>NC_081838.1:12023773-12333240 GCF_030867095.1 Alligator mississippiensis
CAGTCAGTAATACACCTGGCCTTATCTCTGGTGCAGCCAGGAGTGGCTGGGACAGCTCTCACCTGGGTCATCTTCAGGAACTGGAACGAGGACACCGGAAGCTGGAAACTTGAACTGTGCAGCTGGGGCACAAGAAGCAGCGCTGCTGGCTCTATGGCAAGGAGCAGGCACCTCTGTGCTCTGTTCATGGAAAGGGGAGCAGCAAACAGCCTGTGCCAGCAGCTCTGGCCACCGGCCCAGGGGCATTTGTTGGTAGGTGCCTAACAGCAGAACTGGCCGCCCTGTGCTGGGCCCTGCTGCTGCCCCGTGCTGGGTTGGGAAGTGCTGACCTTGTGCACTGATGCTTCCCATCCCCTCAAGCTCCAGCGGAGCAGAGAGCCGTAGGGAGAAGACACTGGTCAAGCGCTACTCAAACTCAGGCTGAACGTGGCACTGCCTGCGACAGCACACGGGGGGAAAAGAGTTGTTAGAGCAAGGCCACCTCCTGCACAGCAGCGCCAGCAGGCAGGATTCATGGTGAGGCAGGGCAATGTGGCCTGCAGGAATGGGGCCTGATCCAAAAATGAAATCAAAAGCAAAGGATGTTCCTCGGCTGTGGCATTAGGTTTGGTGAGAAAGCTGCAGGGTTGGCCCTACCCCCACCCCAGATTACTTTGATGGGTTCACCCACCCAGAACACCTCACCACTCCTGCGGGCTCCTCAGACGAAGGTTGCACAGAGCGGTGCCCAACCTGAGCCTTGGTTTTCCACTGTCAACCCGTCAGGTGCCACCTGCTTTGCACGGTCTGTGGGCCCAGCTTCCGGTCGGGCAGGGGCCTGCCCAAGCCTCTCAGGAGAGTGCCCCGGGTGGGGACGTGTGTTTTGGGGGAACCCGAAAAGGATTTTGTCTGTTAACCCCGGTCCAAACTCAGCTCTTATTCAGGACTCGGTGCTTGGCACTGGTGGCACGTTGTACTCACTGCTCCTGTCTGACAAAAATGTGTCTCTTCAGCCCCTCCCAGCCATTGCCCGGCCTTCAGTTGTGGAGCCGGGAGTAAACAGCTCCTTGTTCCCGGCCCCACGTTTAAAGATTCATTAACATCATCCGGATAGGGCCCTGCTCACCCGGGTTGCGTGTGTGCGGGCTGGCCGCGGGCTGTTCGCGTTGGGGGATTTGTCACACTGAAAAAGAAACTGAAACAAAGAACAAGGCGCGTCTCCGCTTTGTCCGGGGCTGAGGGGAAGTGGTTTCAGTTTGAGGCGCTTTCGGTTTCCCTCGCTCCTTATATCTTGGGGCGCGTCCGCCTGCGCCCCGGCCTCTCCCAGCGCGCGGGGCTGAGCCGCGGACACCCGGGCCAGAGCCGAGCCGAGCCGAGCCGAGCGGAGCCGGGTTGTGCCCGCGGGCGGAGCGGAGCGGAGCGGGCAGGTGAGCGGGCGCGGGGCCCGGGCGGAGCTGCCCGGGGCGGGGCGGCCTGTCCCGGTGCCGGGGGCGCCCGGCCGGAGGCGAGCGGCGCGGGGGCCAGTCCCGCAGGTCCGAGTCCGGGTCCGGGAGCCCGCGGGAGCGGCCGGGCCGGGGAGCGAGGAGCTGCCGGAGCCCCGGGGCTGTCCCGGGCCGGCCGCGCCCCCCCGGCCCCGGGTCCGGCTGCAGCAGCCCGGGGTCCCCGCGGCCCCGCCGCAGCAGGCAGCCCGGGCCGGGCCGGGCCGGGCGGTGGCTCCAGCGCCGCCGCCGAGGCAGCTCCGGGGCCGCGTCTGCCGGCGCTTCTCCGCCTCCCGGCCGGTGCCAGCCCCGCTTCTCGCCGCCGGCGGGGCAGGGAGTCCCGGGCCGGCCCTGCCCGCCGCCCTGCAGCGCCGAGGCGCGGGCGGCACCGAGCCTCCGCCGGCACAGCTCCCGCACTGCTGCAGCTTTCCCCGGGCGGCAGCGCACGCGGGTGAGGCGGGGGACGGGGGACGTGGAAAGGGCTGGTGCTGCCTGGTGCGGAGCTCAGGGCAGGGCTGTTTGGGCAGGGCTGGTGCTGCCTCCGGCAGGGCGTGGACGAGCCGTGAGCTCCGCACGCCTCTCCCGGCCCCGCTGCCCCGGGCTGTAGGACCCTCCGTGACTAAGTGACGGCTAAGGGGTGCTGGGTCGAGGCAGGGGACCAGAGCAGTCGGAGCCGGTGCAGCGGCTCGCCCAAGGCTTCCTCTGCCTCGCTGCTGCCATGGGCGTGCTCTGCCACGGCTGTCCGCGCTGCTCTGTGCGAGGGGCAGAGGGGCCGTACTGCTCCGCTGCTGCTCCCCGCTCGGGATCCCTGCTCAGCCTCTGCTTGCCCTTGCCCTTGCTGGGGGCTGCTCCTCCTCTGCTTGCAGAAGCAGTCCAGCTGTTTCAGACCCAGTGGCGACGCGTAGGAGTCGCATGGGGGTGCGTGTGCACCCCCCAAGAGCTCTGGTGCACCCCGTGTCAGGCCGCACTCCTTGTTTAGGCAACGGGGGGCGGCGCAGGCAGGAGCGCCCATGCACCTCCCTGCGAGTGCCGGCTGGGGATCTGTACCACTTCCAGAAGTGGCTGCAGGAGTTCCGGAAGTGGCACGGCCTCTGTTTGGTGAGTGAGATCAGCCATGAGGAACCCCCCAACTTTGACCCAAATTTCCTGTTCATCTGTCCCTCTATGAACTTCATACTGGTAGAAGGCAGGGCCGGTTCATACAAGTCTGCCCCACCCCAGACCTCTTGTTCTCAAATTGTTAAAAGCAGTTAAAATGTGTGATTATCAATCACAACAAGCTGAAAAGAGTTGTTCCCTTACTTGCCCCATGTGTACCAATGAGGATATACAGATAAAAGATGCAATACCCCACAATCTTACCTTGCATACTAATGGGGGCATAGAAATAAACACCACTGGGCACATTTACTGTGGAGCTAATTAGCTCTGCAGTAAATGCCTCGACATCTACGTGTGCACCCGCACAAGGGTGCAGGAAACTGAAAACTCCACCACAGGATAGTACGTGTAGTTATAAGCACTGTCGTACTGCAGAGCCTTCTCATAAGCAGCGGCAGCACACATGTTCAAGCAGCACACGTGAGAGCCAAAAACTCTGGAGCAATAAACGGTGTAGTTTATAGTTGTGCACTTATTGCATGTGTAGATGTGTCCACTGAGAGGTTGTCACAGGTAGAGGAGCAGCAGGGCTACATCAGTGTGTCCCCAAGGCCACCCCTGCCTGCTGTGGGGTTGGTAAACCTGGCTGCCTTCAGGTGGGGCTGGGCCAGGTGTGGCCTTTGGCTCTGCTGTGTCCTCACTGGTTCTGAAGATCTCAGCCAGAAGAACAGATTTAGAAAAAGGAGGCCCGTTGCACTTGCCCTTCCTCCCTCTACTTCTTCTGTACCCTCCCTGGAACCAAAGCAAAGTGAAATAAAGCAAAGAGCAAAGGAAAGCCAAAAGCCAGGAGAGAGAGAGAGGCAGGCTGCATCCTCCTCCTCTGTGTCGTCATTTATGAAAAGGGAGAATGTTTTGGACCTCACCTCCCGAACGCTTCAACCACGACATGAAGACTCTTTCTTCACCCCTTGGGGAGTAGGACGCTCTGACCCCAAGATGCTTCAAGGGCCTTCTCAACACTGTTCAGGGAAAGGCAGGAGTGGGCTGTGGGTGCCCTGCAGCCTGCTCTGAATCATTTGAGAGATAATTTTGAAGTATAATCTAGGTCCAGATTGGAGCTCCTCCATTTCAGAAGGGTTAGCATCAGGGCAGCTGGTGCAAACCTGACTAATACAGACATGAGGGAAATCCACCAGACCTAGCACAGCTCTTTCTCTCTGCTCCATTAACACACAAGGGCCAAACTGTGATTCCCACCCTCCCCAAAAAAAGGCACTCGTGGAGGAATGTCAGGATGTCACAGACCTGACCTGGGATTAGTGCAACAGCAAAGGGGGCCAGAGTGCTCTGGCAACTTGCACTATTCCTCCATCCTCTGTCCAGCATTGTAAACTGTAGCAGGAGACTTGGTGCTCCTGCTACTTTAAATCAGAGAAGCAGGTGTGGCCAGAGGCAATCAGGGGCCACATAACCAGGGAGCAGGCAGGGCTGAGACTCCAGGGAGCTCCTCTCCCCAGCAGTCTGACCCTGGAGGCTGCCGAAGGAGCACCATCTCCGCAGGAGGGCTGCAGCTCCTGACTGCCAGCATGGAGAATACAGTCTGAAGCAGCCTGGCTCTGCTGCTGTTGGGGAGAGGAGCTTCCCAGAGGGGAAGAGCTACCTGAGGGGCCATGAACCAGAGCATGGCAGTGAGAGCCCAGAGTGGAGGCTGCTTCCAGAGCCTGGGCTCTTGTGAGTCCAGGGAGAAGTTTTCTTCTGAAAGCTGTAGCATGCTTTCCCTTGTATAGTATTTCTTTGCCCAGGAGGGAAGATTTGTTTTGTACCCAGAGGGCTAACTAATTGGTTAAATTATACTGGTGTTTGGATTGGGACTGTGAGGAGTGGTCTTTGGAGGTCCCATTGGTACCCCAAGGCATGTGGTCCCCTTGAGTGCTGTCAGAGGGCTGGCTCAAGGCAGAGTGAGTGCAGAGCCTGGAGCAGGGCTGAGCATGTGGCCTCAAAGCCCAGAGCAGTGCAGAGGAGCCTGGTGCTTGAGAGGGCAGCAAACAGGGGCCAAGGGCCAAGCACTCAAGAGGGCAAGACTAAAGCCAGTTTCTTGAAGTCAGGTCCAATACAGTGGGCCAGGGCTAGAAGGTGAGGTGGGGGCTGAGAAGGCTGAAGCCCCAAGAGAGAGTGATGGCACAGTGACACATGCAAGGCATGGGACAGGGTGTAGGGGTGGATAGAGCCACATAATTAACTCCTAAGGTTTGTAGGTGCCCTGGGACGCTTCCAGGATCTTACTGCTGGGGAGAGGGGAGCTCTCTGGAGTTTTGAGCTCAGTCTGCTCTCTGGTCAGGGGGCCCCTGATTGTCTCTGGCCACACCTGCTGCCTGCTTCTTGGTCGTTAAAGTAGCAGGAACACCAAGCCTCCTGCTACACCTTACAATGGTGGACACAGGATGGTGGAGTAGTGGGAGAGCTCACACACAGCTCAAGAGCTGGGTCGAGGCCAGCAGTGTGCAGGAGAGCCTGAGTAGCTATTGGATAGCATAAGGCTTGCTTTAGGACTCTCAAGGCAGGTTCCCTTTCAATCTAATAACTACATCAAGGTGTGGTGGGTGAGATGGAAGGAAAGCCACCCCAGAGGCAGAGCAGGGCACAGGTTGCAGAGCCACCAGGGGCATCATGGTGGCCCCAAGACCCCAACATGCTACATAAGCCCCCTTCTACACTGCCACAACCCACTGTTAGGGCCTCAGCCTCTGAACCAGATAACATTCTCCTTGCTTCCCTTCCCCTCTGCAGGACCAAGGAGGACCACTGACCCCCCAACACTAGGGTGATTGTATGTCCAGGTTTGGCAGGGTTGGTGGGAAAGGAAGCAAAAGTCCCAGATTGGCACCACCCTGCTCGCATGTTCCCAGCCCAGCTCCTCACAAACAGTGGCTGGAGATGAGGGGCAGGCTGGACTGAACAGTACTTCTCCTGCCTGGGGCGAGGATCAGCCAGAGTGGGGAGGACTGAGGTATAGGGCTGGGGCCAGGGTCATGGGGTTGTCATGCCTGGTGCCTGAATTGCTCATACAGCCGGGCGGAGCCCTTGGTCCGGCTATATGAGCATTCATGGTTATCTAGCCAGGTGCCAGAGGATTGGAAACTGGCTAATGTGGTCCCAATTTTCAAGAAGGGGAGGAAGGAGGACCCAAGTAATTATAGGTCTGTAAGCCCCACCTGGGTGCTCGGGAAAGTCTTGGAGAGAATCATCAAGGAGCACATCTCTGGGGGGCCAGCAGGGGAGATCATGCTCAGGGGTAACCAGCATGGGTTCATCAAAGGCAGGTCCTGCCTGACCAACCTGATTGCCTTTTATGATCAAGTAACTAAATCCTTGGATGATGGCGTCGCCGTGGACATAGTCTTTCTAGACTTTAAGAAGGCCTTTGACATTGTCTCTCACCCAGTCCTCATCAATAAATTAAGCACCTGAGGCATTGATGCCTGCACAGTTGGATGGGTAAAAAATTGGCAGATGGGGCACACCCACAGAGTAGTGGTGGACGAGTTGTACTCAACCTGGTGAGATGTGAGCAGTGGGGTACCCCAGGGCTCGGTCCTCGGGCCCGCACTGTTTAATATCTTAATCAGCGACTTGGCCGAGGGGGTGGAAAGCATGCTTTCCAAATTTGCAGATGACACTAAGATGTGGGGCAAGGTGGACACACTTGAAGGGAGAGAGAGGCTGCAACCAAATTTAGACAGACTACAAAAGTGGGCAGATGAGAATAGGATGGGGTTCAACGTAGACAAATGCAGGGTGCTGCACCTTGGGAGAAGGTATCCACAGCATACATACAGGCTGGGGAGTTCCTCTCTTGAAAGCACAGAGGCGGAAAGGGATCTTGGAGTCATTATTGACTCCAAGATGAACATGAGCCGCCAATGCCAGACTGCAACCAGCAAGGCCAACTGCACCTTCTCATGCATCCAAAGATGTTTCTCAAGCTGGTCCAGAGAGGTGATACTCCCCCTCTACGCGACATTGGTCCAGCCTCAACTGGAGTGCTGCATCCAGTTCTGGGCACCACACTTCAAAAGGGTTGTGGCCAGCCTGGAGAGGGTTCAGAGGAGGGCCGCCCACTTGGTTGGAGGGCAACAGGGCAGGCCGTATGAGGAGAGGCTGAGAGACCTGAACCTGTTCAGCCTCATCAAGTGGAGGCTGAGGGAGGATTTGGTGGCTGCCTACAAACTCATTAGGGAAGATCAGCAGCAAATAGGAAGGGTCCTATTCCCCCCAGCAGCACCTGGGATGACGAGGAAGAATGGCCAGAAGCTGCTGGAGAATAGGTTCAGGTTAGAGATTAGGAAGCACTGTTTCACTGTTAGGGTAGCTAGGATCTGGAACCAACTTCCTAGGGAAGTGGTCCTTGCTCCTACCTTGGGTAAATTCAAAAGGAGGTTGGACAATCACCTGTCTGGGGTCATGTGAACCCAGGATTCATTCCTGCTTGTTTCAGGGGGTCAGGCTAGATGATCTGTTCAGGTCCCTCCTGACCCTAGCTTCTATGAGACTATGACTCAGCAGGGGCTACCATCCCTGAGGTTTTCACCTCCCTGTACCTTAACAGTCAGGCTCAGTCCCCCATGTCATGAGTTTTGCTTGTCAGCAGCCTGAGGTGCAGTTTCCCAGAACCCCCTGCACCTATCTCCTTGAAACCTTGCAGGCTTCATGGCATCAGCAGGGGCTACTACCCCTGCAGCTTTCACCCCCATGTGCCTTCACACTTATAAGTGACAGGAGTTTTGCTTTCATGATTTTGAAGTGCAGTTTCCCAGAAATCCCTGCACACACCTCCCTGATACTTGGCAGGCTTTATAGCCTCAGAAGGGGCTACCATCCCTGGAATGTTCATCCAAATCAGGCAGGAAATGCCAAAGTTATAGGCAGTTTTGTGCTTCCCCATTATAGCCTATGTGCAAAACATTGAAACAGCATCGAAACTGTGAAACGGTTTCGATGAAAAGAGTTGGAGCAGTGGTTTCAAAACAAAACAAAACTTGAAACAAAACACTGTTCCATCAAAATGTTGAAATGGAAGTTGAAATGAAATGGTGCCTTTTTGCGCACCCCTAGTTTTTCCATTTTGACTGTTCCTTTCAACTTCTGCCACACCTCAGCTCCAGCTCCTTTTCCTCCCCAAAATGATGTGTCTCCTCTTACCCTGCCATGTGACTGCACCCTCTTCCTTGCTTTCCTGGAGGAAGATGCCTGCCTGTACACTGTTACGGTTACTAAGGGTCTGGTTTCCTGGCAATTTTAGGTGGCTTCTGGAGCTGTTAACAGCTGGATTGTCTGCATATTAATAACTGAAACTAGTTTTAGGCACTCACGCATCTCAAAGCTATGCCTCTCCAGGACAATATAGTGCCTAATCAGTGTTACCCAGCTTGCATTACCCTAACAGCAACGAGAGGCTACACCTTAGAGCACATACCCCTCCTACCTCCCCTTCCTATCTCCCTGTATCCCCCAGAGAGGAACAACTGCCAAGCAGGGACAGTGGTGGGGCCTGGAAAGCAGAATAACCCTTCCTTGCAAGCTCCCCTAGGACAGAAAGTGCAGATAGCCACAAGAAAGCAGTGGGAGGAGTGGGGGGGGACCCCAAGGAGAAAAAAGGAGCCCTGAGGGCACAGGGGAAGCTAAGAATGGGAAAGGGGGATTTTTATCTTTCAGTCCTCCAGGTTGCTACTGGCTTGAATGTGTGACTTCTCCCACCTCAAGCTACCACTCAGACCAGGGGTGGGCAAAATATGACCCGCGGGCCGGATCCAGCTCACCAGCCCATTCTGTCCAGCCCCTAGGGCCTCTAAAAATTTTAGAAAATTAATTTTTATCTGCCCCTGGCCACCTGTTAAAGATGACAGGAAGCCAGAGGCAGCAGGACCCAAGGGGATCTGTGGCTAAGCAAAAAGGCGAACCTGGTTCCACCCCAGCCCAGCCCCCCACCAGCCCCGTCCCACCCTCAGCCCCCAACTGGAAGCCTCTACAGCTTCTGGCCTTGCAACCCTGGAGCATTTCCCCACCCCTCTCTCCATCCAAGTGGAAAGTAAGATAAGATCGGATGGGTGGGGGGAGGGGGGAAACTGCCATGAGCAGCCGAGCAGCTGGGAGACTGGTGGAGCTTCCTGGGCCAGGCTGGAGGCAGAGTGGGAAGAATTGGGTGTGGGAGTAGGGGGGCAGAGGGAAGCTGCTGCAGTGGGCGGGGGGTCACAGGAAGTGGCAGGGGCTGCCCGGAAGGGCGCAGCGGGGGGGGGGGCATAGGGAACAGCACGGGGATAGCATGGGCCACAGGGAGTGGTGTGGTGAGTGACAGGGGCCGCAGGGAATCATAGGGGTTCACACCACTCAGCCACTTCTCCTCGCTAGCACCAACCCAGTTGGGCACATAGCATCCCAAGAAGCATGCAGGGAAGCAGCACCTGGGCCGGCTCTGCTCTGTGTTGCTCAGGATGGGACAGGCCTGGCCGGGTTGGTACGGGCGAGAAGAACCGGCAGCTGAGCCAGATGAACTGCGTGCTGCTTCCCAGCATGCTACTCATGACAGGCTCAGCCATGGCTTTCCCGCCCCAGTGCCAACCCCTCTGAGCCCATCCTGTCTGGAGCAGCATATGGCTGAATGAAGCAGGCCCAGACATGGCTTCCCCACGTGCTGCTCCGAACAGGACGGACCCGGCTGAGTCTAGCAGCGGCTGAGCATGCTGCACATGACCAGCCCAGCCTGGCTGAAGCAGTAAATGGCTCAGCCACGTGTTCCCCTCACTTGCACTGGCCCAAGAGGCACATGTCTCAGCTACTGATGCTCCTTGCCGGTGCTGACTTGGCCAGGCCCATCCTGTCCTGAGTGACACACAGGGAAGCCTTGTGCCATCTTGGTCAGGCGGGTACTGGGGAGGGAAAGCCATGGCTGGTCTGACTTCCCTGTGTCCGGCTCGGGACGGGACTGGACAGGACAGGACAGGACAGGACAGGATGGGCCCAACCACGTCAGCACCAGTGAGGAGATGCGGTGGCTGAGCCGCACGCTGCTTGGGACTGGCCAGGCCAAATCAGCACAAGTAAGGGGAAGGTGCAGTGAGCTGTGTGCCACTCTGGCCAGACTGGGCTGGTCCCAGGTGTCCGATCCTGTTGAATGCTAAGGTGTAATTGACGTCAGTGTCGCCTCACTTGAAGTAATCAATTAGTCTTGAATGGCTGTTACCTTCTCCGTAAGGTTTTTTTTTTTCCCCCTCTACTAAGGCAGTCATTGCTCTTCATCTGGCTAACTGAAGACTGCCAGGACCCTTCTTGGTGCAATGTTTTGCACTCCCACCCTCTCACCTGCCATGACTTGCTGATAAGGGAGAAAAGAAGAAATGTCTGGGTGTGTAGCTTCTTGCACACTCGGTCCTTATGTCTGCTTCAATATAGTGAGGGCTCCACCAACCCCTATACCCTCTCCCGTTCCACCAGGTGTTAACTTATAGTCCATATAATTGGCCAGAGTCTATCAGAGTGCTTCTTATTCCTCGGACTGAAATAAGTCACCGCCAACTTAGTCCTGGTTAGCCTCCAAAAGGCTTTATAAAATGAACTGTCTCATGTTTTAACAGTCTTCCGGCTTATGCGCAGATAAGTTACTCTTCACTATCCCTCTGTGTCCAGAAGCGTTCTTCCCCTCTTCCCACATGGAGAAAACAAAGCCAACTTATCTCTGTCTTTCTATTCAGGTCTTTACAGTACCTTCTTCTCAGTCCTTCTCACTGACTGCTGGGCTGAGGCTTCAGGTTACCTGAAAGCTGCTTTGTCTTGGCTTCTTCCTTGTCAGCTCTCTCACTAGATCTGACTCCCTGAAGATCTAGTGGGGCGGGGGCGGGGCCGGGAGTGGGGCAAGGAGAAGGAACACTCTGACACTACGAAAGGTTCATCCATTGGAACAGGCACCTGGAGAAGCTGTGCATTCTCCATCCTTGTTAGTCTTCAAGAGCAGCTTAGATAGATATGTGGCGGGGATGGCTTAGTCAGGGAAGATCCTGCATTGAGCAGGGGGTTGCATAGATGACCTTGGGCTGTTTCTTCTAGCCCTACTCTCCTCAGATCCTATCATCTGTCCCCAATGTTGGCATGACCAGTGTATTGTGTACAGGTGGCTGCATCACAGAGCTGGCAGGTCTGTGCTGAATATGACTCTTCAGATTCCCTTGGAATATGCTCTCTCTAAGGACCATGTGCAGGGGCCCTGACTTCTCTTGCTAGTTAAGGGCATGGAAAAATCAGGTGTTCACAGACAGAAAATTCACCCCTGCTAAACTTAATTGAAATCTCATTTGGATGCAGGTGATGTTCTTAAATCTAACCTCTTCTCCAGTGGAATCACAGACTGCCATGTGAATGGTTATCCTGAAGTATGATATAGTCACATGAATGTTTCTTTTCCTTTTCTAAAACTTCCATCACAGGCTGAGACAACCACTCACCCAGGCTGCCATGGCTGCTGAAGACCCACCTAGAGATGACAAAGAATTCAGGCAGCTGCCCCAGGATGAAATAGAAGACATGAAAACTACCTTTGAAGCAGGAAATCTTGAAGCTGTAGCAAAGAAATTGCAGAAGGAGCTGGAGATGTCAGAAAAGATTCCACTTCACATTGCCATCACTGGAGAGGCAGGCTCTGGAAAATCAACTTTTGTCAATGCCATCCGGGGCCTTGGGGATGAAGATACAGGTTCTGCTAAGACTGGGGAAGTAGAAACAACAATGTACCCAGAACCTTACCCACACCCCACCCTCCCGAATGTAACAGTCTGGGACCTGTCGGGTATTGGAACGCCCTCATTCAAACCAGACCAATACCTTGAGCAGGTGAGTTTCCAAAAATATGACTTCTTCATCATCATCACTGCCAGCCGGTTCAGTGCCCATCACACCCAACTCGCCCAGGAAATTAGGAAGCTGGGGAAGAGGTTTTACTATGTGCGTTCCAAAGTGGATGTTGACTTGGGTGCAGCTCAAACGCGCCGGCCGAAAAGCTACAGCGAGGAGGGAAAACTGCAGGAGATCCGAAATGATTGCATCAGGAACCTGAGAAAGGCAGGTGAATCTTCCCCGTGGGTTTTCCTGCTCTCGGGCTGGCAACTGGCCAAGTACGATTTCCAGCTGCTTCTGAGGGTTCTTGAGAAAGAACTGGATGTTCACAAGAGACAAAGCTTCATTCTTTCCCTGCCCAACATCTCAGCAGAGATCCTGGAAAAGAAGAAAGCTGAATTGAAGAGGGAAATATGGAAAGAGGCCTTTCTGTCAGGGGCTATCTCCACTGTTCCTATACCAGGTCTCTCTTTTGCTGCTGACACAGCCAAGCTGGTGGTGAACATGAAACGTTACTGTCAAGCTTTTGGCTTGGATCCTCCTGCTCTCTGCAGACTAGCTCAGCAGGTTGGTAAACCTGTTGAAGAGCTGAAGTCTGTTATAAAAGTGGTTCCACTGGCCAGCTCAATAAACAAAGAGTGTGTAATGAGTGTTTTGGGAAGGTATGCATGTCTTTCAGTGATGGTAGTTGAAGACATTTTGGATTGGGTTCCAGTTGCTGGACCTATTTTATCTGGAGCGGTTTCATTTGGAACCATATACTATGTGCTGAACAATTTTCTCAGTGAGGCTGCAGAGGATGCTCACAGAGTTCTCACAAAAGCTCTTTCCTGAACCAGAAGTCCAGAGAACAGAAGTGAAGGACCCAGAAGAACCACAGAAAATCAATGGCTGAACCCCACACACCTGGGCCAGAACCTTTCAAAGTGACTAAGCAAAAGCAAAACCCAGGAAATGGACACATTAAAAATCAAAAAGCAGAATAGAAAAGAGAAGGAAAGAGAGAGATCCAGTGATGCTGCTTTTTCGTTTGATCAACTGCACTTTCCTAAAATTAAACAGAAAAGAAAAGAAAAATGGGTCTAAAGCCCCATAAGCAATGTTCCACAACGTGCAGAGATGTTTCATAGTTTCATAGTTGGTAGGGTCCTCCTCTGGACCCTCTCAATGCTGTCCACATCTCTCCTGAAGTGCGGCATCCAGAACTGGACGCAGTGCTCCAACTGCGGCCTGACCAGTGCCGCACAGAGGGGGAGGATCACCTCCTTGGACCTGCTCAAGATGCATCTGTGGATGCATGACAAGGTGCGGTTGGCCTTCCTGACCGCGTCCCCACTTTGTCAGCCCATGTTCATTGTGGCATCAATGATGGCTCCAAGATCCTTTTCTGCCTCTACACTGACGAGAAGGGAGTTCTCCAGCCTGTAGGTGTGCTGCTGGTTCTTCCTCCCCAGGTGCAGCACCTTGCACTTGTCAGCATTGAAACCCATCCTGTTCTCATCTGCCCACCCCTGTAACCTGTCTAGGTCCGATTGCAGCCTATTCCTCCCTTCTAGCGTGCCCACTTCCCCCCACATCTTAGGTGTCATCAGCAAATTTAAATAGGGTGCTTTTTACCCCCTCGTCCAAGTCACTGATGAAGATGTTGAACAGTGCGGGTCTGAGGACCGAGCCCTGGGGGGACCCCACTGCCCACATCCCTCCAGGTTGAAAATGACCCGTCCACCACCACTCTCTGGGTGCGGCCCTCCAGCCAGTTAGCGACCCATTTATCGGTGTAGGTGTCGATGCCACAATCCCCTAGTTTTTTAATGAGAGTGGGGTGAGAGACAGTGTCGAAGGCCTTCCTGAAATCCAGAAAGACTACGTCTACTGCTACCCCAGTGTCTAAGGATTTTGTAACCTGGTCATAGAAGGCCACCAGGTTGGTCTGACAGTACCTGCCTCTAATGAACCCATGTTGGTTGCCCCTAAGCATGTTAGGAAGGTGCTGATCCACCTCCAGTCCAGAGTGCCTGATGCAGAAGCCTGAATGCAGCCAGAGTGCTCCCATCAGCTAGCACCAACCACAAGAGATGTAATTTTGTAAAATACCAAGGACAAATCCTGCCTTTGGTGACGTGTGTGTATGTTCCTAGAAGTGGCCAGGTGTCTGATCCTTTTTGTTGACCGCAGAGCCTGCCCATGTCTCCCGTGGCAAGGGGAGGAATCTGCTGGTGGGCCAAGTGGCACCTGAGATGCAGGGAGCCCTGTTTTTCCCTTCCACAGTGGTGGCACTCCCTGGGACTGCCCAGGTGGGCTGCTAGATGGTGGGTGCTGCCCCACCTTGGACTCGGGGACCAGTTGGATTGGGCTGTGTGTTGCCTATGAAATGGGGCAGCACCCACGCATTGGCCGCCCTCCTGGGTGTCCCTGTGGGGTGCAGCCACTATGGAGGGAAGGTCTGGTGCCCCCCCCACAACTCAGGCCCCAATGGAAGCTCACCCCCAGGCCACAGGAGAGGTGGGCATGCTCTGAGATAAAAAAAGAAAAGGATCAAGCCCCTTGCGGGGCGGGGTTTGTTTGTTTGTTTTCCTCAGTGGAGCCTACCCACGTGAGCTGCAGGGTGCCTGGTACTTCCCTCCATGGCAGTGGTGCCCCCCTCGGGGCTCCCAGGAGGGGTGCTAAGCTCGTTGGTGCTGCCCCAGCTCATAGGCAGTACCCACCATATTGAACTCTTCCCAGAACCCACACACTAGAATCCTGCCGGGTATTGCTTCCCACGTGGGCTCCAGGAGGAGTTGGATCTAGCAGGTGCTGCCTGTAAGGTGAGGAAGCATTTATGAAGCTAACATCCCACCCAGGTGGGCCCAGGGCTTGCCACTGCTTTGGAGGGAAGTACTGGCCCCCCCTGGAGCTCAGGGGCTGCACAGCCTGGCGGGAACTCATGTGGGTGAGGACCTTGATCCTGCGGTTTAGTTTTTGTTGTTTTTCCGTGGAGCATGCCCACCTCTCCCGCGGCCAGCGGGTGAGCTGCTGGTTGTCCATGAGCAAAAGAAGAAGTCTGGGAACATCCCGGGTGCATGACCAAGTTGAAACAGGAATTGGGCCAATCAAAAAGTATGGAATTTGGCTAGGGAGAAAAGGGAAATTATCAGTAGCAAAACTAACCCCCACCTAAGAATAAATTTGCTTATAGTTACTGGAAAATTCAAGTTGTAGATAATCATATATGGCAAGTGGAAATGGGCTTATTAATATGCATTGTAGGGAAGAACTTATGC
The DNA here is from genome assembly GCF_030867095.1 of Alligator mississippiensis. Classification (NCBI taxonomy): domain Eukaryota; kingdom Metazoa; phylum Chordata; order Crocodylia; family Alligatoridae; genus Alligator; species Alligator mississippiensis. The sequence continues at coordinate 12,038,475 of NC_081838.1, forward strand.
TAATATATCAATGATAACATAGTAATAATAAGGTAGATAAGAACAGAAGTTGGGACCCCTCCTCAGAACACTCCTGAAGGAAGCCTGAGGTGCTCCTGCCATCGATCCAAGATCCTGTCTCAACATCAGATGTGGGAGCCAGGAGTCCCCCAGAGAAAACTCCATGACCTGATCAACCAGTGAAGCTGTGTTCACAACTTTTCAGGGTGGTGAGCATCTGCTTTGACTAGCTATAAACTTAGCAGTAACAGCTTAAAATTTTCTTTTTCATTTTTAAAAAATATAATTGTATTTGTTAGGATTCAATAAACTTGGTTTTAGTTTAGGATATCTGTACTTTAGTCTTCTTGCCTGGTCTAAGGCCCAGTATAGCGCCATAGGGACACAACACCCCAGGCCCACAGTGCTCCCCCAGTACTACATGCACTTAAGGCAGTTTCCATTAAACAAGATTTATTTCCCTCAAACACAGCACACTTCCTCCCCCTGCCCTCCCCAGCAACACCCACTCCCAAAACCCAGTGCTCACCACCAATATAACACCCTCTTCCCTATGCAGATATTTACAGAAGTGTGTACATGGTGTATAGAAGGGCAGATCGGTGGACTGGCAGCACCTATGCGGTGGAGACTGAGGAGTAGCACCTAGCACCGCAGCCTGTGTTGGCACCACCATGGGACTGGAAACCCTGATGAGGTTGGCATCCTGAGGGCTCAGCCAGAGATGAGGGCAGGCACTGGACAGCCTTCTCCCCCTCCTCCTTCATGGGGGCAGCCTTGGAAGCAGCTCCCTCTCAGGGGCCACATGGTGGGTTGGGGACTGAGGGGTGTCAGTTCAGGCAGGTGACCTGGATGGTAAGGGAACCAGCATGGAAGTAGGGGCAGGGTGCCCTGGCCATTGCGTCCAGTGCAGGGCCTCCTACCAGGCCCACTGCTTTGGGCTCAGGGCCAGGGCCAGTGGCTGCTGGGTGGGTAGCTGCCAGATGGCAGGTAGGACTGGGGCCAGTAGGTGGCTGGCAGTCAGCTACCAGGCAGCAGGCAGGACCAGGGCTGGTGGCTGTCTGGCAGGTTGTTGCCATACAGCAGGCAAGGTGTGAGCCAGTGGCTGACTGGTGGGTGGCTGCCAGGCAGCAAGCGGAACCAGGGCCAGTGTCTGGGTAGCATGTGGCACTAAGGAGCCTGCTAGGGCCAGAATGGTGTCCAGCACCTCGCAGTGCTCCTCTCCTGCTTCTGGGCCATCCTCTCTTGTTCCTGCACCCCCCACTGCTGCTTGTGGACCATCCGCTCTTGTTCTCATGCTTCGGCTACCTCGTGCTAGGCCTGGGAGTCAGCCAGAGATGCTCCTCTGTGATGGAGACAAGCCAGCCCAGAAGGAGGGTTTGGTTCTGTATGCACCACTGGTGGAGGCCTGTCCACCCCACTCACTTTGTGGCTGCAGTTCCTGGGGAAGATGCTGGTCTGCACTGCCTGCACTGGAGGGGCCCACAGGCAGGAACGGCACTGGCCACTGGTGCTGCTGGCCTGAGGGATCCTCCTCCAGGGATTCCTCTTCAGCAATGGGTGACAGCAGGGGCTCCATCAGGTCCCTGGTACTAGAGAAAATATGCCACCTGTGGCCTAGGTCCCAGGGAGCCAGGATTTGGGTTAGCTCCTACATGCAGGGCATGCTCCTGCAGGCTACCCCAAAACCTCCTGTTGTAGTCATTCACCTTGACTCACTGTGCCCACAAGGCCTTCACTTTCACTCAGTACTGGGAGCCTGATCAATTGTGCCTGTGATCCTTCATGTGGGCCACTATCTGGTCATAAATATGGGCATTGGCCTGCAAGCCCTGGAAAAATGGTGCTGCACCTTTGAATCATCCCACATCACCATGAGGACTGCAGTCTGTTGTGCTGCCCAGTTGGGGCCATGGGATGAGCACCCCAGCATTGGGGAGGCTGCCATACTAGCAAGGGTTCCCTCAGGAGGACAGTAGGAGGGCTCAGAAGCAAGGAAAGGGGATGAAGTAACACCTGGAGCTGGCACACACACGTGCTGGATGTGCACGATGACCAGGGACTAGGCATCAGGCATCACAGCCCTTTGCCCACAGCTGGCGATGATCAGGACTGCTGCTGCCCAGGCAGACCCACCAAGACAATCCCAGTGGCCAGGAGCATGCATCAGCTGGCCCCAGGGCCCAGAGGACAGGCCAAAAGGCTTAAAGCCAAGACAGGGGCTACAGAGGAGACATCCCTCCCCCATGGCTGGAGGGACTGTCAGCCATAGTGCTCTGGCCCTGGCTGGAGGTTGGCCCCTTAGTGGTCTGCCAGCCTGGAAGCAAATCTGCTCCCAGTTAGAATCTACATGTGTGCTAAAGCACATTAGCTAATACATGTTAAATCTAGTACCTGCGGGCATTTGTACACACGTTTGTGCTGCAGCGCATACATTCATGTAAAGAGCAAAATGCACGTCAATGCTGAGAAAATGGCTGCAGTGCAATTTTGAACTAAAACATATCCAGGGTGTTTTAGTTCCAGAGTTCACTGCCTCCATTTTCTGAGTGCTAATGCTCATTCCATCGTTTATACAAATGTATGCGATGCAGTGTTGGGCATGCCACCCAACCCCAAGTCACACCTACATCCACCCACACAGAGAATGCTCTATTTCTTTCTAGTTCCCATGGGAGAACAACCCACCCCACCTCCCCGCCAGGTGGCAGGGGATAAGCAACATGGAACTGGGAAGGCTATGTGATGTTAAGTAGCGTCTGCAGGCATGGCAAAGTCACTGCATTCCCACAAGTGTATAGCAGCCCAGCTGTTGGGGTGGACATTTGTCTCGGTTTCCACCCCTTTGATCATTTCCCCCACAAAGCTAGGTCCCTGATCAGAGTCAATTTCTTTTGGCAAATTGAGGCTGCGAAAACTCAAGAGTCTAGGTAGAAATGTCCTTTGTGATCAGCAACTGGACAGTTTGGGAGTTCAGGAACGGTTGTAATTCCTTAAGGGACAATTCTCCCTGCTCAAAAAGAGACCATCCCCACGCAGTCAAAATGAGGGAAAAGGGCCAAAAGACCCAGCTGGCTCAACAGGGACATTAAGGAATTTCTGAAAAAGAAAAAAGAAGCATATATGCAATGGAAAAATGGTTCAGTATCCAGAGAGGAGTACACTCATACAGCCAGGGTCTGCAGGTATGAGACACAGAAAGCCAAGGCACATACAGAGATCAAGCTGGCAACTGAAATGAAGGACAACAAAAACACCCTCTATAGGTACATAAGGAGCAATAAAAACATCAAGCTCCACTGTGGGACCCCCTACTGAATATGGAGGGGCAGTCCACAGTTGATCCCTGCAAAAAGGCAGAGCTCTAAAATACTTACTTTGCATGGGTATTTCTGAAATCAGATGGGAATTGGTCACCTCTCCAGAGGCCCAGGGAATACAGGGAAGACAACAGTCCACCTGAAATCAGTCCCAAACAGGTGATGGTACTCCTAGAACATTTGGATGTTTTCAAGTCAGCGAGGCTAGATGCCCTGCATCTAAGAGTCCTAAAAAGAACTGGCAGAGCTCATAGCGAGGCCTTTGGTGAAGCTGTTTGAAGAGTCCTGGAACTCAGGAGTGGTCCTGAACAACTGGGCAAGGTCTAATGTGGTACCCAACTTTAAGAAAGGGAAGAGGGATGCCCCTGCAAGTTATAGACCGGTCAATCTGACTTCTGTCCTGGGAAAATTCTTTGAAAAAAAATGTTAAGGAGGCCATCAGCCACAATCTCACAGCTGGTGGGGTATTAAGAAGCAACCAGCATGGCTTTGTTGAGGTTAGGTCATGCCTAACAAACCTGGTATCCTTTTATGACCAGGCTGCTAAGCAGCCGGACAAGGGGCATGAGGTAGACATCATTGACCTAGACTTCAGCAAGGCCTTTGTTACTGTTTCCCATGAGATTCTCTCAATCACCCGGAGGGTACTGGCCTAAACCATTCTACAGTGAAGTGGGTTGGCAACTTCTCAGAGACCGATCCCAGAGACCTGTAATCAATGGGAAGGCCTCATCCTGGAGGGCCATCTCCAGTGGTGCCCCACAGCGATCAGTGCTTGGGCCCATGCTCTTTAACATCTTTATCAATTACTTGGATGAGGGAGTGGAAAGTTCAACGATTACGTTTGTGGATGACAGCAAGCTGTGGGGTAACGTGGGCACATCTGAGGAAAGGGTAAAGATCCAGGACGACCTTGCCGACTGATCCTATGGGCTTAACACAATCTGATGAGGTGAAATAGGGACAAGTGCTGGGTCCTTCATCTGGGTAGGAGGAACCTTCACCATAACTATACAATGGGTTGTGATCCACTGGCTGACACTGCATCTGAAAGGGACCTGGGGTTGACAATCGACCAGAAGATGAATATGAGCCAACAATGCAATGAAATCACCAGCAAGGCAAACAGAGTTCTGGCATGCATCAGCTAATGTGTTGCAAATAGGTCCAGAGATGTGCTCCTCCTCCTCTATACAATGTTGGTGAGCCCACAGCTGGAGTACTGTGTCCAGTTCTGGGCACCACGCTTCAGGAAGGATGTGGATAAGCTTGATAGGGTACAGAGAAGGACCATGCATGTGATCAAAGGCCTGGAGGGTAAGCCCTGCAAAGAGGGAGTCCAGGAATTGGGCCTGTTCAGTCTGTGTAAGAGAAGACTGAGAGGTGACTTGATAGCTGCCTAGAAGTATGTCCGGGGTGAACACAAAGATCTAGGGGAGCAACTCTTCAGAAGGGCTCTGCTTGGGAGGATGAGGACCAATGGGTAAAAGCTAACTTAGGAAAACTATAGGCTAGACATAAGGAAAAACTTCTTTTACATAAGGATATCCTGAATTTGGAACATGCTCCTGGCAGGTGGCACAGTCGCCATCCCTGGAGGTGTTTAAGAGGAGGCAGGACAAGCACCTCATTGAGCTTGTTCGAGCCCAATAACCTCCTGTCATGGACTTGATGATCTTACAGGTCCCTTCCAGTCCTATTCTATGATTCCATGAAACACATGCTCCATCAGAACATGTGCAATGATCAAAGCAACATTCCTCCAAGTTGGCATGGCCTCAATCCATTTGGTGAAGTGATCTACTATCACTAAGCTGTACTGGAACCCACTTCTACTTCAGGGTAGGTTGATGCAATGCATGTGAAATTTTCTCCACAGGCAACCAATCCTCTAATGACCCAGAGGACCCTTAACCATCTTGGTGTCTGGATTGTAAGCAACACAGGAAAAACAGTTGTTAACTCACCGCTCCATGTCCTCTCACATTCCAGGCCACCAACCTGCTGCCTCTATCTGCTTCAGTGTTCTATCAATCCCCAGGTGTGCTTGGTTGTGTAGCATCAGGATGAGCTCCTCTCAGATCCTTGCAGGGGCCACCCATATGGGAGCCTCTTCTCCTTCAGATCCAAGACTAGCCCAGCTAGGTGTTTCCAGACCTTCCAGCCTTGGGATCTTGTTCACTGCACCAACTCCATAACAGAGGTATCTGCTTGCTGCAAAGTTACTAAATCTATGTCAGGGAGCACCTTTTGTTAACAGGGGCTAAAAGGCCAGCTCCTGCCATTTCTGGGCTGTCTGGCTTCCAGAGTTGGCCTTCACCTGCTCATCTTTTCACTTCTTCATCAGCCGTCTGGTTCCACCCCACACACAGCCCCTCCCTTACCTGTGCCTTCACTTTCCCTGGCTATATTGGGGTGTCCCATGACTTGGCCATTCCCCAGATGTACCGCTATACCTCTGCATGCAATGCAGGTTTACCATCTACCATTTTCATTCCTCTCTTTTCCCAGTCTGGCAACCAATCTGACAGCACTCTAATAACCCAATCTGGATGAGATAAAATTACCAGTAAGTGCTCAATTGATGACAACTCCAGAGCCCGTGCAACCACAACAGCTTCAGCCTCCTCTACCAAATGTGCCTTACACTTTCCTATTGTAACCTGAACACCACCACAGTAACATCACCCATCAATGCAAATGTGACAGGTGGGCGGGACCAGCCACAATCACATGGTGTGTGGAATCAGAAACCCTGCCCCCGCTCCCAGTCACATGGTGACATCACAAACTCCACCCCCACCCCAGTCACATGGTGCGTGACATCAGCAACACCACCCCTGACCCTGTCACATGGTGTGTGACATCAGAAACTCTACCCTGGCTCTCCAGTCACATGGTGAGTGAAACCACCACCCAGTAGTCCCTGACATCGGAAGGACAGCTCATTCAGCATCCCTGAAGCCCACCCCTCATGCTGCAAGACCCACCCTCGACCACATGGTACAGTTATGACCTATCTGGCCCCAGACTGCTTTAGCCCCACCCTCCCAGGCATAGGCTTGGCCTATGGGGTAGTAGTGGGGCAGGGGTCTAACAACCTGCCTATGAGGGATTTGGAAGGGGTTTTACCACCACGTGGTCCATGGCATCAGAAGGACAGACTATTCTGTACCCCCAAAGCCTACCCCTCATGCTGCAAGACCCACACTAGAGCATGTGCTGCTGTTATGACCTATCAGGCCCCAGGCTACTTTATCCCAGCCCCCGCACTGAGGCACAGGCATGACCTATGGGGTAGCAGTGGCAGGGGGAGTGGCCCTTCTAACAACCCTCCCGACCACTCCCAAATAATTGACAGGGGTTTCAGAGGCCTCAGACCTCCCCAAGAATGGCGCCAAACCATCCCAAGTGAGTAGAGGGGTGGGGCCTAGCCTGCAAGGTAACCAGGTCTATCTGCTTTCCCAAGTGAGCCTTCTGTCTGTCTAAGACCATGCTAAAGTGAGCAGGGGAAGATATGCATTCTTACACAATGCCTGTAAGGCCCCCCAGCACAACCCCAAGACTTGTTAGACAACTGTATAGAAAACCATACCATAGAAATAGTATTGAGGAGGAGGGCAGCCCCCTAGCCCAAAGCCTCTTTCACATACCTGACCCTGGTCAGGAAGCCCCAGTAAACAGGGAAGAGGAGGCCCAGGCCCCCAAAGTAGATGTTGAGAATTTGGAAGAGGGTATCTTTGTGTCAGAGCCTGCATGGGAAATACAGGTCATTGCAGAAAAAGAGACGCCGGTAGGAGTCTTGAAGCATGGTTGTGGCGGGCACTTAGGTTTTGATGGTGGTGAAGGGTCACTTAATTGTGGGGAGCGTGTTTGAAAGTAGCTAAGGGCTGACCAAGGCTTTTATTTGAACTCCTTTGCAGTTAGATTAAGCATTTTAATGACTCAAGAAAGCCTACTCACCAGTACACCCATAAAGCTGGCACCAGAAAGAAGCAGCTGTTTTTGCAGAAAAGAGAGACCAGATGATGATGAAGATTTTAGGCATTGCATCATCAGGTCCTGTTTCACATCAAGAATGTAAAATATTCTTTAAGTCTCTTGTGCATGTTTCTTCTTATGGCATAATGAAATACCGCTTGAGGATGAGAGTTTTTGAAAAGGGTTGGGGTTGTGTTCATGATCGGGGAGGGGTGATCAAGGGGCTCATGATTGTGGTTAGATGAAAATATAAATCAAACAATTTGGGAATGTTGCCAGGAGATGTCTCTTGAGAGCATTTTCAATACTGTTATAGTCATTGGATTTGCCAGGAAAATTCTCAGAATTACTGAGAAACATTTACTTCAAGCTAGAGAGCTTCTAAACACTGTGTATTCTGTAGAAGATCCTAATGCTGCTCTTTATCAATTGATCACTGTGAAAGATAAACATTGCGTACCCTATATTGAATGCTTAATTGGCACTAGAAATTAGGGCTGTGTGAAGCTTCGGATGCTGATTCGATTCAGAGGAGATTCGGACCGATTCGGTGGCCGAATCTCTGAATCCGAATCGAATCAGGGGAGCAATTAAAAGATCCAAATTGATTCAAAGCTCTCTGAATTGATCTGGATAATATTTGGAGCGCTTTGGCGATTCGGGCAGTCTCTGCCTGCTGCAGCAGGGAGCTGGAGCCAGACTCCATGCTGTAAGTAGCGAGTGGGAAAGGGGAGGCTGGGGGAGGGGACCATAGGGGCACCCCCACCAGACCCTATTCCCTGCCTGCTCCCCAGTCCCCCCAAGCACCCACCGACCCCCGTCTGCTCTCCTGGCCCCACTTGGCTGCCCTGCGCACCCCAGCTCACAACTCTTTAAAAAAGAGCCCCCACTCACTGTCTGCTGCCCTGATGGGGGTCGATTCCCACTGCTCTACACTGCATGGAGGCCTCTGCCATGAGCCCCCTGGCCCTCTCCCGCTCCCCCAGCCTCCTCATAACCGTCCCACCCAGAGAGAAATATTGCTTGATTCAAGCTTTTGACTGGCTGTGGTTGTTGTGAGACGTGCAGGTGGTGGGAGCTGTAGAGTTATAAACTCTATCCCCTATTCCCAGATCATTGCTAAAAACAGGAAGTATTTAATTGACCTGAATACCTTTGATACTAACCTGTGCTTTGCAGGCAGTCTATTGGCTGTTACAAAACATAGAGGGGCCGCAGATACCGAACTGCTAGATGGAGCCAAAGAACTGCGCAGGAAATCAGGCCTGTCTATATAGCAAAAGGTTATGCACCACCAATTACCTTTGTTTGAAGGACTTGAACAGGTCAACATTCACATAATAATGCATAAAGAAAAAAATGGGTGTCATTCGTTTAGAACACAGGACACACCCAAATACCCTGACACCTGTTTTCTTTTGCTGCAGGATGAACATTATTACAGTATTTTGAATGTGAAAAAGGTGTTTAGATTGAGAAATTATTGTAATCCTTGTCAGGCATTGTACAGCCATAGCCACACGTGCAGGTTCTGATGCCATCTTTGCTTGAGCCCGAACTGCTCTGACAACGTGGGCAATACACAGAGGTGCCCTAATTGTAAGCTTTTCTGTTGTTCCAAAGAGTGGTTAGAAAGGCACATGGCCTTGGCCTCTGAAAAGCGGATCAAATGTCTGACTAAAACTTTGTGCAGTGAGTGTAAATCTTAAGTGAACAAAAAGCATGAGTGCAAATGGAGGCAGTGCAAGTGGTGTTATGGGAAAATCATGGATGGGGGAACATTTGTTCACCAGAGCGCCCCAAGGGATGACGAGGTCGAATGGTCACAAACTACTACAAGATTGTTTCAGGCTGGACATAAGGAGAATTTCTTTACTGTCCGAGCCCCCAAGGTCTGGAACAGCCTGCCACCGGAGGTTGTTCAAGCGCCTTCATTGAACACCTTCAAGATGAAACTGGATGCTCATCTTGCTGGGATCCTATGACCCCAGCTGACTTCCTGCCCTTTGGGCGGGGGGCTGGACTCGATGATCTTCCGAGGTCCCTTTCCGCCGTAATGTCTATGAAATCTATAATCAAGCGCTGGTGCTTTATGTGCCAGATTACAAAACCTGGAATAGGCTCCGGGTAAATTTTTAATGATTTTGAAAGTATTCAGGAGACAGTGATGCATGTGCCCTACTACATTTTTGCAATGGAGCTATAGACATGGTTGGGGGGGGGGGCAGGCAGGGGGGACAGGGACTTCAGAAAGCCTCAGGCAGAAACCCCAAAGAGGCTCATAAAGCTAAGGCCAAAAAAGCCAAAAAGCACTTGGGAGTTTAAGGGTGAAGAGTGGCTGTCTGATGTTATTAAGGTCTTTGTGGACAAAAAGTTCAAGGACTACACCTTCATAGCTCACAACACGAAAGGCTATGATGGTTACTTTAACATTAGCCAGTTAGGGAAGGAAAACATGGGTGTGAAAGTAATCACCCAGAGCGGTAAAATCATGTGTATAGAAGTGACCAGCCAGGCATCCCTTTCATAGATTCTTTAAGTTTTTTGGCAACAAAACTTAGGAAGCTTCCCCAGGCAATGGGGTTTGAAGGATGCAAAGGTTATTTCCCACATTTTTTTAACACGGCAGAAAATCGAAATTATGTAGGGCCTCTCCCAAAGGTGGAGTACTATAGCATTGAAAATATGATGTCCAGTGAAAAAGAATAGTTTTTTAGAATGGTTTCAAGATAACTGTATAAGACTTTGACATGCAAAAGGAGCTGACCTCTTATTGCCAGCAGGCTGTGAACATTTTTAAAGAGGCCTGCTGCCTCTACAGGGATGAGAATATGAAAATGACACAGCGGATAGATAGACTGGGTGAAAATAGATGGTAAACTCCAAAATGTAGAACACTCCATAGATCATTTCCAGTACATCACGCTGACCTCCATCTGTATGGCTCTGTATGGGTTTATGTTTTTGGAACTGCAGACCATAGCGCTTCTTCCCCTGGACAGCTATCACAGACAGAACAAAGAGTTTTTCAACCCCATCTACCCAATGGCTATTGTACATCTCAGAGAAAGAAAATATTCAAATTTGACATGCTTTACAGGGTGGAGAATTTCAGGTAGGCCCCTATTTTTCAGGCAACTATGCCAGCATTGATGGGGAACCCATGGTGTTTGAATTTAACGGGTGTTTTTTCCGTGGTTCTGCCACTTGCTGCAATGAAAAAGACCCGAGCCCATTGACAGGGGCCACCTACAGGTTCCTAACTTACCAGGCTTTGCACAAGGCTGATTGTCTCAAGAGAGAGGGGTTTACCACTAGGACCATTTGGAAGCATGAGTGGAGGGCTCCGTTAGAAATGGATGGGGAGCTCACTGATTTTTTAAGCAGAACCCAGATACGTTCTCCTCTGGTGCCTAGGGATGCTCTTTTTGTGGGGAAGAACTACTGCCGTCTGTCTTTATTACCAAACAAAACCTGGTGAACAAATACACTATTATGATTTTACCTGTCTTTACCCCTTCATATACCAAATGAAGAAATACCCAGTCGGATAGCCTAAAATCATTCATGACCATTTTTCTCCCCATGCTACTTGTCAGGGTGAATGGGAAACTTTGTTCATGCTGTGTCACCTCTGCATGGAAACAAGACAGCAAAAGTGGGATGACTCTGATGAAGAGAGGGCCGTCCTGAGCACCTGGTGCACACCACAGTTAAATAAAGCTATCACCAAGGGGTACAGAGTAGCTAAAATCTATGAAGTCTGGCATTTTGCTTAGAGGTCTAACATCATTTTTTCATGGTACATAAAACGGCACCCCTGACAGAAGCAGGAAGCCTCGGGCTACCCTGCCTGGTGTACCAATGGAGAAAAACAAGAGAGATACATGGCCATTTTTTCCCAACAAGAAGGTGTGACCTTACACCCACAGCATATAAAACCCAATCCCGCAAAGCGCCAAATCACAAAATAGTTTCTAAATTCCTTGTGCGGTAAATCGGTCAGAGAACCAACCTCCCTAGCACTGGCATTGTGAGAGACCCTGAAGAACTCTTTGGCTAACTCTTTTCTCCCAACAATGAAATTTTGTTTTGTGATTTTACTGATGATGGGACAGCCTGTGTGTTTTGGAAGCATGCCAAAGAGTGTTACAGGCTCTCGGGTTAACACAAACCTCGTTATAGCCTGTTTCACCACTGCTTATGCACGCGTAGAGTTGTGTGAGCTGCTAGACAGCTTGCAAAGCCAATGTCTGTACCGCATCACAGATTCCATGATATTTGTGAGCCGTGAGGGAGATTGGAGCCCCTCATGAGCTGACTGTTTAGGCGAGCTCACCAGCGAAGTCCCACCAGATGAGCACATAACAGAGTTTGGGTCGGCCAGTCTGAAAACCTACAGGTACAAACTGTGCAGGGGGAAGGTTTGCTTGAAGGTCAAAGGGATTACCCTGAATGTGGCCAACTGTGAAAAAGTCAACTTTGAAATCTTGAGAGATCTTGTTCTAGATTACAGGGCAGATCCTGCTGGGGACACCCTTAAAACAATTGTGATACAACAGTGCTCTATCATCAGGAACAAAAACAAGTGGACAATACAAACCAAAGCCTTGATAAAAACTCAGGAAGTTGTTTATGAGAAAAGAGTCCTCACAGAAAACTAAGTCTCCCCTATGGTTCTTGAACATGGATATGCATTGGAAGCACCCCTTTTCTGTGATTTTGGCAGGGCCAAAACCTTTTGGATCATGCTGATAGAATGTTATGCCCAAGAATAGTGTGTGGTGCTATAGCTGTTGCTAACCTTTATATAAAGAACTGTTTTGAAAATATCCTTTTCTCAAATTTGTGGAGGGTCTACCAGACAGTCTCAATGACGAGGACTTGCTTCCTCCTAATAAAATAAATATGGTTGTGGCAGATGATTTTATGGACTCTGCTTGTGACAGCAGTGAAATCAAGAAAGCTTTTACCGAGTACGTGCATCATCGGAATCTTAGCAATTATGTATATATTTCAAAATGTTTTCCGTCAAGGGAAAAGGAACTGCACCATTACTCTTAACACAAAATATATGGTTTTGTTTAAAAACCTCAGGAATAAGCTACAGATGGTGTTCCTGGTGAGACAGGAGAACCCGGGTAGGGCCCAGTACGTTCTAAAAGCTTTTGAGGATGCCACTAAAACACCTTTTGGGTATCTGGTGATGGATTTAAATGCTTCTACCCTGGACGCATTTAGATTAAGAACTGGGCTTTTTCCTCCTGACCAACCTGCTGCTTACACTTTAAAAAAAAAACAGTGGGTGGGAACAAAAAGAGATGATATAGCATTGGGTTCTTCTTAGCTCTTGAAACAGTGGAAGGGAACCATGCCTAATCACGTAAAATGAATTTGGCTCTCTTAAAACTGCTTCTTCGATCCTCCCCACAGCAGAGGAAAGTTATACTCTGCTCGGCCTCTGACAATTTAGTAGTGGCCACTTCAGAAATTGCTCTGAACACCTTAAAAAGAAACATGCCTTTGACACCACACCAAATCCATATGATGAAAAAGAGATGTGGGGTCATAAAAAAAAACAACTGAGTAACAAAAGATTTTCTTCTTAAAAAAGTAACAGCCGGTGAAACAATCTGGGGGATTTATCGGTCCTCTGTTAATTTTGCTCTCGCTCTGATTACAGGGCTTTTGATTAACCAGTAATGGAGTATGCAGAAAAAATGTACCTGGTTCCCAGTCACCTGCTGGAGCAAGTAAGGGCTCACCCACCACCTCAGGAAAATATCAGAACACAGGCAACCCACTTATCGGATGCTGAAATGAGGGACATTTTCCAAAGGCTGGGCTTAGCAGAATATGATAATGCTAACCTCCATGCAGCTGTGCTTCAGAAATACCTGAGATTCGTAAATCAGAGTGATCCGGACAGAGGGAAATTAACCCTCTTTCTGCCAAAACAGAACCCCTGGAAGCCATGATGAACCCCGACCCAGTCTTTCAGGAATTGTTGGATAATGTGCAAACCCGATACAGGAAAAATTCTTAAGTGTTGCTCAACAAGCTGAGTCAGCACAAGAATATTTCTTTTTGGGATGATCAAGGGGTCTTTGTCTACAAAGGGATGCTCATCAAGGGTTCTAACATGCTCAGCCTAGTCCAGGGACCCCTTCAGACTCACACCAGGTCTAGAAAACATCTGCGTAAAGGTTGGGGCATCTTTATGAAAGCCATGGCCGAGCTGAACATACCGTCTTCTGTTATGGGCAGCACTGTGAATCGTGATAATCTGGAACACCTGAAAGCATCTGCCTCAGACCAAGAAACACCAACCTCACTGCCTTAGAAGTCAAAAACGGTCTCTAAAAGCCCTTGGTTCTCCAAGTAAAGTTTTATGCTTGCAGAAAGTTCTAAACTGTTTTGTGCTGCTATACATTTTTTCTACAGAAGATATTTAAAAATGAAAACACAAACATGCACACATTTTTAAACAGCAACAGCTTTATTTACACAGCACCAGCTAAGTGTTTTATTTAGGGAAAGCATTCATGAAAGTCGTAGCAAGAAATGCATGTCTGGGCATGTTGAAACATGTTTTGAGCAGGCCCAGCCATGCAGAAAGTTCCATATTTACTTTTTACAAACTGCATCACCTTCCTATCATTTTGTACTAAATCATCGGAATAATACAATTTTAAAATGTGTTCAAATGATAGGCCCTTGTTACAGCAGTGCAAGAAAAACACACAGTGGTATCCACAGGTGACAGCTCGTGGGTCTTATATCTGTTTTGCCTGAAAAGCAGTGTCAGCAGCACTCTTATTTAAAAAGAACATAATGCTTTGAGGAAAGAGAGTGCTGTTTGGGTGCGGGGTGTCCATATGAGTCGAAAAACTCCCCGCAGTTTTGATCCTTCAGGTAAACAGCCAGCCAGTGTTCTCCGGGTTGATCATGAGGATGTGCGTTGACCACCAAACTCAGGGATCTTTGAGACAGTTGATTCTTAGGAAGCCAGTCACAAGGGAACACATCTAAGAAAGTCACTTTGGTGTAAGGGTCTGAGGATAAAATCCTGGTGAGCTGTTCGGTGTCCATCCTCACATGTAGTCAAACAGGATGTTTCTTCTCTGATTTATCTCTATGACATTGTCAAAGACCCCATACACAATCATGTTAACTGTGGTGGGCAAAGCCATGGGAAAGCATATTTCTGCTCTCAGGTTCCCTGTTTTAATCAGCAAATAAGAATCAGCACACTCCTGGTCAGGAGACGGGTCGAAGGCAAACAAGGTGTACCCCAGGGCAAGCTCCTCATGGTTGATTATCAGGGCCCAGTCTTTCATAAGTTTACTGGCCATCTCTACCAGCTGCATGTATTTTCTCACGCAGTTACCATTCTCAAAATCCAGTTGTAGGGGTTTTGTCAGGTTTGTTCTTCATCGATGTAGAGGGCCACAAAATTAATATGGTAATGTTTAAAGTTAAAGGGATTCTTAGCATAATCCCCACTGAAGGCATCATTATCCATGAACCCGATGATGACGAGTTTGGGCAGCTGTCCCAAAAACAGATTCTCCTGATTGCTGACTTGGCTGCCGGAAGGAAAGCTAAACACTTTCATAGCCACGTGCTCTATGGGGTATTTAACGTTGGCCATAAGCAAGGTGTCTGCATGGCCCAGTCAGACACCTGGGGCTATATTCATTTTTTTAACAAAAAGTGATACAGTTGTGATTTTTAGTTTACATTGGCCAGTCGCTGTGACACCCATCAAGCAGAAGGCATCTTTACTGTGTCAGTTTAATTTTCACATCCATACCATTCAGTAACAGGTTTTTTTGACAAAACAAATCGCTATGAAGATGGCCAAGCAAATCTATCATTTTGCTCCTGTCTGTCAGGTTTGTCCACCTCCTAAATCTGTAATTATTGCCATCCCATGCAACAGCTTCATGTTGTCCAGGGGTATCTTTGTACAACAGGCTGGCAGAAAATTGGGTGGCAAGGGTGTCATCGCTGTAGTTGAGGACCAAATACGAAGAAGGCTCGGTAAGGGTCATGGTTATTGCTCTGGCTTATGAGTTGATCTCCCAGAGTGACATCCAGCTGACTGAAGACAGAGGCCAGTGAGTAATTCACCAGACCCCCAGCTGCCCCAGCATCAAGATTGGCGCCATCCGCTTTACAATCTTGCAGCAAAAGTACAGCAGCGTGTTGGTCAAATCCATGTAATCTTCACCATTCCTGGCAATTAAATAGCTAAGGGGGGTGGACTCAGTAATATCCAAGAGCAGGGGGATCTCAACATACAGGCTATTCTCAATGCTGGGCTGTGTAGGGGCTATTTGAAACACATCCAGTTCAGATTTGGCCTGTTCTTCAGATCTGCTGTGAACAAAGACCATGGCAATTAAAATATATTTCACTGCTGGCAGGCAGGCAGAAACATTGCCTAGATCAACTGCAGTAGAAACAGCCCAGGAGGTAAGCACAAGAGCTTATGGGGATGAATAGGAGGCTCTTGGTCCTGGGCATGAACTAAAACTGCATTCTGCTGGGAGTGGGTGGTCTGGTGGGGCTCCCTGTGGTGTGGGAGCCTCCAGGAAAATACCAGACCAGTCACCACCTCAGTGGAAGGCAGGTCAGAGTTGCCTCAATAACTCCTAGCCCCGACATCACTGTGCGTAGCAGTTGGGGCCAGGCATGGCTACAGCCACCTGAGCCTCCACTGGGGAGGGAAGCCTGTAGCCCCAGTGATGGAGTAGATGTGGAGCCCCAGTAAGGGTGGGCTTTAGTGAAGGGATAGAGATGTGGAGCCCCAGTGTGGGGGCAGATGTGAACCCCAGTGAGGGGGTGGAAGGGGAGCCCCAGTGAAGGGGGGGAACCAGAGGGCTGGGAGCCCAGTGTGTGTGTGTATTTCTTTAGAGTTGCCTCAGAATGGGGCAGGGCAAGCTTGACCCACATCAGGTAATAGGCTGGCCACTACCCTGTTGAGGATCATGGGGGAGGCCCAAAAGATGGTATGTCTGCCACCCATGGTGTTCTCTAGATAAAGCCTATGGCTGAAGGGGTCTGCTCTGAGAGGGAGCAAGGTGGCATAAGATGTCAATGTGTGAAAGAGACCTCATGAGGGGGTGGAGCGTGAGAGGCCCTAGTGAGAGGTGGGCAGTATGAGGCTGACCCCAGCAGTATAAAAAAACTGGCCTGGCAAACAGCTCAGGGCTACTTGCCCTCAGGAGCTTCTGGGTGAGGAGCCTTTGGGAAGAAGTTGGCCATGCCCCTTCCTGTCCCAGGCTGCTGCTGCTGTTGCTGGTTGCTGCAAGCTTGGTCTCAGGGGCTTCTGGGGAGAAGATGGCCAGGCCCTTTCCTGCCTCTGGCTGCTATTAGCTGCTGGCTTGGTCTCAGAGCTTTTGAAGTAAGTTGGCTGCACCCCTTCCTGCCTTGATATGGAAAAGTGGGGGTCCCTGGCTAGCCACAGCTAGCTCCCCACCTGCCTCTGGGCATGCCACCCACCTGTCTCTCCTGCCATGCCTTGCTGGTAATTTATAAAGTTGTTAATTAAGGTGGGAGGCTGCCCATTGTTGCACCCTGATATTGCAGGGGCTACCCATGGCTCTGTTCCACCCCTACTCTATGTCCCAAGCCTCACAGATGGCATCCCAGGCAATTAGCTAAACCATTGCCTTCACCCATTAGCTGTGTCCCCCAACTGTGGGGACCTTTGGCTTCCATAAGCCCTGGCCCTGACTCAGGCCCAGTCAGGACCCTGAGCTTCTGTGTTTCATAGTTTCATAGTTGGTAGGGTCAGAAGGGGCCTGAGGAGATCATCTAGTCTGACCCCCTGCCGTGGCAGGTAAGAGTACTGGGGTCAAACGACCCCAGCCAGATGTTCGTCCAGCCTTTTTTTAAAGACCCCAGGGTAGGAGCCAGCACCACTTCTTTTGGAAGTTGGTTCCAGGTCCTAGCCGCCCTGACAGCGAAATAGTGCCTCCTAATGTCTAGCCTGAAACTACCCTCCGCTAGCTTGTGTCCATTGTTTCTTGTAACTCCTGGGATTGCTCAGGGGAACAGGGACTTCCCAATGCCTGCTGGTCCCCCTTGACTAGTTTGTAGACTGCCACTAGATCCCCTCTCAGCCTTCTCTTTTGGAGGCTGAACAGGTTCAGGTCCCTCAGCCGCTCCTCGTAGGGCCTGCCCTGCTAACCCCCAGATCATGCAAGTGGCCCTCCTCTGAACCCTCTCCATGCTGTCCACATCCCTCCTGAAGTGCGGCACCCAGAACTGGACACAGTACTCCAACTGTGGCCTGACCAGTGTCGCATAGAGGGGGAGGATCACCTCCTTGGACCTGCTTGAGATGCATCCGTGGCTGCACGACAAGGTATGGTTGGCCTTCCTGACCACGTCCCCATTTTGTCGGCCCATGTTCATTGTGGCATCAATGATGGCTCCAAGATCCTTTTCTGTCTCAACACTGGTGAGAAGGGAGTTCCCCGGCCTGTAGGTGTGCCACTGGTTCTTCCTCCCCAGGTGCATTAATCTGCACTCATCAGTGTTGAACCCCATCCTGTTCTCATCGGCCTACCCCTGTAACCTGTCTAGATCTGCTTGCAGCCTGTTCCTTCCTACTAGCATACCCACTTCACCCCACATTGTAGTGTCATCTCCGAACTTGAACAGGGTGCTTTCTACCCCTTTGCCCAAGTCACTGATGAAGATGTTGAATAGTGCAGGCCCAAGGACCGAGCCCTGGGGAACCCCACTGCCCACATTCCTTCAGGTCGAATAGACCCGTCCACCACCACCCTCTGGGTGCGACCCTCCAGCCAGTTGGTGACCCATCTGACCATGTAGGCATCAACACCGCTGTCTCCTAGTTTCTTACTGAGAATGGGGTGAGAGACTGTGTCGAAGGCCTTCCTGAAGTCCAGAAAGACTATATCCACTGCAACACCTGCATCCAAGGACTTGGTGCCCTGGTCATAGAAGGCCACCAGGTTGGTTTGACAAGACCTGCCCCTAATGAACCCGTGCTGGTTGCCCCTGCGCATAACCTCCCCTGCTGGCCGTTCCTGGACATGTGCCAGTATAATTCTTTTGAAAAGCTTCCCCAGGACCGAGGTAAGACTCAGAGGCCTATAGTTTCCTAGGTCCTCCTTCCTCCCTTTTTTGAAGAAGGGGGCCACAATGGCCCTTTTCCAGTCCTCCGGCAAATTGCCCGAGTGCCATGAGCGCTCGTAGAGCTGTGCCAGAGGTCCCGCAATGACCCCTGCTAGTTTCTCCAGCACTCTGGGGTGGAGATTATCAGGACCTGTGGATTTAAATACAACTAGTCCCTCCAGAAGTTCCCTGACAAGGTTCTCATTAACCCTAGGCCTGGGTGTCCCACCCACAGGGCCCTCGGGGGGGGGCAATGGGGGAGATGTCCAGGTCCCTCCACAGAAATATGGAGGCAAAGAAATTGTTGAATATATCAGCTTTACCATCTGGTGAGATGACCAGATTTCCTAGCATGTCCTGCAGAGGCCCCACGTTACCTGGCACCTTCTTTTGCCCCCCTACATATTTGAAAAAGGACTTCTTGTTGTCCTTGATCTGGGTCGCTAGTCCCAGCTCCATTTCCGCCTTGGCCTTCCTGACCACCTCCCTACATTCCCAAGCTACTGAGGTATAGCCCTCTCTTATGATGGCCCCTCCCTTCCAACAGGTGTACGCCTCCTTTTTTGTTTGGAGACATTCCCGGATGCTTTTGGTGAGCCATGGGGGCTTTTGCGCCCTCTTGCCCCCTTTGATTCATGTAGGGCTTACTTCCCTTTGAGCTTGGAGGATCGTCTCCTTAAAGAACGACCACTCCTCCTGGACGCTCAACTCCCTCCTGCTCTGGGACCTCAGTACTTCCCCCACTAGTTTTCTCACCTCATTAAAGTCCACCCTCCTGAAGTTGAGGGCTGCTGCCTTGCTGGAGGCTTTTGCCACTTTGCACTGGATGGTGAATTCCAGCAGACGATGATCGCTACCACCCAGATGGTTGAGCACCCACAGACCCCGTATCAGGTGCTCACCCGTGGCCAGGACCAAATCCAACAAGGCATCTCCCCTGGTGGGGCTGCGTACCTCCTGGGTTAGATGGAGGTCCTGTGTGTCAGTTAAGAACCTGCGTAAGCAGTCAGACCTGACTGTCTGCTCCTCCCAGCAGATGTCTGGCAAGTTTATGTCACCCAGGACGACCACATCCTTGGACCTAACTATCTCCGTGAGCTGACTTAAGAATTCCTGGTCTCGATCTTCTCCTTGGTCGGGTGGTCTGTAGTAGACCCCCACTGTTAAGTCCCTTTCTCCCCGACCCCCTTGTATTCTAACCCAGATCACTTCTGTTTGCTCCTCCTCTGACCCAGTGTTACACACTGTGGATCTGTGTTGCTCCTTGACATAGAGTGCCACCCCGCCACCCTTCCTTCCTGTCCTATCTTTCCTGTAGAGCCTATGGACCTTGATATTCACTGCCCAGTCATGCTTTGGGTCCCACCATGTTTCATTGAGCCCCACTATGTCTGGGTTGGTGCTGGCTAGCAGCGGGTATGCCTCTTTTTTCCATTGCGAGTATGCCTCTTTTTTTCTTTTTCAAGATGATCGTAATGTCCCTACTGAGCCAGGAGGGCTTGCCAGCCCTTCTTATGCCTTTCCTCTTCATGGGAATGGTTTCTTTTGTGCCTTAAGGTTCATCTCCTTAAGAAGCAACCTCTCTTTGTGCACTGCATTTGCCTTCCATCCCTGGTCCCTCATCGCCTTCTCTACTAATGACCCGAGCCTGTTGAAAATAGCATTTTTGAAGTCCAGGGCTTCAATCCTGCTAGTTGATTTGTCTACCTTGCAGTGGGCAATAAACCTGATGATCTCCTGGTCGCTGTCGCCCAGGCTATCCTCAATGTTCAAGTCATTCATGAGATTGTCTCCTTTGCCCAAGACCAGGTCTAGGAGAGCGCTGCCTCCGGTTGGCCCTTGGACTTCCTGGGTCAGAAAGAGCTCTTTGATAACAGTCATGAAGTTACATCACTGATCCAACCTAGCCAAATGTTCCTCCCAATCTATGTCTGGGTAAGTCCCTTGCATGTGAGGCCTCTGCCAGTTCTCAAAAGAAATCCAGATTGAGCTTGTCTCACTGGTTCAGTTGCCTGTAGTAGATGCCTACAGTTAGGTCTCTCTCACCATGCCTGCCCCCCCCCTACCCAAAGCTTGACCCAGAGGGTTTCAAGCTGCTTATCTTTGAAGCCAATGTCAGCCTCCAGAGAGGTGTATTGCTCCCTCACATAGAGAGCTATACTACCAGCCTTTTCTCCTGTTCAGTCCCTGCTGTGCAGGATGTAGCCCTCTATGGGTATGCTCCAATCATGTGAGGAATCCCACCAGGTCTCTGTGATTCCTACAAGTTCATATTGCCCATTAGAGAGTAGGAGGGCCAGCTCTTCCTGCTTGTTCCCCATGCTGCTGGCATTAATGTATGGGCACCTGAGTCTCTCACCTGGCACACTTGATCTCCTGGGATGCTATGGGAGCACCATTCCATTTGCTCTTCTCTTTCAAAAGTAGTTATCTTAGTGTCCTCCACAAGGGAGTTTTCCTATGTGCCAGGCAATGTTCCAGGCCTGTGTCCCCAGGCAATTAATAGTAAACTAATTAATTCTGTCATAGGTTATTCCTGTTCATTCCAAGCACTGTCCTCCAGTGGACTAATTTACTCCACTGCAAATCTCATGTTGACACCAACTGGGCCTGGCTAGGGTATGAGAGTGGGGCTGTCTGTCACTCCTCAGCTCCAGCTCCTTGCCCCATAAAGTGCCTTGTCTCCTCTCGCACCGCCTCCAACTGCACCAGAGACTGTCATCTGACTGCAGCCCCTGCCCTGCCTTGCCCTACCCTGCCCTGCCCTGCCCTGGAGGAAGGTCTCTGCATGTACACTGTTAAAGGTACTAAGGGCCTTGTTACCTGGCAATTTGGGGTGGCTCCTGAAGTTCTAAACACCTGGATTGTCTGCATATTTAAATCCATAAACTAGTTCTAAGCTTCATTCTGCAGCCCAAAGCAATGCTGCTCCAGGGCAACATTATCTCTGATTAGAGTTACCCAGCTTGTATTACACTAAGGCAGCGGTGGGCAATGTGGCAGAAATGCCACTGTCAGTGCCCCTCTCCAAAGATCTGTCTCCACCAGCCTGAGAGGCTGGTGTTGAATCCCTCACAGTGGGGATCTCCCACCTTGTCTGCATGACAAAAGCCTGGTGCCTGGGAGGCGATGCTCTAGTCACCTGGGCAGGGGGGAAAGGCCCGGCCCTGCATGCGGGCCCAGGTAGCCAGGGATGCTTGGGAGATTGGTCAGCTTGTGGCCAGTATTGGCAGCTTCAATTGGACTGGGCTGCTGAGGTCAGAGAGGTTATTTAAGGGCCCGGTCCAGGAAGAAGGCAGCCATTAGCCATGTGGTCATCCAGGTGAATCTGAACCTGGCTCTCTCCTCATCACCGCATGCTCCAAGAGTACCCTGCCTCCAGAGGAAACTCCAACCACCTCTGGATGATGCGAGTGAGTAAGCTACTAGAGATCCAATTAGATATTTAGCTTCAGTAACTCAGATGCGTGTTTAAACAGCTGCCTCAGCCACCCTGGTTTGCTCTATGGGATTCCTTTGATATTCCTGTAAGATTTCTATGATACTGCTCTACCTTTTACCCTGTTTCCGCCCTACTCCCTGTAATCAATAAAGTTCTCCTTTGTGACCGGTGTGGGAGACTTATTGAGGGGTGGGTCTAAATTATGCCGAGGAGACCCCTTAGGTCTGTGGACTAAGGGAGACTTCCCTAATAAGCCCCTGACTTGGGGAAGTGCCCCAAGTGCTGGTATTGGGTCTAGTGCCCATTGGACGATCAGGCCTGTGTTCTCCAAGGTGCGCAGAGCCAGAAGTGAGTCTAGAGCCTTGGATGGTGGCAGCGGGAACCCCAGGCTAGCGGGTGTGCTCCAGGGAAGGGGTCAGCCGGACGGGAGGCACCCTAAGGGAGGCACTCAGAGCCTGGAAGGTGGTCGGGTGCAGGGAGGTGGGCGGTTCAACGCAGGAGTGCCCCCTACTGGCCCGCCACATGTGGTGGTAGGGGTGGGATCCGAATACCCTGCTGTATTGGAGGCATAATTTGGGAAAAGGAATAGAGTCACTGAAATCCCTTGAGCAAACAATTTCTAATTT
Organism: Alligator mississippiensis; assembly: GCF_030867095.1. NCBI lineage: Eukaryota > Metazoa > Chordata > Crocodylia > Alligatoridae > Alligator > Alligator mississippiensis. Next base: position 12,061,001 of record NC_081838.1, read on the forward strand.
GGCATCGGGTTGACTGGATAGTGTAGAGAGTCAGGATGGCGAACGAGTATGTCCGGATGACTGTGCCCGAACTGAAAGAACTGGCAAAAGAGAGAGGCCTTCACATGAAGAAAGGGCTAAAGAAAGAAGAGCTGGTTAAACTCTTGTGCACCAGCAAGTCAAAACAAGCATCAGCTTCACGCTCGTCAACTCCTGAGTCTGACCCAGGAACACACTCCCTCTCACCAAGCCCAGAGGCTGCCGGGAGATCACCCTCCGAGAGCGAGCAACAGAGACTCCATGAGATAGAGCTGAAAAGGATGGAGCTGGAGGAGAAACAGCTGGAAGTGAAAAGAATGGAGCTGGAAGCCCAGCGTGAGAAGGAGCAGCTGGCAGTGAAAAGGATGGAGCTGGAGGTCCAGCGTGAGAGGGAATGGGAACAGCTGGAAGAGAGGAGGTTGGAAAGGGAAGCTCAGTGTGAGAAGGATCAGAAACAACGACAGCTGGAGGAAAAGAGGATGCAGATGGAGCTCGAGCAGAAAAAGCTTGACGCTCAGCTCCATTTGCAGACCAACGGGGGAAACGTGAATCCTCCGCAAGCGTCTGGGGAACACCCAAACTGGACGTCTCCACCTTCGCTCGCTACCAAGACGGAGACGATCCTGCGGTGTTCCTAAGCAACTTCGAAAGACAAGCCCAGCGGTGTAAGGTGCCGGAGGAAAAGATCATGATGTACTTGTCTGCGCTGGTAGAGGGCGACATGGCGGTGGTCCTGAACAGCCTGCCCTCAGACGCAGCTGATGACTATAATGCCTTCAAAGCTGCAGTGTCTAAAAGGTTCCAGTTAGGACCAGAGTATTTTCGAAAGAAATTCCGGAATACGCGCCCACAACCCGGAAAGTCATTGACTGATTATGGGGCCCTGTTGGACGACACATACATTAAATGGTTAACCGAAGCCAAGGTTGACACTTTAGATAAGGCACGCTATCTCCTGGCAGCTACAGGAATTTAATTTTACTGTTGAACACATCAAGGGAAGCCAAAATGTGATAGCGGATGCTTTGTCACGAAAGGACTCTGGGTAGTGGGTCCTTGGGACTCGGGACTAGTGAGGAGATCACTAGTGTAAGACTGGCATCAGGTTTTATGGTTTCTATCTGTTATTGTCATAACTTGTTTCATGTTCCAGGTTTTTTTTTTTCTTTTTCTTCTTCTGGCATCCCGTGGGAACTCCCTGACCCGACACACCCGTACCCACGGCCCTGAGAGGCCCCGTGTCCAAGCTTGTAAAGGGGGGGGGGGGGGAGTGTGGCAGAAATGCCACCGTCGGTGCCCCTCTCCAAAGATCTGTCTCCGCCAGCCTGAGAGGCTGGTGTTGAATCCCTCAGGGCAGGGATCTCCCACCTTGTCTGCATGACAAAAGCCTGGCACCTGGGAGGTGATGCTCTAGTCACCTGGGCAGGGGGGAAAGGCCCGGCCCTGCATGCGGGCCCAGGTAGCCAGGGATGCTTTGTAGATTGGTCGGCTTGTAGCCAGTATTGGCAGCTTCGATTGGACCGGCTGCTGAGGTCAGAGAGGTTATTTAAGGGCCCGGTCCAGGAAGAAGGCAGCCATTAGCCATGCGGTCATCCAGGTGAATCTGAACCTGGCTCTCTCCTCATCACCGCATGCTCCAAAAGTACCCTGCCTCCAGAGGAAACTCCAACCACCTCTGGATGATGCAAGTGAGTAAGCTACTCGAGATCCAATTAGATATTTAGCTTCAGTAACTCAGATACATGTTTGAACGGCTGCCTCAGCCACCCTGGTTTGCTCTATGGGATTCCTTTGATATTCCTGTAAGATTTCTATGATACTGCTCTACCTTTTACCCTGTTTCCGCCCTACCCCTGTAATCAATAAAGTTCTCCTTTGTGACCGGTGTGGGAGACTTATTGAGGGGTGGGTCTAAATTATGCCAAGGAGGCCCCTTAGGTCTGTGGACTAAGGGAGACTTCCCTAATAAGCCCCTGACTTGAGGAAGTGCCCCAAGTGCTGGTATTGGGTCTAGTACCCATTGGACGATCAGGCCTGTGTTCTCCAAGGTGCGCAGAGCCAGAAATGAGTCCAGAGCCTTGGATGGTGGCAGCGGGAGCCCCAGGCTAGTGGGTGTGCTCCAGGGAAGGGGTCAGCCGGACGGGAGGCACCCTAAGGGAGGCACTCAGAGCCTGGAAGGTGGTCGGGCGCAGGGAGGTGGGCGGCTCAACGCAGGAGCGCCCCCTACTGGCCCACCACAGGCAAAATATGACCCGCAGGCTGGCCTATGGGTTGGTGTCGAACAATTAATTGTATCAGCCATAGCCCTGGGCTGCCCCTGCTTCCCTTGCAAGGGACTGAGCCACACTGACTCCCAAGGGGGTAGTACACACTACATTATGGCCCTGATCCCAGCCCCACAGGTTGGCAAGTGGCAGCAGGTGGGGAAAGGGCAGTGGTTGTGGGTAGAGAAAGTGGTGGCACTGGCAGTGGTAGCAATGGACAGCTAGGTGGAGGAGCAGTATTGGTGGTGGCAGCGGTGGGCACCTACACACCCCATACACACCTACAGCATCCCACAAACCACATACCCACCCACACCCCTCTACAACCCCCACAATAAACACAAGTAAAACTTCATTTTGAGGTATAGCTTCATAGACATTAAGATTGGAAGGGACTTCAGTAGATCATCAAGTGTGATCCCCTGCCATGGGCAGGAAAGAGCACTGGGGTCAGATGGCCCCAGGCAAGTGCATGTCTGGCCTCCTCTTAAAGAGGAGGGTAGGGGAGTGGGGGAAGTGGATAGGCAGAATAGAAGGGGAGCAGCCGGGGAAGAGCAGCAAAAGCAGGTGGAGGCAGGGCAAGTGGTGGTGATGGCGTTTGTGGCAATATGGAGTGGTAGTGATGGTAGTGTCCACTGGTGGGTTGGAGGGTGGTGGGGAGTGGCAATTGTAGTGCAGGATGGAAGTGTGGTCCCTGCTTTCACTCTCAGGCCAGGGCAGGACAAGCAGGGACCCAGGGTAGGGTGGCAGGAGCATGGAGCTGGGACTGAGAGGGATGTGGGGCCCACCTGGCTCCATCAAGTGGGGCTTGTATACAGTTCCCAAATTGTCCACCTCAGCTGCACACCTTTGGTGTGAGCCCCGTGTGCTAGAGCCGGTGGTGGTTTGATTCAATCACAAGGTTTGATGCTATCGCCTCTATGTACACTGCACAAATGCACACAAATCAGGACAATTTTTTTTTTAAATTAAATTAAAATATTTTCTTGTAGATATTTGATTTTTGCGTGTGTGTGTGTGTGTTGGTGTGCTGCCCTGAAGGCAGTTGAGCCACTGGAGATGCCAAGGGACTGGGGTCTTGCTGTGTGGGATTTGGTGCAGAGGGTCCAGTTAGTCTGGGCATGCAGTAAGAGTGAGTGTAGTAAGATTCAAGAATTGGAAAAAGTAGGAGGAGGGGATCCAGCCTGTCGCAGAGCAGTTGGGTGCCCTGCTCCTAAAGAGGGGAAACTGCTAGGGAAAGAGACCTAGCAGTGAGTAAGGAGCTCAGCTGGTGGTCACCAGGGCAACTAGAGTAATTAATGACCCACACCTGCCAGCGGTTAGCTGACTGAAAGGGGCAGGGCCTGGCACATATAAACCCCATGGCTGAAGCCAGGTAGGGAGTTCCCAGCCAGCAGCCAAGGGGGAAGGAGTTCTCTCAGGGAAGAGAGGGGAAGCCTGACTGCAGGAGCAGCGTCTGACACTGATTAGGGATGGAGTATTCCCCGGTAGGCTGGAATGAGGTTTTAGCTGGGCAGCTTTAGTTTATGTTACAGCCCAAGGGCTTGTGTTGTGTTGCTGCTTAAAGACCGGTGGTTTGGGTGAGGCTATTAGGGGAAGGAGGAGGCCTCATAGGGAACCTACAGCAGTGTGGGGATCCCAGCACCAGCAAGGGGGAACCTGTCGAGGTGCACTGACCACAGCCCTAGAGAGATGGGGCAGCATTATTGTGAGAAGACCTAGAGAGAGAGAAGGGGGCAGCATTGATGAGTGCCAGCAAGAGAAAGGTGAGGGTTGGAGGTCAGGCAGCCATGATGGGGTTATGACTAGGGGCAGGAGGGCCTGCTCGTTCTTTCCCCAGGTGCTGGTGCCCTCCCTGGACTCCGCTAAACTTGGTTTGGGGGTAGGGTCCCTTGAGCTTATGGTGGGGCTTGTAGTTGTGGCTGGGGTGCCAGGGGGGCCTGAGGGGGGTGGGGCACCAGTGGTAGGGGCACCCCTCTTTCCAGTGGGACCCACAGCAGATACCCTCCCTGCCTGGACCATGTGGCACTCATGATGCAAGTGCCCCGGGGCACTGCACCAGAAGCACCACAGGTCCCCCAGTGTATAGAAAATCCTCACCAGGAACCCCTGATAAACTGCCAGGCACACCTCAGCCTCCAGTTGTGCTTCTGGCACCAGCTGGATCATGACCTGGTAACAGAAAGAAAGCACATGGCAGAGGCCAGGGTCTTGGCACCCCAGTGAGAGGGCCACCACTGGGGGTATAACTCTCCCCAGGGTTTGGAGCTGGGGGAGCAGGGCCCACTTAGGGATATAGGGAGGGATGGAGCTGAGGACCACCCTGGTCCCCAGCTCTTACAGAGGCTTGAGGGGGGGGCGTACTTGCCCTCCACCACAAGCCCCCTCTCCACCGCCTTTTGTGCAGCGGCCTCTGAGGCAAGGAAAAAAAAAAACCCTTGCCATGGAAGTGGAAGGCCACCATGATCTTGGGGGGGGGGCACTACCCGACCCAGGGCCTGCACCCAGGTGTCAAAGTGCAGGTTCTCCATCTTGGGCAGTTGGCACTTCACCCCATGCCTGCGGATGAGTGCCAGAAAAGGGGGCCTGCTGCCCCAAGCTAGAAGGGGCAGTGGTGGAGGGTCCAGGCCCCCAGCTTCAGTTCTCCCTGCAGCGGCCTGTGCATAGCTGTGGTTCACCCCCCAGGGGGCTATGTTGGTGGGGCCTGAGCTAGGGGCAGGGACAGACTGGGTGGGTGTGCTGGCTGGTGTAGTGCACCTGGTCCCCTCAGGTATTAGTGGTCTAGGCTTGGGGGCAGGGCCCTTGCCCTTCCCACCCCCAGCTGTGGAGGAGGTTGAAGAGGGGCCCTTCCCACTGCCCTTGCCCTTGGTCCCCAATGACAGGAGAGGGGACTTGGGAACCCCTCCAAGGGGGGCCTGGCCAGGGCAAACCCTCTGGCCCTGTTGGGTCCCTACTGGAGTCCCAGCTGCCCTTGCAGTGGAGGTTGCAGGCTTCTCCATCACTGGTGGAGGTTGGTTGAACTCTGCCTCTGGGGTGGAGGCTGCTGGGGCATGCATCCCCATTGGGGGCTGAGATCCATCCCCATAGTGGGGACTGAAGGAAGCTCTGCGGGGGCATCTGCCTCCCCAGAAGGTTCCTGCCCTGCCATTGTTTCACATAAGGGCAGGGAACACAATAAAGAAAAATAAAATACACCGTGGGGCTGGTGAATTTAGTATGGGGGAGAAGGGGAATAGCCAATAAGGGGGCTGAAGCTCACTGACCTACAGCCTGTTACCAGATTTGCCCATTACTTTGGGGTGTGCTCATTTATTAGGGATACGTTTCTAGGGTCTCGGTAACTGTCAATGTGCTGCTTGTGTTACTTGTGTTTCTATACGGAGCTGTATATCTCCCTTCTGCAAGTCCTCACCCCCAATGGAGCTATCTTGCAGGACTCAGTTTCAATGGGACTGGGTTCCTCCAGTCACCAAATCAGTCATACACACAAACACACACAAATTAACGTGGCACGCCTGATCTGGCCGGGCTGATCAGCATGGACAGGCTGACACCCTCATATGCCAAGAATCCGTTCATCAGAGCAGCAATAAACTGCAGCCAGAAACAAACACACAGGTGAACACAATCCTTCTGAATCCGGCTGGGTGTCCAGCTGACACCCTCATGGGCCAGTGTTCAGTTCATAAGGGCATGTCTGAGTCAAACTGGGTGATTCAGCCTGTACAAGCTGATCCCCTTATGTGTTTCAAACTCAGCACGTCCCAATCTTTGGCCTCTTGATGAGCAGACCCCACAGTATTTTTGGGCTTCACAGGGATCTTTATCTTTGGTAAAAGAAGCGTTGCTGCAGAGCACGGGAGGAAGGAGAAGCAGAGAAGGAAAAATGAACCCAGTTACTACCAGTTTGACTATAAAAGTGATTTATTGCTAAGCATATGAAATATATAATGGTACTAGTAGTAATAGACATGCAAAGGAAAAACAAACACAAACAATTACAATACTACCCTGGTTTCACTAAGTATTTGGGGAAACTTAGCTCAAGCTTAATTAATACAGTTCAAGTTCAGAAATTGATGCCTAGAGAGAAGAGAGAGAGAGAGAGAGCTGAGATCTCACCAGTCCAAGGCACTTGGGTCTCAAAGCTGACAGGTAAAGTTCCTAGCACAATCCTTGAAGGGAGAGGATCTGTTCTTCCAGTGTCCCGAGAACAACAGTGAAACGTGTCAGCACATACACTGCTGCTTTTTTACAGATTTTTATACCCTCAGTTCAGTTTCTTCAAAGCATTCTCAATAGTGTAAATCATTGTCTTTTCTCTTGACAAGGGGTTATCTGGTTTGAAACATCTCAAGAAACTGATTGATAATCAGGAAACACATAAGGTTAGGGAGTAACCAGACACTTGAGAGCCAGCTTGAAATTCCTATGGATAGCAGATATCCTGATGGGACATCTCATGGTTTCTTCAGAAACAATAGCTAGCTTGCGGCATCAGGGTTTTTAGATTTTTACTTGTTGTGAAGAAGCCTCAGTTTAGCATGACTTTTCCAGATCTTACTATAGTCATTTAACAGACTTAAGGCAATTATTGGAGTGTTTATAACCTTTGGGCAGGAGGACTTCTACCAGTTGTCCCAGGAAAAGTATGATAACACCTGTGGTCAGGGCTCCAAGGGGCTGGACACTGTGATGAACCCTTTACCATTGTTCAAATGTTGCCCATACCCCCTCTGACTCGGTCTCTTGCCTCAGCATTCCCTAACCCAGCAACCGAGTTTTAGTCAATCAAGTTTAAATAGGCTTCCCATAGCGGGACCGGGGAATGTACGGCCCGAGATGCCTATTAAACTTTACTTCTGCTTAGAGGTTGGGGGGGGGAGTTCTTTGTAAATCCAGATTAGATCTGGTCTGATAAATGCTGAGCTGGGTGTGTGTAACTGTGGATTGATTAGCATTTGAAGCACAGATTCCACATCATGCTGTACTCCCCTGCTTCTCTGATCCCAGAATTCACTGCAATCTCTGCTTCAGGCTTTCTGTTCTCCATCTCCCATGTAAATGAATGGTCATCTGGTTCCATCTCAGATGCAAATGAGACCTAGGGAAGTTGTTTCACTCTTGTCACCTTTATCTGGAGGGTTTTAGGTGTGTCTCCCACTGCATTTTAATCAGTTTTGTTTGGGGGGGGGGGGGGAGGGAATTCTTTGTGAGTCAGACAGGCTGCGTCCTGTGCCAGTTTTCCCCAAGAACACAGAGCTGAGACATAAAACTGGGGTGGGCTGACCCAGTGGAGGGAGCAGAGAGACCCCTCTGAAGAGCCTTGAAGGCCCTGGGAGAAGAAGGCAGTGGCAGTCGGCCGTGCCTCTAGCTCTGCAGCAGAAAGGGAGCCATGGTCAGGGCTTGGGGCAGGGAGCTGGTGCCCCAGGGCCCCACCACAGTATGCTGGACGTGCCGGGCATCCCGGAGGCTAGGGGTGGCAGTCAGCCACCTGCTCCACTGCGGAGAAGAAGCAGCGGCCAGGAGGACAGGTGGCATCGTTTTCTGGAGCAGGGAGCTGGGTCGGTGAGTTGAGGAAACTTCTTATCTTTCCTGGGGAAGGGGACAGCAGCAGGCAAGGCATTGGGATCCTGAGGAGAGGCAGAGCGCCAGGATGAGGGTCCCCGGGAGCTCGGGGCGCACGCCGGTGCTCAGAGCAGGATTGGCAAGCCACAAGGCATGTGGGGTGCCTGGCCAGTCATCTGGAGCAGGGGTTTAGAGCAACGACCCTAGAAGCTGCCTGTTCTGCTGACCCTCTGCCACTGACTGCCTCAGAGGGGACTCAGTCCTGCCCCTTATTCTGCAGCTGATTGCCATTGGATGGAGCCCCTGAGATTTGTGCTTGGGTCATGCTGATTGCTGCAGGAGTCTACTCTGTTGCTTGTTGCTTGCCTTTTTGGTTGCCATGGAGGGTCACCCTCCAGCCTCTTTGGGGAGTTGGGGTTTGATACAATTTGATTGCTGCAGACCAGAAGAGCCTAACCTGTTGCAGCCTGTCGCTTATTGGGAAGCCTGTTGGAGCTGCTGGGAGTGAGCACCTTACTTCCTTGAGGTAGCATCTCAGCACTGGCTGAAAGCTGCCAGTTACCCTATCTGTGGTTCTTGAGTCAAGGGCTGACTAATGCATTGTGGTTTGTTTTGTGATTCTGGTTATGCCCTTTAAGTTCACTTGTAAATAACCTTTCCTCTTATTCTTGTTTTGCAAATCAAGTGTAAATAGTTAAATCAGTTAAGTGTTAGACCTTCTTGGGACCATGGGCTGCTCTGTGGGGAGCAGGGGCCAGCTGGAAAGTAAATTGGTGCTGGCTGGAAGCCCTGCCCCACTCGCACCCCACCATCCCTGATACTGGGCAGGGGTGGCAACTACTGGGCTGCCAACCAGGTTACACTGACATGGCAGAAGAGAAGCTGTCTTTGTGCAGGAGAGAGAACCGATGTTTCAGAAGATAATGACTCCTTGGTGTTTAGAAGAAAGTTAACAATAGAACTAAAAGGCCTTGTTTTGAGTCAAGAACATAAAAGAGTCATGAAAGCTCTTGTTCATGTTTCCTTGTGGTGGCATGATGAAATATAGTTTGAGAATCAAGTGCTTCGAAGATTGTGTGGGGTGTTTTTTGGATAAACTAGGACAAGGAATGCATGCAGAGCCTCCTCCAAGGTGCTGGAAATCCAGCGCACTGGAGCAGATTCAGTGAGTTGAGTCTGCTGGAGCACTGAAATTGACATGCTCTGGCAACCTGCCACGTCATGTGTATCAGCATTCCAGCGTGTCTCCATGCTGTAAAAGAGGTGGCAAAGTATTTTGAAATAAAACACGTTGGATGAGCTTTAGTTCAAAGCACCCCACTGCCTGTTTTTCAGCACAAGGATGCACAGGAACGCTGATACATATCACTCCAGGGTGGTTTTCATTAGTGCAACTCGCTAATTAAAGTGTCTGATGCTGCGTCCCACAGCATGTGCAAACATGCTCTTTGTGCTGTGCTGTGTATGACAAGTGTTTTAAATTCAGTTATTGCATTAGGATATGGTATGAAACGTCTATGTCTCACAGAGACACATTTATCTCAGGGCATAGCAAATTTAAATGCTGTTCCTTTTGCTAGAAATCCTAACACTGCTCTATACAGTTTGATCAGTGGGGCAGATATGGCTATGCTGCCCTATACTGAATTCTTGACTGGCACTAGAAATGATATAACCCATCCTAGGAAAAGGATTTAGCAAAAACAGTTTTAAAATGTTTTTTATTGCTGTTACTTTTCCTTTTTGGGGAGGTGGGGTTTTGGATGTGGGAGGTCATGTAGCCCCTGTGAATGTGTTGTCAGGATAAACCAAACAAGACTTAGCTACCGTGATTCTCAATCCCCATGCTTGTGTTGCACTGAGAAGCAAAATGATAAACTTTCTGTAACTAATTTGCAACCATTAGCTTCTGCTTTAGTGACTTGGATCTCTAAGTACATTCATAGGGGATGGAGTGAATTAGTCCTGTGAGTGTATTGTGAAAAGAAAACCAGCAACGCTTAGCTATCACTAGAAATTAGAAAAGCTCTTTGTAGAAGAAAGAGAGCTTAGATCATTTAAAAAAACCAAACAAACCAAACAGTAAATATTGTACAGGTTTGATGGAAATAAAGACTGCTTAAAATTCATTACCACTGGTTTTCATGTGTGCTTCCTTGGTTCACTTTCCCTGGAGGGTAGCAGAGTTGGAGCATCTTGTACAGATGGAATTAGCTTATGTTACTAGAAGGTTTCTCTCATCCCCTTCCTCTCTGACTGTGGCCACAGCTGGACCTTTACACTCTCCTGAGCCCTGGACACGCTTTGGGCCACCTGAGAACTCCAGGCCCTGTTGTGGTAGGCTCCAGCTTTCAGCCTGCCTCTGGGCCCTGTCCCCATTAAGAGGCCAGTGAGAGTATCTGTTCCTTGGGCCATCTTCTATCCTGGACCCTCCTACCCTTCAGATAGCTCTGGCTGGGCTGTCTTCACCGTCTACCCTAGTGCATTTCTCAGACGAACATGTGGCCTGCATTTGGAAGGCAGACAGACCAGGGACTTGCAGCCTAGAACCCACCACTCTACTAACACTTCTTGGCTCAGCGCCATTCTTGGAGAGGTCCAAGGCCTCTGAAACCCCTAACAGTTGATCGAGGGTGGTAGAACGGTGAAGCAGAGCACCTTTGGTACTTACCACTTTAAGAGCTCAGAGCAGCCCGCAGCTGCAGGCCACCCCTGATAGGCAGTCATGTGGCCACAGGAGGGCCAAGTGATCGGAGGAGAGGACTGAGTGGCTGCCATTTTAGCTCAGGGCTGAGCCAGCAGCTGTTGCAAGCAGCCAGGGAAAGAACACCACCCAGAACATCTTGGAGGTAAAGGCAGGAGCTATGAAGCTGGCAGGAGGCTCCTGGTCCTGGGTATGACTTGAAACTACAACCTGCTAGGGAAAGATAGCTTGGTAGGACTGCTTGTGGCAGGGTATTTCCCCAGGAATGCCAAGCCAGTTGCCTCCCCAGTGAAAAGTGGGCAGGGGTGCCTTATAACCCCAGCTCCCACTACCCAGTGGGTAATTTTAGATCAGGAACAGGCAGCCGGGGTCTGGCATGTCTGCACAACTGAGCCCATGGGGTATATGACCACCAAGCCCCAGTGAGGGGGCAGGAGTTAACCCAGGTGAGCGGGAAGAAAGGGACCTCAGTGAAGGGCAGAAGGGCATATGGAGACTTGCACAGAGTAGGGTGCACAGTAGAGCCTGAAGGGCTGTGCGTTAGGTTGTACAGTGGGGTCTGCACAGGTGGGCCTGAAGGGCTGCACCAGGGGTGTGTAGAGTAGGGTTGCTTGCACAACTTGAAGGGCTGCATAGGGACTAGCCCCCACAAGAGTGAAAACTTGGATGAGTTACCTGGTGAAGGGCTAGGGGAAGAGTTCAGCCCAGTGTGAGTCATAAGGTAGATGCCATGTAGAGTAGGGCTGCTCAGGTGACCCGAAGGGCTATTTGTGGCCCGGCCAGAGTGCGAGTAGGTAAGCCTGATGGCCTAAGTGGGCTTCTCATGGAGCAGGGAGGGTTGCAAGTGGCCCAGGGAAGGGCAGTATGAATGTGGCCCAGTGGGAGTGGACAGGATGAAAGAGACCCTGTGAGAGGGGGCAATATGTATGGAACCCAGTGAAGGGCAGAATGCGAGAGGCCTAGCATGAGTTTTGTGCAGCCTCAAGCCAAAGTTATGAAAGACTTATGATTCCCTCTGTGAGGGATGGGACATGGTATTAAGGAAGGTTGGAGCTGTGTGTATTACCCCAGGCATTGGGGCTTTGAACGGGCAGCCTCCCGCACCTTGCATTCAGTTTATTAAGCAGCAAGTCATGGCAAGTGAGGCAAGGCAGACTACCCTAGACAGAAGGGCAAGCTGATGTTGAGATCTGGCCCCAACATTTCCCCCTGTCACAGATGGGTTGTTGGAGGGGTCATAATCCCCTGTATGTGATGGGTCATGCCTGTGCCTTGTGATCTAGTTTGAGCCATGCAGCCCAAATGGTGGGAATCAGGGCCTGATGTGCCATGGGCCACGTGAGGGGTGATGACAGGCACCATGTGATGGGGATGGGGGATTCTGGGACCAACAGGGTGGTCAAAGTGTCCACCAAGATGGCAGTCTGGGGGCCTGATAGGCTATGGTCTACATTGGGCTATGCAGCATTAGGGACAGGCTTTGGGGCCAGGCAACATAAATTGTGGGATTCGGGGCCTGATGAGCAGCCCCTCTGATGTCACAGACAACATGGGAGGCGTTGTCATGCACCATGTGAGGTGAGGCATGGAATTCTGGGACCAATGTGGTGCTCAAAGTGGCCATCAAAATGTTGGCCTGGGGGGCAGGGATCTTAATGTCAAGTTCCATGAGACCAGTAGACAGGAGGAGGGTTTCCGGTGGCACAGACCATTTGAGAAGGGCAAGAGGTGAGAAGATGGTGTCCTGGAGAGCGGGGATACTAATGTCCAAAGGAATGTGATGGCACATCAAGGGTGGTATTTCTGCTATCACGCACAGTATAAGTGGAAGGGGCCGGACTTCTGGCTCCGAGATGTCATGAGCTGCCCTCTATATACCACTGGCCATGTGCAGCATGGAGCATTGGTGTGGGGAGCTGGGTTCATGTAGCCTATGGTGCGCTGCTGGGGGCAAGTAGCCCCCATGGTGCATAGCCTGGCAATGACAGAAACAGGTTACCCAGAGAAGTGGTGGAGTCTCCACCCTTAGAGGTTCTAAAGACCCAGCTAAACGGAGCCTTAGCTGGCATGACCTAGTTAGGGTTGGTCCTGCTTCAAGCGTGGGGTTTGACTAGATGTGATCTCCTGAAGTCCCATCCAGCCATCATTGTGTATGAGTCCTATGATTCAGTATGAGTCTGTTGTATTAATAAATTTGAAGCCAAGAGCAGCACACACACAGGTTGCTGAGCTGTGGGAGATATGGATTCTCTGGGTTTTGAAAAACAAAGCCTAGGGAGAGATGCATATGACTCTAGGAGCCAGGGGCTGCAACTTCTGGTCCCTCACATAAGTCTTTCTTCAGGACACAAACAGCAACAGATTAGCCCATCAAGTATTTATTAGAAAAGGCAGGTGTGATGCATCATAGATGGGGGGTAAATGTGCAGAGTCCTAGGAACAAGGTAGGGAGAGAAATGCAGGGATGCACATGTTCAGTGTGAGAAGCAGCTCAGATGGCATTGTGCAGCCTTTAGCCAGGCCTGAATACTGCCTTTGTGAGACTTGGGGACTTGAAAGCTGCCGCTGTTTATCATCTTCCTCCTGTGGGGTGGACTGCCCTGGCTTTGTCAGGATCTAACATCCCTCTATCCACAGTGAGGACTTCAGCAGCCTGAACAGCTTGTGGGTCTGCAGAGATGGAAAAGAGTGGTTGGGACACATGATCTGGGCATTGTGAAACATCAATATCCCACACGTGTCCCTCAAGGAGCAGCTCCTGAGCGTTTGTGGATCTCAGGCTGGTCTACTGGGTGGGCTTCCCAAGGTCATGTCTGCTGAAGCTGCAGTGACTGAATAGCTGCTGAACAGATTGTCTTAGGAAGCACATGCAAAGGCCAGATCTAGGCACACATGCAGCTGCCAGTGGGATGTAGCTCTGGGCCAATGGAAGAGAGGAAGATAAAGGTGTTCAGTGAACAGCCGCAGCTCGGGTCACAGTTCTGATCTCGGGGGTCACTTCAGTTGAATTCTGCAATGGGGGCAATGGCCGGGGACCTGCAGACCTGGGATGTCCAGTTCCAGTGCACCCTTGGGTTCACTGTGTCCAGGGGAGTCAAGTGTCTTGGCATGGGGGTCTCTTCCTTCCAGGCATCCAGGCGTGGCAGAAAAATACTATTTCTTCTTGCTGGCCAGAGTTCCTCACTGCCTCTCACTTAGGGAACAGTGTGCAGAGTTTTCTCATCTTCATCTCATGAGATCCATGTTCAACTTGTGCTTTTCTGACATTTGTAAATGCTGTAAGAATGCAAGTAAAAGCAAGGGGGAAATGATGAATAATGAAACCAGGTGGCTGTTGTGGTGGCTGATGCTGTTTGATGGGAGCACACTGAGTACATTCAGGCTGCTGCACTAGCCACTCTGGACTGGAGAGTGATAAGAGTTTCCTTAGCACCCCTTGCACAATAGAAGATGTTGTTTTGGGAGCTTCAGACCTGTTCCTCTTTTCTTTTTTTAACTTCAGGAAAATGTCCTGGATCAAATGAAAAAGCCACACTATTGAATCTCTCTCCTCTTCACTTCTGCATTCTGAGTTTTAGCTTTCTAATGTTTCCTCTGTTTTTTTGTTTTTGATTTTGCTGAGTCCCTTTGGAAGGGTCTGTCCCAGCTGAGCTGGGTTGAAACATTCGTTTCCTCTGGTCATTCTGGGATCATCATTTCTGTTCTTCAGACTTTTGTTCAGGAGAAAGAGCTTTGTTGAGAACTCTCTGGGCATCCTGTGCAGCCTCATTCAGAAAGCGCTTCAGCATGTTGCGTGTGGTTACAAATGAAACCCCTCCAGAAAGCAGAGAACCAATAATTGGAATGCGATTCAAAACCAGTTCCGACACCATCACCGGAGCACATGCACACTTTCCCAGTAGGCTAATTACGTATTCTTTGTTTATCGATTTGACCATTGGAACTACTTTTATCTCTGACTTCAGGTCTTCAACAGGCTTTCCAACCTGCTGAGCAAGCCTGCAGAGGGCTTTCTGATCCAATCCAAAAGCCTTGCAGTAATTTTTCATGGTTATCACTAGCCTGGTTATGTCAACAACAAGAGAGACAGCTATGCCAGTAAAACTGGAAATAGCCCCAGACACCAGGGCCACTTTCCATATTTGATTCTCCAGTTCAGCCCTCTTCTTTTCCAGGATCTGTTCTGAGATATTGGGCAGGGCAAGAATGAAGACTTGTCTCTTGTGAGCATCCAGCTCTTCTTCAAGTGTCTGCATAAGCAGCTGGAAATCATACTTGGACAGTTTCCAGCTGGAGAGCAGGAAAACCTTGGGGGGAGCCTCACTCTTACCTTCGTTCACTTTTTCTAGGTTCGTAAAGCAGTCCTCCCGGATCTTGTTCAGGATCTCCTTCTCGCTGTAGGTTTTCGGCCGGCGGGTCTCAGCTGCATACAAGTCAGCATCGACTTTGGAACGCACATAGTAAAACTTTTTCCCCATCTTCTGAATTTCTTTGGCAAGTTGGCTGTGGTGGTGAAAGAAGCGGTTAGCAGTAAGGATGATGAAGAAGTCATATCTCTGGAAATTCACCTGCTTGAGGTATTCCTCGGGTTTAAATTTCTCCGTCCCAATGCCTGGCAGGTCCCATATTGTTACATTTGGGAGTCCAGGGTATCTATAAGGATTTGAGTCCTGTGTTGTTTCCACTTCCCCAGTGGGAGCAGCATCTTTGTCTTCATCCCCTAGCCCCCGCATGGCATTGACAAAGGATGATTTTCCAGAGCCCGACTCTCAAGTAATAGCAATTTGGAGTGAGATTTTCTCTGTTGTCTCCAGCTCCTCCTGCAATTTCTTTGCTACAGCTGGCAGGTTTCCTGCATCAAAAGTATTTTCCATGTCTTCTATTTCATCCGGGGAGAACTTACTGAATTCTTTGTCATTGTCAGGCAGGTCTTTAGCAGCCATGACAGCCCGTGTGAATTGGCTTGTGCTGAAAGCTCTAGAAAGAAAGAAAAAGAAACATTTGTGTGACTTAGAACAGCTATTCATGTGGCAGTCTGTGATTTGTAGAGGTTAGATTTAATGACATCACTGGCAGCTGAACAGAATGCATGGTACATTCAGAGAGGAACTTGGGAAAGTTGGTACAGACCTGCCTGCTCTGCGTGATGCAAACACATGGACACATTGCACTTGTAATCCCGGACCGTGGGAACGGATCATAAGGTCATAGGAAAGTCAGGTCGGAAGGTACTGCCTAAGGTCATCTTGTCCAGCTCCCTGCTCAAGGCAGGATTTTCCCTGACTAAGCCATCCCAGCCATGTGTCTGTCTAACCAGATCTTCTTCCAAGGCTAAAACCTAAAACTTCCAAGGCCACAACTTTTCCCGGTGGCTCTTCCAATGTTTGCCCACCCTCAGAATCAGGAAGTTCCTCCCAATGTCCCTCCACACAGGGTTTGGTGGTGTGTGCTGATTCTTCTTCATTAAACATAATCAGTAGAGATCCTGGTTTTCTGTGGGGGGGGGGAGAGGGAGAAGAAGAAGCCCCAATTTTCAGTTTTAAAAATGTAACCCCAAATCCACATTTTTCCATAATTAAAATGAAAATCTATATATTAGTGGTTCTTCATTTTAATCATGGGGAAAATGTGGATTTCAGGTTTGTTTGTTTTTTAACCTGAATGTAACAGGGGCTCAGGTGGGAGCCCTGTTACTGTATGGGCGTCAGGTGAGGATGACCTGAGATTGCACCCCACCAGGTGAAGGGAGTGTCACATCAGGGGAGAGGCGGGTTGATTAGCCTGCCACGGCCGGCATAAATCCGGCCATGGGACAAACACCTTCTGCCTTTGGGGAACTGGAGGACAGAGGAAAGGCCACTGGGACCCTGGAAGAAGGATGAAGAGAAACATTACCTGTGACACCAAGGAAAACTGGGATCTTGAGACTCCAGAAGACAACAGGTTGACCACAAGTCTAAAGACTCCCCCAGGAGTCCCAACCAATCTGGTGAGCGCGGGGAAAGACTGCAGGGCTCTGGGATACAGCTCTGCCGGGAACCCTGAGAGCTAGAGAGGCTTCGGGATGGGGCTCGGGCGGCAGGAGCTAGACAGAGCAACCAGCTCGTGGAGGCAACCAGGATGCCAGACCGGTGATTCAAAGAAGCGAGGAAGCTCCCAGTAAGAGGTGCGGAGAGCATATTCTGCTCTTTAAACCCCAGAGACTCTGGTCATTACAAAGAACCTTGGGCATCCGGAGCCTAGAGTCCTTATCTGTGCTATGAGGTAACGAACAAGGATATTGTTACAATACAGACTCCTGCTGTGCAAATAAAGGCTACTCTGTGAGAGCTTACTATCCAGGTGGCTGTAGTGATTCCTTGTTAAGATACCATCACTGAATCCCTCTCTTTTCTCTTTATCTATGTCATGGCAGGTGAGGTCAAAGGGAGCCTGAGCTGGGAGAGACCCCCGCCCCCGGAAATTGGGGATTTTTTATATATATAGATATATCTATATAGCTATATATATTTTTATTATTATTATTTTTAACAGGAGAAAAGCAAGATCTGATGCTTGTCACAACCCAAGGGTGTGATTTTGTGTGTGCGCGCTTTGGCACTGCTAAATTATTTCCCGCCACAAGGAGCTTTCTTTGCAGGGTGCATTTCTTAGTTGCAAAGAGAAATGCATGGTGCAAAGGAGTTCCCGCCACCCACATGCAAATTTGTGTCCCACTATTGGCCAGTTCCAAATTATTCCCACGTGGCGGCTAGCGATTGGCTTGCTAGCCGTATAAGAGGCTTGAGCGGTTTCTGCCCAAGTTGGAGGACTCCACAACCATCTGGAGGAGGAGGGCTTCACGTCTTGTGAAGAACTCTAAGCGCTGCGGAGCCTATCGAACCTAGCGCATGCCTTAAGAAGGCTATAGGGGTCTGATCAACCTCTGGCCTCTCCCCATCGCCAAACGATCCCTCGACGAACCCCTTCCCTGCGCGCAAGTTCCACAAAGCCTAGCAAACTTCGTGTGAGTGTATCCAGAGCTCTTCTCCGAGTTGTTTTCTTCGGTTGACATGACGGGCTCGCGTGTTTAGAGCCTTCAACCGGATTGGGCTAGAGGTTCACGTGGAAGGAACTCTTGTCCGTCTCTCTTCTTTTCTGTCTGTAACCGCAACTCAAGCAAGTTTTCCTGCCTGCACCGCGACCATCTACGGTGTAAGTAAAATAATCTTTAATCAACCGCTAAGTGTCTGTGCCTAATTCTAGCCTGCCGGCCTGCAATCCCCAACCTGCGTGCCAGGGCTGCTGGCCACAGCCCACCGCGCACCCCTGAGGGCCTCGGACCGCTCCTGGCCCGCACATGGCGATGAAGATGGGATCAGGGGAAGGTACGCTGGAGCTAGAATTAGTTAAGAACTGCCCTTGGTGCAGTGGAAAACGCCAAGTAGAAAGCTTTATGGAACTGGAGGTGCATATCGCTTACCACCAGGCAGGCGGAACGGGTGAGAGGTTTATCAGTGGACGCCTTTTGCTGAAGGGAGAAGAGGGAGCTTCCAAAGACGGAGCCCCGAAAGAGAGGGAAGTTTACCTGCACCCCGCAGCATTCGGGTGTATAATGAGTGATGAGCGGGTCCTGTTCAGGCCCCTCGATACTGTGTCCCTCGCCAGAGTCAACCCAGCGGGCGCAGTGAACCTGACCCTCACCCGACCCTCACCCGGGAGTGTGTCTGTTGCCTAAGATGTGCTCAGGAGAGTGAAGAACCGGTGCCGATCGACCGGTTCACCCCCTTTATGCTGGCATCTAGATGAAGGGGTCGTGAGCTTCCATCCGAGCTCCGCGAAGATCTGGAGACGGAGGAACGCGCCACGGATGAGAGGGTGGCCCCACAATACGACAAGGGGGGAGTGCTAACTGCAACTTTTCGCACTGTAACCGATCTAATGCAGAAGAATTTAAGTTTGAAAGCCCAGCTGCGTATGGCTGTTCGAGCGGTCAAAGAAGCGGCTGCGGAAGAAAATCCTGAAACTCCACGACAAGATGGCGCCGAGCAAGAGGGAGACCGAGTGGAAGAACCGGAAGAGAAGGGTGGAGCTTCGGAGGAACCCGCGAGAGTTCAGTCAGCAACTCCGCCCGCCGATGCAGCATCGCTTCCGGCAAGCCCGCCCACCGACGCAGCGTCGCTTCCGGCGACCACGCCTTCATGCCGACGGAAGGGAGAATCGAGCAGAGGAGTGCATCCGCCCCTCCTGCCTGAAGAAATAACAGCAGCAATGACTCCCACAGCAGTAGTTCAGCCTGTAACAACAACTAGCCGAGTTGCTACTGCCTACTATGCTCGCACCAGAACTGAACTACAGGATTTGTGCAGAGAATCAAGAATCCAACCTGAAGAAACTCTAGCTGTGTGGTTGGAACGTTTGGTCATGGAACTTGGATCTGACCTGCTAAACCAGGAAGAAGCAAGCTTCTTGGTCAGACAAGCTTCGTGGAGTAGAGGACATGTCACTGACATCGACACGGTGGCGTTCAACGTTCACTGACCTATTCCACTGCCAGCGCTTGTTGCAGGACTGATCAGTCAGAAAGCCCACACATGGCATGACGGACGGCCAGAACATACCGGTGCAGAGCAACTCATGCTAGCAATCATCGGAGTCTCGTACTGTGCCTGGAACCCCAGAGCATGTGCGCTGGGACTGACATCACTCCAGCGAATAAGACCATGGCCTCACCATCATCTACGAGATCCTGGAACCGTTCCAGTAACCATTCACAGCATAGATAGTTGTCTTGAGGTTTATGGGCAAAAGAACATCGTCGTCCTCTGGATTCTGCTTAACCCAATGGTGAACCAACCCATGAGTAACCTCCTTCGTCAGTTGTCACGACTGCGTATCCTGATGGAGCCAAGATTATCCAGTGATCGGGAACATCGACACCCGACCGAGGCTCAAGGCGCAAGACATCGCAAATCCGATCTTCCATCATTGCCACAGAGAACACCAGAGGAGCAATACATGTTTGGATTTCTCCTACAGCGTTCTGGACTCAATAAGCGGCAACTTCGGATTTTAGGGGACGCAGGCCAATGACAACTGGCCTATGAGTTAGGTTTCCATTATCTAGAAGAACTAGATGACGACTCCTCGACAATTTCATCTAGTTGAGTGTGCAAGAGAGGGTAGTTTAAAGTAGCAAACACCTGTATTATATGTTTTAGAAATGATAGTGTAGTTCCATGGAAACTTTGTAAATATTTTGTTATACGTTAACTTATTTTCTAAGAGTTTTGTTCACAGATCCGGAATTCAGAGTGCGTGGTGAAGAGAAGCCCCAAGAAGGATAACATCGTCGGAAAAAGTGAGGGCCTGACGCGCGACTTCGCCATGATGCCCGCTGAAGCCCTGGTCGTGTAGTTCTTTGTTATGAATCTGATTATGTGTATATGTATTTATGCTGGTTATTATTTGATTCGATCCCTAGAGGACGAACTTTTTATGTTAGCTAATTTTGTGTTTACCCGTTTAGTTCGACAACCCATGGTAAGAGCTCTTGATCACCCGAGTGACGAGCATGTGGTATAATTCAGCTGTGCCTTCAGCAAGGTGGGGATGTCACAACCCAAGGGTGTGATTTTGTTTGTGTGCTTCGGCACTGCTAAATTATTTCCCACCACAAGGAGCTTTCTTTGCAGGGTGCATTTCTTAGTTGAAAAGACAAATGCATGGTGCAAAGGAGTTCCCGCCACCCGCATGCAAATTTGTGTCCCACTATTGGCCAGTTCCAAATTATTCCCACGTGGCGGCTAGCGATTGGCTTGCTAGCTGTATAAGAGGCTTGAGCGGTTTCTGCCCAAGTTGGAGAACTCCGAGGAGAACCCCGCAAGGGAGGACTCCACAACCATCTGGAGGAGGAGGGCTTCACGTCTTGTGAAGAACTCTAAGCGCTGCGGAGCCTATCAGACCCAGCGTGTGCCTTAAGAAGGCTACAGGGGTCTGATCAACCTCTGGCCTCTCCCCGCCGCCGAACGATCCCTTGACGAACCCCTTCCCTGCGCGCAAGTTCCACGAAGCCTAGCAAACTTCATGTGAGTGTATCCAGAGCTCTTCTCCGAGTTGTTTTCTTCGGTTGACACGACGGGCTCGCGTGTTTAGAGCCTTCAACAGGATTGGACTAGAAGTTCACGTGGAAGGAACTCTTGTCCGCTTTTTTTCTTTCCTGTCTGTAACTGCAACTCAAGCAAGTTTTCCTGCCTGCACCGTGACCATCTACGGTGTAAGTAAAATAATCTTTAATCAACCACTAAGCGTCCGTGCCTAATTCTAGCCCGCCGGCCTGCATTCCCCGACCCGCGTGCCAGGGCTGCTGGCCACAGCCCGCCGCACGCCCCCAAGGGCCTCACACCGCTCCCAGCCCGCACAATGCTCAGTATTTTTTAGCTCAGTGTTTTTGAGAAGGGTAGCATAACATAACAAGTATGGGCAAAGACAAGTTCCTCTTTCTTAGGATCCAGCCATTCTGCATGTTTGCACCCTGCTAGCGGCTTCCTAGGAAACCTCCCAGCACTGATCCTCAAAAGGCTGGTCTGGGCATCCCACCACCCCGTGGTAGCATTTTGACTACAGCGATATCCTTAAAAGATCAGGGCTGAATTTTGGGCCTTGTGACATATTACACTGTGAGCCACACACATGTTGATGAGTCTTGGTGCTACTATGAGGTTTTCTAGTCACACATGCAGCCCAACAGGCCCCTCCTATTCTGCACTTCCCATCCCCCACCTCCTGAGGCTCTCCTGGTTCCTCCCAAATACTAGGGGCTCCCCCATCCTCCTCAGGGTTCCTCCCTGCATCTCCGCACCACCCACTTGTGGCTGCCAATGCTGTCTGTCCCAGGGGGGCAGGCAGAAAAGGGTTCATATACTTGACTAGCCCCACTACTGCCACTACTGGGTCACTGTTCTTCTTTGGGGGAGACGGAGAGATGGGAGGGGTGTGTGCACTAAGCTGTAGCCTAGCATGGCCATGCCTTAGTGCAATACAAGCTTGGAAAGACTGATCAGAGATGCTCCAGGCCTGCAGTGGCATAACTTTGGGCTGCATAACAAGAGCTTAAAACTAGCTTCAGGTGTTCATGTGAGGACCATCCAGGTGATTAAAGCTCTAGCAGCCACTTAAAATGACCAGGTAACCAGGCCCTTAGTACTCTTAGCAGTGGATGGACAGGCACCTTCATCCATGGCAGGGCAGAGGTTGCAGTCAGATGGCAAGGTAACCTGCACCAGGGGTGGATTAAGATTTATTGGGGCCCTGGGCAAACAAATACTGGGGGTCCCCTTCAGAGCTGCACTAATATATTGGTTGAATATAGGATAGGCACCAGTAAAAGGAAAATTAACCTTATCAGGTATCACGGTTTTTTTGGCCTGTGTAGCCAATTAATGTTACCAATAAATAGTGTGTGCAAGTGGCCAGAAATACAGCTGGGAAGCTTGTATTGGCAGGACACTGCTTTAAGTCTGTAGGGTAGAATGAGTAAGGGTGGGGGGCAGAAGGATGCCCCCAAGGTGAGGGAGGGAGTGGGGCTGGGGCAGATGCTGACCACCCAGGGTGGTGACCCCGGGGCCAGGAGATGGATGGAGCTGTGGGAGGCTGTAACAGGGAACCCTAGCCCTGTTACCAGAAAACAGGACAGTCTCTTTAAGACCAGAAATTTCCAAGCACAGCCTGCCAGCAGGGTAGGAATTGACTAGCTGGCCAGGCTCAGCTTTTAAGTGACTGGAAGGGGGCAGGCCAGGACTATAAAAACCCTGGGCTTGGCAACAGTTGGAGGCCGCAGCCAAGGGGGAAGGAGTTTGTGCATAAGAGCTCCACAGAGAAGCTTGGCTGCCTGTCTTGCTGATGTGGGAGGGGAACTCCTGATGGCTCTTGGAATAGTGGCGGCAGCCCCACAAGAAAGAGCGTAACAGACGGCAGGAAGCAGAAGCACAGAGCCCTGGGAAAAATGTAAGCTGGCATGCTGCCTTCCTTTTTTTTCACTTGCTTGCTTGCTTGCTTGTTTGTTTGTTTGTTTGTTTGTTTGTTTGTTTGGGGTGTTTTGCAGTTACAGCCCATGGACTTACTGTTTCTATTTTTGATTGATAGACTGGTAGTTTCTGGTTGAGGCTGTAGGGGAGGAGGACGCCTCATTAACACCTTGGGCACAGCCATAAAAGGCCAAAGGGCCTAGTGCACTAGTGTGTGCAGCTATATAGGGCCAGTAGCTCAGAGCTGGTTGCAGGACTTTTAAGCTGGGACCCAGTGGATGGGGGTGGGGATCTTGGCTAGTAGCCCAAGCTAAAAGAAAGCATGCCCTTGAGCAGTGGGAGCTCTGGGCTGCTGCCCAGCCTTGAACTTGTGGCCTGCTGGTTCTGTGCCCAGCGGACAGGCCAAGGAGCCTGGGCTCCATACTGAAAGCAAAAGGAGGGCCAAGGGCCCAGAGGGGATTAAGCAGCTAGAGACTCAGAGTCGAACCCTATCTGGTGGGTTTAGACTGGTAGGCCTAGCTACAGAAAGATGGGGGGGACAAGGCCCACGGTGGCTGAGAACCCCAACATAGAAGTACAATAGGCAATTTCCCACTTGTAAGAACATCTAAATAATATTTACATGAAGATGTGGCAGACTAGTAAAGGCAGGATACGAGATGAAAGAGAGAAGTGAAACATTAAGGGACTTCAGAGTGCCCCTCACAGGCCACTAGAAGAAATGCCTCTGGGGAGGGCAAGCCTGTTTTGGAGGCTTACCCAGGGGTTGCAGATGGTGGGCCAGCTCCCGTGGTTGTGCACATCTCTGGGAAGGCACAAGGACCATGTACCCCCCTCGCCCCCCGATTTTTGTGTGGGGTGAAAGTAGGCTGCCTGCTGCAGGTTCAAGGGTAGAGGCTGTGCCAGCCTCTTCCTGGGCTGGGGGCAGGAGCAGGGCTAGGCTCAGGTCAGGCTCAGCTGCATGGGATGGGCAGCAGGGGCAGCTCAGGGATGGGGGGGTGGGGGGCTACTTGGAATTTTGGCCTGGCCATAGCCCTCCAAGCCCATCTCAGAACTTTTCCCTGCTCAGGGCTCCACTCTGCTGCCTTTCCTTTGGGAGCCCTGCATGGAGTACCCCAAGCACAGGAGGTGCTGGCAGAGCTTGAGGGACTATGTTCATACGAAAATTCCCCATAGCCCCCCAGTAGCCACCCCTCCCAGTGCTGCTGCTGCACAGCTGAGCCTGACCCACCCCCATCTGCCCCTGCCCAGCCCCCCTACCAGGAAGAGGCCAGCAAAGCCCCTGACCCCAAGCTCACAGTGGGCATCCCACCCTCATCCCACACGCACAAGCAGCGGGCAAACATTTTCCGTGCGTCCCTTCAGGGAGCACACGACAGCGGGGGGTCAAGGGTGGTGGATGGCTCCCACGACCCAGGCACCTCCAGTTCCATCCTGCTCCCAGCCCCATGACCACTTTTACCACTCCGGCTTGGAAGCACCTGCCCCTGCCCCACTCTCTCCTTCACCAAGGAGGCCTCAATCTTCCTCCCTCAAAACACCTATTTCCTCCCCGACACCCCTACCCCACGAGAGACTCACATGTAGGATGGAGCCTGCCTGGCTGTTCTGCTGCAGGTGTGGCCAGGAGCTACTTTACTGCTGCAGGTTCCCTGGCCACACCCACCACTGATTGGTGGAGAGGCTGTGTTTGTGGCTTGTTTCTCTGCATGGAAGTGAAATCTATGGTATTAAATTTGGTGACATATTTGTCTCCCCACCACTGGCTGGCTGATGGGCCTGGCAGCACTGCAAGTTTTGTCCCACCAGCTAGGAGCCCCCCAAAAAGTGTCAGGCTTAAAACCATGGCTTTAGCTTCCCTGCCGATGAAAAGCGAGCCACAGCCAGGGCCTCTGGTTGGTCTGGGGCCCCATTAATCCTCCTATGATTGGTGTTGTTGGAAGCAGTGTGAAAGGAGACATAACACGGCGGGGGAGGGGAGTAGCTAGAAATGAGAGGTAGCAGGCAGTCCCACACTGTAGGACCCTCATACCACAGCCAGGACAGGCTAGCACCTCCACTAGCATTGCGGTGGAGTAGATAACTCTACCAAAGCAGAGCGCTTGTATAGAGCAGTACTAACCAATGGAGAACTCAATCAGTTTGCAAGGGTCTAATAGATCCACACATGTAGATGGAGATAGATTACTATGGAGCTAATTGGACAACTCCACAGTAAGCATCTCATGGTGCAAGAGGAACAGACTGAACCCCCGCACCCTGTGATGGGCTGGAGCTCTTGTGGCCAGGGATGCTGGTTCGGCTCTGGCTGCTGCAGGATGAAGAGCTCCTGAGGAGAGAGGCTGTTGTGGATAGATCTGCAGGTAAAATATATCCTAAGGAGCTGGGGGGAGAGATGATAAGGTGCTGTGGGACAGTGACTCTGGATGAAGTTTCATGTGAAGCAAAGCAATCTGCTTAACATTTTTGCTCTGGATAGAACTGGAGCTTCAGATTGTGACTTGTACGGTCGGCCAGGAGGCCGTGCAGCAGGGTGCCAGAAGCACTGTGTGGAGCCGCTTGTGCTAAGCAGGCCTGGGTTGGGTCAGGGCAGGGAGAACCTGATGCCCGACTACAAAAGACCAAGGCTGGGAGAGGCTCATCTAGAACAGAAGGACAAAACCCAGGAGAGACTGAGATCATTTTGGATCGGGAGCCCAGAGAGAGATGGAGCCTGAGGCGTGGAAGGTCAAGACTGAGGCTGATGGGCTGAAGCCAAAAGACTTGGCCAGAGCGAGTGGAGAAGCCACAGCCATAGGAAAGTAGCCTACGCTGTAAAGATCAGAGCACAAAGAAAAGGTGCTGGGGCCTAAGATGCAGGTTGTTGCAATACCTGGAACTGGGTGAAACCTGAGGCATGGGGAGGGAGATCGGAGGCCAAGATTAATACTCATAGGCAAGCAAGGTTGGGAGGCCATGATCTGAGCATATCAGACCCAGAGCAAGAGGGCAACTGGACCCAGGCAGACTACAGCAAACAGATCCAGGAAGCCAAGACCACATGACAGTCCTCTGGAAGTAGCCTCCTGTGGCGTCCAACAGCAACACAGGCAGCACAGGCACCTATGAGGGAGTAGCCTTGGCAGACTGAAGAAAATGGTGCAGGGTAAATCCATCCAGCAGTGGCTGCCATGACCACTACCAAGAGCCAGACCTGCTTCACCGTGGCAAAGGCAGCACCCATGAGTTTAGGGCAGGGTTATGGAAGTTTTTTTATCTGGTGATTGCCTGGTCCCTACTCAAACACACAAAACATTGCTTCGTGCTCCCTCCCCAAGCCATCTCCAACACCCTTTGTTTGGACAGAGGAACAACAGTTCCAGGTGCTTCAGGATCCCCTTGGATTCCAGGACCTTATGATCTTGCTGCTTTCACCTTCCATGTAGTATGGATCCTGTGCTTGTGCCCTTAGTGGAATCCTTTCACTTGGAGATCAGTAGAGACACAGTTCCTCTTCATAGATTCATAGATTCATAGATGTTAGGGTCGGAAGGGACCTCAATAGATCATCGAGTCCGACCCCCTTTTCCTGCATAGGCAGGAAAGAGTGTTGGGTCTAGATGATCCCAGCTAGATGCTTATCTAACCTCCTCTTGAAGACCCCCAGGGTAGGGGAGAGCACCACCTCCCTTGGGAGCCCGTTCCAGACCTTGGCCACTCCAACTGTGAAGAAGTTCTTCCTAATGTCCAGTCTAAATCTGCTCTCTGCTAGCTTGTGGCCATTGTTTCTTGTAACCCCCGGGGGCGCCTTGGTGAATAAATACTCACCAATTCCCTTCTGTGCCCCCGTGATGAACTTATAGGCAGCCACAAGGTCGCCTCTCAACCTTCTCTTGCGGAGGCTGAAAAGGTCCAGTTTCTCTAGTCTCTCCTCGTAGGGCTTGGTCTGCAGGCCCTTGACCCTACGAGTTGCCCTTCTCTGGACCCTCTCCAGGTTATCCGCATCCCTTCTGAAGTGTGGCGCCCAGAACTGCACACAGTACTCCAACTGCGGTCTGACCAGCGCCCGATAGAGGGGAAGTATCACCTCCTTGGACCTATTCGTCATGCATCTGCTGATGCACGATAAAGTGCCACTGGCTTTTCTGATGGCTTCGTCACATTGCCGGCTCATGTTCATCTTGGAGTCCACTAGGACTCCAAGATCCCTTTCCACCTCTGTGCCACCCAGCAGGTCATTCCCTAGGCTGTAGGTGTGCTGGACATTTTTCCTCCCTAGGTGCAGCACTTTGCATTTCTCCTTGTTGAACTGCATCCTGCTGTTTTCTGCCCACTTGTCCAACCTATCCAGGTCTGCCTGCAGCTGTTCCCTGCCCTCTGGCGTGTTCACTTCTCCCCATAGCTTTGTGTCATCTGCAAACTTGGACAGAGTACATTTGACTCCCTTGTCCAAGTCGCTGATGAAGACATTAAAGAGTATCGGTCCAAGGACCGAGCCCTGCGGGACCCCACTGCCCACACCCTTCCAGGTCGAGACCGACCCATCTACCACGACTCTTTGGGTGCAACCCTCCAGCCAATTCACCACCCACCGGACTGTGCAGTCATCCACGTCACAGCCTCTTAACTTGTTCACCAGTATGGGGTGGGATACCGTATCGAAGGCCTTCCTGAAGTCTAAGTATACGACATCCACCCCTCCTCCTGTGTCCAGGCCTTTCATAACCTGGTTATAGAAAGAGACTAGGTTGGTCAGGCACGATCTGCCCGCCACAAACCCATGCTGGTTTCCCCTCAGCATAATCTGCCCTGCCGGGCTCTCACAAATGTGAGCCTTGATAATTTTTTCAAAGACTTTACCAAGGATGGAGGTGAGACTGACTGGCCTATAGTTGCCTGGGTCCTCCTTCCTCCCCTTTTTGAAAATGGGGACCACGTTAGCCCTTTTCCAGTCCTCCGGGACTTGGCCCGTGCGCCACGAGCGTTCAAATATTCCCGCCAGTGGCTCTGCAATGATGTCGGCCAGTGCCTTTAGCACCCTCAGATGGAGCCCATCCGGGCCTGCCGATTTAAAAGCATCCAGTTCTTCCAAGTGACTCTGCACCACTTCAGGATCTACGTATGGAAGTCTGGCGCCTTGCTGCTGCCTCTCTACAACCCCAGTGAGAGACTTGTCGTGCCCCTCGCTTAGGAACACTGAGGCAAAGAACTCATTGAGGAGTTCAGCCTTGTCCCCCCTATCTGTCACCAAATGTTTCTGCCCATTTAGCAGTGGTCCTATTCCTCCCTGGGCCTTCCTTTTACTCCCAATATATCTAAAAAACAATTTCTTGTTGTCTTTTACTTGGGTTGCCATCCTCAGCTCCATGGTAGCTTTGGCCCGCCTAACTGCCTCCCTACAAGCACGAGCAGAGGAGGGGTGATCTCACCCTGTTTCCACTTTTTATGTGCTCCCCTTTTGGCCCTTAGGCTGCCCTGGATTTCTCTGGTCAGCCAGGGAAGCCTCCTGGCCCCTTTCCCTTTTTTGCCTCGCTCGGGGATCGTCTTGCTTTGTGCCCGAAGGATCGTTTCCTTAAGGCACAGCCACCCTTCTTGGGCTCCCATCCCTTCAAAACTCCTACTCTGCAGTGCGTCCTTGACTAATCGCCTGAGTGCATTGAGATCAGCTTTCCTAAAGTCTAGCACTTTCATCCTACTACTTGTTCCTGCTAGACCCTTCAGAGGCCTTTGATACACTTGACACTGAGAGGCTGATAAAGCATTTACATGATGTAGTGCGTATTTATAGGTCTGCTCTAGATTAGCCTCTAGGAAAGTCCCAGGTGATGGTAAAGTGAGAATACCTAGTGTGCCCGTGGGACCATTCCTATTGGATCTGCAGGGGTCCATCTTGGTGGCCCTCTGGTTCAATTTATATATGAGGCTGCTGGGTGAAATCATGCACAGATCTGGAGTGAAGTGTCATCAGCATGCTGGTGACACCAAACCCTAACTCTCTTTCCTGACCTGGTCTGCACTGCCTTGGTCCTTTCCCAGTACCTGGCTGCAGCTGGGGATGGGATGTGGGTGAAACAACTGAAGCTAAACCCAGAGAGGACAGAGGCAATGGTGGTGAGCTGACTGCTTTACCTGGAGAGAACTGGCGTACCCATCATTGATGGGGTTCAGCCTCCCCTTATTATTACTCAGGCCCACAGCCATGTGGTGCTGCTGGATCCTTTGTTGTACCTTAGTTTCCAAAAAAGCAGCAAGGGCTAGGAGCAAATTTCACCAACTCCCATTGAATGAGAAGGCTTTGGCTCTTTCTTTCATGCTCTGATATGGCTGATATCAACCATGGCTTTGTAACCTCAATGGCAGATGACTGGAATGTGCCCTACATGGGGCTACTCCTACTGAGCACTGCAGCTGGCACAGAATGTAGCCACCAACCTTGTAATGAGGGTGGGGCAGCAGAGTCCAGTGCTTCAGCGTAGAAGACTCAGCTGCCTTTATAAACCACTGAACGGTGTTGTTACACACACATTTTCAAACTGATGAATGCATTTAAAGTAGCTGAGTTGGGGCAAGGGTGTATGTGTGGTTAATATGGAAACTAAGAGATGGAGATCAAAGTCCTCCTCATTAATATGCAACTTTAGGAAGAGAAATTACATAAGAATGAGGAAGTTAGTTAGTCAGAAAGAAGTTGAAAGGAGCAGTCCTAATGTAAAAACCATACAGCAGCTTGGGAGCTGCTTAAAAACATTGCTTTAGAGGACTAATCCCAGCAGTGGGGCTGGGAGGGGCATCCTGAGCTCACATCTAGTCCAGGCCCTGCCCAAACAGTTCATAATCTAAGCCAGTATTTCTCAACCTTTTAAGTAGCAAGTACCCTCTAACTTCTGAAAATTTTACTAAGTACCCAACACTCAATTTTCCAGGGGATTTTATATGTACAGACTAAGGTGTGCCATAGGTTGGAAGAAGGGTTCCGAATATAAGGCCGTGATATGACAGATGTCTCGTGTGGTGTGGGTAGGGTTGCTACCTTTTACACCAGGTGTGCTTGAGCATGTACCTGGGCTAGAGGTGATGTTGGCCAAAGCTAGAAGGGCTGAACCCAGTGTTGCAAAAAGCATGGCATGCCAAATTATTGCTGGGGAACTGCGCAGCGTGCCAACTTTTTTGCCATAGTTGAGAGGGAGAGAACAGGTAGCAACCCTGATTGTGGTGCAGGCAGGTGGTGTCGGCTGCTTCTGGGGCCACTGCAGCAGGGTGATGGGGAGAAGCAAAGGCCCTCAGCGCAGTGAGGTAAGTCTGTAGGGTAGGGGTCAGCAACCCCTCGAACATGCGTGCCAAGCATGGCATGCCACCACCAGCCCATGCTCTAGGCAGGTGCTGCCTGCCATGGAGCCTGGGTTGCTCCCAGCAGGCAGCTGGGAGGCTGCAAGGCCTGCTGCAAGCAGCCTGGGCTCTGTGGCTGGCAGCAGCTACCCAGAGTCTGGGCTGGCTGCAGCCAGGAGGCCCTGAAGGAGCTGCTTCAGGCTCCAGCATCTCACTGCTCAGAGCAGATTGGGGAGGGGCATGGCTGGGCCTGAAGCAGCACAGCCCTGAGGCATCAGCTCTGTGCTGGCGGTGCCCGCACGTGTGCATCACAGCAGAGAGCGAGGATAAAACCCACTCTCGACTTTGAGGCGCATGCACCAGGCTCCGGTGACTGCACAGCTGTTTGCAGACTCCCTGCTGCAGTTGCCCCAGAGCCCAGGCTGGCTATAGGTGGGGATGGGCGGCGGCACAGGGCTTTTGCCTGTGTTCAGGAGCAGCGGTGCTGGAGGGCGGGGGGCGGGCATGCAGCATATCCTCTCCCATCAAGGCAGTCTGCCCGGACAGCTGGGAAGAGCCTGGTGCCACTGCCAGACCTCCTGCCAGCAGTGAATTGGGCACCGCGCAGGCAGGGTCATGGAGCCAATCCCCACGGTGCAGGAGGGAGCAGGGAAGCACCCTACCCTCCCGCACTCTGGGGGGTCTCTGTCTGCTCATTCCCCCCCAAAAGACCAGGCAAGATAAAAAAAGAAAGAGAACTTACCTGCCTCTCGGCAGGAAGTGCATGGGTATCTGTGGGCCCACCCTCCCTCTCCTGCAGCAGCCTGTGGCCGGCTTGGCTGTGGGAGCGAGTGGCTGGAGGTGAACCTGGCAGTGACAGTGGGAGTAGCGGTACCACCTTGCTACAGGGGTTTTCTGTGCCCGGGTCCCGCCCTGCCTGGGTCTCGCATAACCCCAGGGGTATGGGTACCACAGATTGAGAAACGGACCTAAGCTCTGCATAAAGCAGCATCAGCTCCGGGGCTCTGGCAGCTACTCGGTCCCCAGCCCGGCCCGGCCGCTACCGCGGACTCCCTGTCCCGGACCCGCGGGACCGGCCCCCGCGCCGCTCGCCTCCAGCCGGGCGCCCCCGGCACCGGGACAGGCCGCCCCGCCCCGGGCAGCTGTGGTGGTTCTCAGTAGTGGATCGATCACAGATCCAATTTTTGCCATTTTAAAGCAGTCTAGACGGGTCACTTAAATTACACTGGAGAGACCTTTAAAATGGCAGAAGCAGCCTTAATTAAAGTTGGCTATATTTGTCTTCAACGTAAGGCAAAGTGGCAGTGCGTGTCAGAATACAACATACAGAATAGGTCTTCTTTATTCAAAACAGCATAGGCTGGGGAAAAGAGGGTGCAAAAGGGGAACCTGGGGGCCGAACTCCCCAGCCCCACCCGTGCACCACAGCGCTGGTAGGCAAGCCAGTGCTGCAAGCTCTGCTGTGCACCGTGGGCAGGGGGAGCCTTCCCTTGGCTCCCCTAAACCCACCAGCCCTCCCCACCCTAACATCTCTCTGCTCCCCTGCAGTGGGAGGCAGCCCCCAGTGGTGTACAGAAGCCACCACCGCTGTCACCCTGCCCCCCGCCTGCCCCTGCAGCAGGACGGACAGGATTGGAGAAGGAGGGGCAGGTCCCAGGAAGGCCTGAGATTTGGGGAAAGCAGCTGGACTCCAGAGAGAAGCCACTGCATGTGCCCTTGCTCTCCCCACATGCTCTGTGCTGTTGTTTCTCACCCCTCTTCCTGCCAAGGCCCCTTCTTGCTCCCAGCTCCCACCCACAGCCACCCTGCCCGGCCCCACACCCACTGAGGAGCCCTTGCACACACAAAGACCTAGTTTTGCTTCACCACTTATGGTCCTGGCGCGCTCTTAGGGACATCACACGTGAGGCTGCTGACGACTCAGAGACCCTTCTGCTTGCCCAAAGTCCTGTGCAAATGCCAGCCAAGAAACACCTTACTACACCCACAAGGCAAGTGTGCATAGAAGCAGTGTGCCACTACATACAGGTGGAGAAAGTGAGACAGGGAGGGCTGAGGTGACTGCCCCAAGGACACCCAGGGCACCGCAGCCAGGATCAGGCCCCATTCCTGCAGCCCACATTGCCCTGCCTCAGCTTGAAGCCTGCCTGCTGGCGCTGCTGTGCAGGAGGTGGCCTTGCTCTAACAACTCTTTTCCCCCCACGTGCTGTCGCAGGCAGTGTCACATTCAGCCTGAGTTTGAGTAGTGCTTGACCAGTGTCTTCTCCCTACAGCTCTCTGCTCTGCTGGAGCTTGAGGGGATGGGAAGCATCAGTGCACAAGGTCAGCACTTCCCAACCCAGCACGGGGCAGCAGCAGGGCCCAGCACAGGGCGGCCAGTTCTGCTGTTAGGCACCTACCAACAAATGCCCCTGGGCCGGTGGCCAGAGCTGCTGGCATAGGCTGTTTGCTGCTTCCCTTTCCATGAACAGAGCACAGAGGTGCCTGCTCCTTGCCACAGAGCCAGCAGCGCTGCTTCTTGTGCCCCAGCTGCACAGTTCACGTTTCCAGCTCCCCGTGTCCTCGTTCCAGTTCCTGAAGATGACCCAGGTGAGAGCTGTCCCAGGCACTCCTGGCTGTACCAGAGATAAGGCCAGGTGTATTACTGACTGGGGGCTGCAGCAGACAAATGAACAGACTGGTAGGCCTGGAGGTGCTGGGCCTGTGCTGGGGCTGGGGGAGGGAAGGGAGCGGAGCTCAGCCTCCCTGGCACCCAGCTGGATGCTGCCAACCTGGCTGCATAGCCCCTGCCCCACAGAGCTCCTGGACTCTGCAGACTACAGAGGACTACTGACCCCGTGGTACAGGAAGGCGCTACTGCTCCGACAGACCAGGTGATTGATGATAGCTGCAGAAGGAGGCAGAGGCAGGCATGAAGAGGGAACAACTGCTCCTCCCTGGGCAGGTAGAGGCTGCAGCCAGGGGCTGGGCCAGGGAAGCCTGGCTCCTTCAGCTCCTGGAAAGCCCTTGCATGGATGCTTTGGGGATGGCAGGAATCTGCTGGGCTGTGTGTGGGAGCAAACAGGGAAGGGCTCAGATATCAGTAGATAAATAGGGGGAATTTCTATCCTGGTGTTATGGTTCCAAGACAACTGTTTGAATTATGATAAGGAAATGAACACAGCTGTGGGCTTCCAGGTAATCTCAAGTGGCTTCCTGCTAATCAGTAATGTTGTCATGATACAACTGCTCTGACTTATTGCCAGTGAGATATGAACACACCTTTGTGCCTGGCCCAACCCACCACCCCCACCACCCGTCCACCAAATAGAAAGTGATAGGAAAGGTCTCAGACACCAGTATCTGGGGATGGAAAGAAACTGCTGGGCTGTCTGTGGGACGAAACAGAAAAGGGCTCAGATACCAGTAGATAAATAAGGGGAATTTCTATCCTGGTGTAATGGTTTATGGTGTTCAGGCCAAGTGCCAGATGATTGGAAGATAGCCAATGTGGTCCCCATCTTTTTAAAAAGGGAGGAGGGAGGACCCGGGCAACTATAGTCCCATCAGTCTTACCTCAATGCTGGGGAAACGCTTTGAGAAGATTATCAAGGAGCACATCTGTGATGGGCTGGCATCGGGGATGATGCTCAAGGGCAACCAGCATGGTTTCATTAGGGGCAGGTCATGTCAGACCAACCTGATTGCCTTTTACAATTAGGTCACAAAAGCATTGGATGCAGGTGTCGCGGTGGATGTAGTCTTTCTGGACTTCAGCAAGGCCTTTGACACTGTCTCCCACCCCATCCTCATTAAAAATCTAGGCAACTGGGGCATCGATGCCTAAAGAGTCAGATGGATTGCAAATTGGCTGAACGGTCGTACTCAGAGGGTGGTGGTGGGCAGGTCATATTCGACCTGGGGGGAAGTGGGCAGCGGAGTCCCCAGGGGCTCGGTCCTCTGTTCTGGACCGTTCAATTTCTTTATCAGTGATTTGGACGATGGGGTGAAAAGCAACCTGTTCAAATTTGCTGATGATACCAAAATTTGGGGTGAGGTGGGCTGGCTGGGAGAGAGAGAAAGACTGCAGAAAGACCTGAATAGGTTGCAGGGGTGGGCTAACAAAAACAGGATGCGTTTCAATACTGACAAGTGCAGGGTGCTGCACTTGGGCAGTAGTAACCAGCAGCACACTTATAGGATGGGGAAACTTCCTTCTTGGAGCATGGAGGCAGAAAGGGATCATGGAGTCATCATTGACTCCAAGATGAACATGGGCCACCAATGCGAAGTCACGGTCGGCAGGGCTAACCAGACCTTATCGTGCATCCACAGGTGCATCTCAAGCAGGGCCAGGGAGGTGATCCTCCCCCTCTACGTGACACTGGTCAGGCCACAGCTGGAGTACTGTGTCCAGTACTGGGCACCCCACTTCAAGAGGGACGTGGACAACATCGAAAGGGTCCAGAGGAGGGCCACCCGCATGATCCTGGGATAGCAAGGCAGACCCTACAACGAGAGGCTACGGGACCTGAACCTGTTCAGCCTTCACAAGAGCAGGCTGAGGAGGGACCTTGTGACCATGTATAAACTCACTAGGGGGGACCAGAATGGTTTGGGGGAGACCTTGTTTCCCCTAGTGCCCCCAGGATAACAAGGAATAACGGCCACAAGTTGTTGGAGAGCAGGTTTAGATTAGACTTCCGTAGGAACTACTTCACAGTCAGGGTGGCTAGGATCTGGAACTGAATTCCAAGGGAATTGGTGCTGGCTTCTACCCTGGGGGTCTTTAAGAAGCGGCTCGATGTCTACCTGACTGGGGTCACTTGAGCCATGATTCCCTCCTGCCTGAGCAGGGGGTCAGACTTAAAGATCTACAAGGTCCCTTCCCACCCTACTTCTATGATTCTATGAATCTAAAAAGACTGTTTGAATTATGATAAGGAAATGAACAGGGCTGTGGGCTTCCAGGTAATCTCAAGTGGCTTCCTGCTAATCACTAATTTTGTCATGGTACAACTGCTCTGACTTATCGCCAGTGAGATGTGAACACACCTTTGTGCCTTGCAAAGGTCAAAGCCCAACACCCCCCACCCCCATAGAAAGTGATAGCTCCTGGTTGGATGGTGGGGAAATTGCTTATAAACCCTTCATCAGCCTGTCATACGCAGAACCGCATGGCACAGCCTGATAAGCGAGGGGCTCTGCTGTCAGGAGATGGCAGTTGTGAGGCAGTGTCCTCCCAGTCAGACACCTCAGTGCCTTGCATTAGGCTGCTTTTCTCCCAAGGGAACTGACTCACCCTCAGTCAGCAGGGTCTCAGTGACTCCCCTGCTTCCTCACACAGGCTCCAGGCCATTGGTTTCTACAGGGTGGGACTGAGGAGAAGCCCCATGAGGGCTGCTAGGAGCAGTTCCTCGGCCCTGCGTTCAGTTCCCTGCCAGCTAGGGTGGGACCTAGAGCAGCCCCGGGACTGCTCTGATCTACACAGATGACTCTGGGTTCACCAGAGCTGCACACTTGCGGAGGATGCTGGAGTGGGTCACACAGAAAATGACTGGCATGGCTGCAGCAGTGATCAGAAGTGTCTGGGGATTATAGTGGACCATACATTGAATATGAGGCAGTAGTGTGCCAGTTTTACAAAACAAGGCGTTAGCATCCTGGGACGTGTTAACAGGAGTGTCACCTACGAGTCAAGGGAAGCGATTCCTCTTCTCCCCTGAAGTACTGTGTCCCACTTTGGGAACTGCACTTCAATCCAATGCAGAGCAACCAAAATGATTAGAGGCCTGGGAAGCATGACTTACAAGGAAAGTCTTAAAGGATTATTTAGTCTGGAGAAAAGACTGAGCATGGATTTGAGAACAGTGTTCAAATGCCTGCAGATTGCTTACAAAGAGGGTGGGGATTCTCTGTGGTCACGGAGGACCAGGCAAGGAGCAATGGCCTTACGCTGAACAAGGGAAATGTGGTTGGGTATTAGGCAGGTTTCTCAACCTGAGCGTGGTTCAAAGCTGGAACAGACACCTAGAGAGGCTGTGGGGTCTTCATCCTTGGGAGTTTTTAAGGAGATATTAGACAAGCCCTTGTCTGGGACAGTTTAGACAGAGCTGATCCTGCCTTGAGCAGGGGTTTAAGCTAGGTGTGACTGCCTGCGGCCTTTCTCACCGTAGTTTCTGTGATTCTATGCTACAGTCACACACCCCTAACCTCACATACACCCCTACGCTGGGGCTGCACTGGGACGGGCCTAACCCAATGCGGGGGGAGCACCTGGGAGGGTCACAGCTGCTCTGAGGTCTGGTCCTCTGCACTGCCGGAGCAATGCTGGGCAGAGTGACTGCATAGATTCATAGAAGTAGGGTCAGAAGGGACCTTGTAGATAATCAGGTCTGACCCCCCTGCCCTGGGCAGGAGAGAAAACTGGGCTCAAATGGCCCCAGCCAGGTAGACGTCAAGTCTCCACTTAAAGACTCCCAGGGTAGGAGCCATCACTACTTCCCTTGGAAGTTGGTTCCAGCTCCTAGCCACCCTGACGGTGAAGTAGTGACTTCGGATGTCTAGTCTAAACTTACTCTGTAGCAACTTGTGGCTGTTATTCCTTGTTACCCCAGGGGCCTCTAGGGGGAACATTGTCTCTTCCAAACCCCGCTGGTCTCCGCTAGTGAGTTTCTAGATGGCCACCAGGTCCCCCCTCAGCCTTCTCTTGTGAAGGCTGAACAGGTTAAGGTCCCATAGCCTCTCTTCGTCGGGTCTGCTCTGCTGTCCCTGGATCATGCGGGTGGCCCTCCTCTGGACCCTCTCCATGCTGTCCACATCGCTCCTGAAGTGCGATGCCCAGAACTGAACACATTACTCCAACTGCGGCCTGACCAGTGTCTCATAGAGGGGGAGAATCACCTCCTTGGCCCTGCTTGAGTGCATCTGTGCATGCACAACAAGGTACGGTTAGACCTACTGACTGTGACCTCGCATTGGCGGCCCATGTTTATCTTGGAGTCAATGATGACTCCAAGATCTCTTTCTGCACCATGGTCCAAGAAGGGATTTTCCCAGCTTATAAGTGTGCTGTATAGGCATCAATGCCACAGTCATCTACTTTATTAATGAGAATGGGGTGGGAGACAGTGTCAAAGGCCTTGCTGAAGTCCAGAATGACTACATCCACCATGACACCTGCGTCCAATGCTTTTGTGACCTGGTCGTAGAAGGCAATCAGGTTGGTCTGACAGGACCTGGCCCTAGTGAAACAGTGCTGGTTGCCCTTGAGCATCATCCCTTCTGCTGGCCCATCACAGATGTGCTCCTTGATTATCTTCTCAAAGAGTTTCCCCAGGATTGAAGTAAGACTATGGGACTATAGTTTCCCAGGCCCTACCTCTCCCCTTTTTTTAAAGATGGGCACCACATTGGCCTTCTTCCAGTCACCTGGCACCTGGCCAGAGCACCATGAGTGCTCATAAAGCCATGCCAGGGGCCCGGCAATAACCCCTGCCAATTCCCTCAACACCCTGGGGTGGAGAGCATCTGGACCTGCTGATTTGAACATGTCCAGCCCCTCCAGATGTTGGCTACAAATGTCCAACTCGGGATCCTTATATTCTGGTTTATTAGGTGGATTGAAACATTGTAATGAAGTCAAATCATAAACTTTGTGGCTGGTCCCCTCACACACACACACACACACACACACACACACACACACAATAGCATCGGGTATACCTATCCGACAAGTGCTGGAGTCTGCCATCGATGGCCAGTCGAGGCTTCTTCCAGCATGGTGTTATCCTCCAGAAGGTGGTCACCGGCTGGTCCTTCTGGCTGGACAGGTCAAATTGGAGATCAAGAGGGCGCCGCTGAGGGTCACTTTTCACTGCTTTTTATCTGTCCTTGGTGACTCCCCATTTTTCAGGTTTCCCAATCCAGGGGTCATTGACCCTCGTGGGACTTCCCACTCAGTGGCTACTGGATGGCATCTGTCAGCCCCAGGGGTCGTCTGCATGTACATGCAGTTTTGGGAATCCGTGGATGAATTTACCGCTGTCATGCATAGGGCTCTGGGAGTGGTCGATCTGGAGATATTCAGCCCCAAAAGTTGGTCCCTGGCATTGATTAACTCAGAGGGGGGCTTCTAGCCTTTGAACAGTG
Organism: Alligator mississippiensis; assembly: GCF_030867095.1. NCBI lineage: Eukaryota > Metazoa > Chordata > Crocodylia > Alligatoridae > Alligator > Alligator mississippiensis. Next base: position 12,098,995 of record NC_081838.1, read on the forward strand.
AAGGTTAGAGAATTCCCGGTTGTTACATTGTCTCCTATTGATTTCTTCGTTGGTTGATCTGCGGTTTCCGTAGGTGTTAATGGCTGCTTGTTACTGAAGCCTGCTACTGTATAACTTATTTCTAACACTGCAACACATTCAGTTAAAAGCTGAAGAGTATAAAATATAAGCGACAAGAGTAATGCCATGGTGCACAAATAGATAAAAATACCAAAATACAGGGGAAATACAAAATACATATATACAAACTTTAAAACACAATTCCTTATCTTACAGTGAAAGAAAGAGGAAGGAAGAAAAGATAGAAGAGGAGAAACATATCCAAAGAGGGGAACGCAAATGAAGGCAAGAGGAAAAGGGGGCTTTCTGCTACACACAAGCTCTCTAACCCGGTCCTCCCTGACCTTAGGCCTGGCAGCGTTTCTCCCGAGTCCGTCTGGAATCCTGGTCGGGGAGTCCCGGTCCCTGCACAAGAAAACGGAGGTGAAGAATTTGTTAAAGAGGTCTGCTTTCTCCTCTGAAGCAACCACCAGATTGCCAAACATATCCAGCAGGGGCCCCACATTACCCAGTGCCTTCTTCATTCTCCCTATATATTTAAAAAAGCACTTTTTATTATCTTTGATCCCTGATGCTAGCCCTAGCTCCGTATCTGCCTTAGCTTTTCTAACAGCCCCTCTACAGACCCGAGCGGTGGAGATATACTCCTCTTTGGTGACAGCCCCTCACTTCCACGGGATGTACGCCTCCTTTTTGGCAATCAGGCATTCACGAATGCTCTTGGTGAGCCAGGGGGACTTTTGGGCACTCTTGCTCCCTTTGCTTCTTGTTGGAATTGTCACCCCTTGGGCTCTGAGTATCGTCTCTTTAAAGAACGACCACTCATCTTGGGCACAAGTTCCCCTACCCTCAAGGATCCCAGCGCCTCTCTCACTATAATTGGTGGAGGGGTTTGGGGGCAACTGTACCCCAAATTATTGAAAGCAAAACTCCTGTCACATCTATTTGTTACAACACAGGGGGGTCAAAACTTCAGGGCTGGTAGTTCTTACTGAGGTCACAACACCTGCCAAGTCTCCAGAAGATCAGTGTAGGGGTTTGCAGGAAATTGCACCTCAAGCTGGGGACAAGCACAACTGGTGTCATGGGTGCTGTGGGACTGACTGTGTGTGTCTTGGGGCGGGAGGGGAGACACTGCTGCAGGCCTGGCTGCTCAGCTGCTGTGTTCCCAATCAATCAGTCATGATTCACTCGGGGATCAGGGACCAGCTCAATACACAGGACCTAGCTACTACATAATGACTTAACTAGCAGAAATAGCACCTACAAAACCAGGCTAAGGAGAGAAAAGACTCAATACAGACAATCAACTGCCCCAAGACAGAGACAGTCTTGGCACGAGTTTAGCCTGTCAGCAGCTAGGGGTTCAGGGCCCCAGAGCCCCCCCTGCACCGATCTCCTCCACAGCTGGCAGGTGTCACAGCAGAGGCCACCACCCCTGCAGCTGTCACCCTGCTTTCGCCTTAGCACACAGAGTCACCCATGGCATGAGTTTTGCTTCTCCACAGCTTGAGGGGCAGTTCCCCCCAAACCCCTGCACCGATCTCCTTGAAATGTAGCAGGCTTTGTGGCCTCAGTACGAGCTACCACCCCAGCAGTTTTGACCCCCCTGTGTTGTTACACACAGCCATGACATGAGTTTGGCTTTCAATAATTTGGGGTACACTTCCTCCCAAACCCTTGCACCTATCTTCTTGAAACTTGGCAAGTTTCATGCTCTCATCCCTACACGTTTCATCCAAATTGGACAAAAACAACAAAATTATAGATATTTCATTGTTTCCCCATTACACCCTATGCCAAATCTCCCAGGCGGCTCTGGAGCTTCGGCCAGATCGAGGCAGAAACCTGGTCTGGGTAGACAAATTGGAGGACTGGGCCAGAATAAGTCTCATGAGGTTCAACAAGGACAAGTACAAGTCCTGCAGTTAGTATGAAAGAATCCCAGGCACTGCTACAGCCTGGGGACTGACTGGCTAAGCAGCACCTCTGCCAAAAAGGACCTGGGAGTTACAGTGAACAATAAGATGGATATGTGTTAGCAGTGTGCCCTTGTTGCCAAGAAGGTTAACAGCATGCAGGGGTGCATTGTTAGCAGCATTGCCAGCAGATCAAAGGAAGTAATTATTCCACTTTATTCTGCATTGTTGAGGCAGTACTGTGCAGTACTGTGCAGTATTGTGTTCAATTTTGGGCCCCCCACTACAGAAAAAATGTGGACAAGTTGAAGAAAGTCCAGTGGAGGGCAACAAAAATGGTGAGGGGCTGGGGCACATGACTTATGAGCAGAAGATGAGGGAACTGGGCTTATTTAGTCTACAAAAGAGAAGACTGAGAGGGGATTTAACAGCAGCCTTCAACTACCTGCAGGGTGGTACCAAAGAGGAAGGAGCTCGACTGCTCTCCTTGGGGCAGATGACAGAACAAAGAAGCAATGTTCTTAAGATGCAGCAAGGGGAGTTTAGATTACATATTATGAAGACTTTTCTCACTGCGGGGTAGTAAAACACTGGAGCAGGTTACCCAGAGAGGTGGTGGAAGCTCTGTCTTTGAAGATTTTTAAGACCCAGCTAGACAAAGCCTTGGCTGAGATGATCTAGTGGGGGATGATCTTGCTTTTTGCAGGGGGTTGGACTAGATGGCCTCCTAAGGTCCCTTCCAGCACTAATTTTTTATGAGTCTATGTAGCTGTACTGACTGCCTCAACCCCCCTCCCCACCCCCGCCGCTTCATGTCCTGGATCCATCCATGGGCCTGGTACAGTGGGACTCCCACAATGTAATTGTCCTACATAAGAGCAGTGACTGAGTCCTCCAGTCTGGCTCCAGGGCACCTTCCTATTTCCTGGTGCATGGGTACATGGGCCCTGCCTCTGCCTGGCACAACCTTCACCCAGCCAAGCTGCCCCCATCCCTGTGACAACTCATCTTCTGATCAATTCTTGAAAGGAGGCACCACTGCTCGAATTTCCACGCTGCAAATGGGTGAAGCTACAACCACCTCAGCTGTGCAGTGCACTAATCAGCCTGGGTCCTGCCAGAGCTCTGCAGGCAGTGAGCTCAGTCAGGTGCTACCGCAGCTCTGTGAGCTCGCCATGCAGGTGAAGATCCAGCAGGACCTGTGATGATCAGCTGGTCTGCTCAGAGAGCTCACTGGGCATATGTGGCACAGGTGAAGGAGGGTGTGACTGTATCATGACACTGCTCTGGATGGGCCCCTGGGCCAAGCCCAGCGATGCCAGGTGCTGCGGAGACACCACAAAGCCCTTCTCCAAGGAGCTCACAATCCAGGCTCAGGGTGTTCAGACTTCCTTAGAGCAGGGGGAAGAAAGATCCCTTGTGATGGCTGGAGGAGAAGGTGCAAGGCACAGCAACTCTGGTAGGTGTCCCTTTCATTCAGACTCCAGACCCCAGAGACTTGGCTTGATTTGAGCATAGAGTGATTGTGGGCAACTGCTGTGTAAGGCTTGGTAATGACTGGTTTCCCCTCCCCACAAAGTGGCCCCTGAAGGTCCAGGCCCAGGAGCAGAAGTATCCGCAGCTGGAGGGTGCAGAATCACTGACCACACAGTTTGGTCTTAAGGATGACCTCGGAAACGTCCCCTCCTACTCAACAAATCTTTCTCAGGCACACGCGTGAGAAAGACCTGCTAGCATGTAATGGGGAAATGATTTTGCTGACACTCTTCCCATTTCCACAGCATCAGCACAACTGCAATAGAAAAACCTGATGCAAATTTTAGCACTAGTGGGTGTCTGCACGTGCAATTAATGTGAAACACTAAACTGTAGAGGTTATTGCCCAAGAGTTTATTCCTCTCTAGTGCACTGTTTAAACATGTGCCCAGGATCACAGCATGTTGATCCAGGTCAGAGCAGCTCCAGCTGGCAGGGGCCCCCTGGGGTCAGCCTTCAACCCAGCTCAATGCACTGTGGAAGGGATGGCTGGGGGGCGAGAGTGATCCAGTGTGGTGCTAGCCGGTAGGCAGGCCCCACACTGACACACCCTTGTGCCCCAGGCAGCCTGATCAGCGTCTGCACATGCACTGCTGTGGAGTAAAAGACAAGTACTGTCATGCTGTGGAGTTAATTAGTGTACTCCAGGCTAATTGCCCTGCACATGTAGATGCGGAGACATTTACTAAGGAGCTGATTGGTCAACTCCACAATACACATCTGTACAGTAGATGCACCCAGTATGTAGACTTGCACCCATCACTGCCTGTTTTCACTGCCTGTTCTTGTCCTGTCCCTTGCCACCCCAGGCAGGTCCCTCACCCATCACCTTTGCCCTCCCTGTTGGCAATTCCCAGGTACAGATGCCTTTGCACCCATGGAGGACCGTGGTGCTGCTTCCCTTCTGCTGCCATCCCATCCTTCAGATCTTATAGCAAATATTTAGGCCACAGCTGAACACTCCATCACTGACATCAGCATTACTGGTCTCAGGTCCAGGACTGTATAAACACCTCCACACAAGGGCATAAGTGTGGGAGTTGGGACCTTGCCTTGACCAGAAGTTAGGACTCTTGAGGGTCTAAGACCTCACCACCTGGAAGTGAATATATCTGTGTATTTTCTGCAGTATATAGCTACATAACTCAGGGAAACTGAGGCTTAGAGCATTGTCACAGAGATGATTAACAAAACCAAACCAAACCATATGTTTAGTGTAGCAATAGTCCGAAGTAGCCTGTACTCTGTCCCAGATTAGCCTTGGGCAAGAACCCAGGTAGACAGACAGGACTACAGACCAGGGTGAAGCTCTCTCCTCCATGTTTTTTTCCATTACCTCAAGCCTGTGCACCTACTCCTCTCCCACACATACAGAGAGCAGCAAAACATGGGCTGTAGATGACTTGTGTGCTCCACACATCTCACAGCTACACACTCATTGTTCACATCAGACAACAGTAGGGACAGCACCATGAACTTTCCCTTCCTTGACCCCTGTTATTCACATTTTGGCGTGTCTATACATTAAATGAGTTTAATGCAATAAACTCCAGGACCACAGCACATTCAGCTGGGCAGAGCAGCCCTGGCTGGCAGGGGGCCCCACAAGTCAGCCTGTCATCTTAGGGTCTGTTCTAACCCAGCTCAGTGTGCTCCATAGGGACTGACTGGGGCACCAGGGTGCTGCAGGGTAGGGCTAGCTGGCAGGCAGCCCCGCACTGTAGCACCCTCATCCCCCAGCCAGCCCTGATCAGCATCTACACATGTGTTTCAGTGGAGTAAGTAAATGTGTTGGAGGATAGTACTTCTGTTGGGCAGTATTATCCTACAGTGGAGTTAAATAGTTTACTCTGGCCTAATAGCACTGCGCATGCTGCTGGCACCTAAATAAGCTATGGAACGTATTGCTCTGGAGTTAATTGCTCCCAGACATACCATTTGAATAAGCTCCACAGTTTATTCTGGTGGAGCACATGGAGGCCAGGCAGAGCAGCTCCAGCTGGCAAGGGGTCCCAAGGGACAGGCTGCCATCCTGGGAGTGCCCCCCCAGCTAAATGTTCTGCAGAGGGGCTGCCTGGGGTATGAGGGAGCTTCAGAGCACGGCTAGCTGCTGTACGTTTGTACCCTAGCCAGCCAGGCAGCATCAGCATGTGGTCTGCTGTGGAGTTCTTTACTTGGTAGCATGGTAGCACTTCTATTTATTTATTTTATTTACAAGTACTATCCTGCTGCAGAGAAAATTAGTTTACTCCACCGTAATAGTGGTGCATTTGTAGATGCGGAGACATTTACTGCTCAGGCAATTAGTCTACTGCACAGTAAGCATCCTGATCAAGGAAAGAGGAGGCTTCAATGTCTATTGGAAGGAGCATTTTGGAGACCTTCTAACTTGAGACTTCATTGTTGACAAGTGTTCTCAACTGCATCCTACAACACCCAGTCAGAAATGATCTCAGTATCCCAGTATAAAAACCTGCCCTGGCCAGCAGCTGAGGGCTACTTGCCGTCGGAGCTTCTGCAGCCAGCCACTTGGTACGTGGGGACGCTAGCCCTTTGTGTCAGCCAGACTGCTGAAGCAGCATCCCAAATTCACTGTTTAAAATACCCCAACATCCACACTCTTCCACAATTAGAAAGGGGGGGTGGGATTTATCAGATGGGCTAGGTTTAATGCTATATTTACAATGCTAAAGAAATTTGGAAGCCTACCAGCATCTCTAGCATCATAATAAAATAAATCCTAAATATCTATGTTTTAATGTTTGCTTTTGGTTTCCTTACCACATGGTGGGTGTGTGATGGGGGGATGTAGGGTTTGCAGAAGTGGGTGGGAAGTGGGGTGAGGGGATGTGGGTGGATGTGTGGGTGGGTGTGGAGGTATGTGGGAGGTTGTGAGTCAGTGTGTGGGTAGGTGTGGAGGGACTGTGGGTATCGGGGCTGCTTAGGAGGGGTGGGTCCCCTGCATGAATGTCGCGTGGCCCTGCTGGCTGTGGGGGCACAGTGGCACTGGTGGGGGCGGGAGTGTGGTGGTGCTGTTGTTAGTGGGGTGCTCCCACAGACACTGCCAATGCTGTCGGCGGTGGGGGGAGCAGCTCAGCAGCAATCACTGACTGCCACAGATGCTGCCGTCAGCAGGGGGTGGGGGGTAGCAAGCAGCAAACACCAACAGGTGCTGTCAACCATGTCGGTGGTGCCTTTTCTGAGGGGGTGCACCACCATGCTCAGAGGGTGCATGTGTACCCACAGGTACCCACTATGCATTGCCAATGGTCCCCTGTCACCCACAGGGCAGAGCTCCCCCCCCCAGCACATGGACTACCCTGCCTGTAGCATCCCAGCCCCCCAAAAGATGCTACAGCTCCTCCCCAGCCCCACCGCTAGTCTCCAGTCTCCTGCTCATTTCCCTGCTCCTCTTCAGCCTCTGGAGGCTGGTGACAAGCAGGAGGACAAGCAGGAGGCTGGAGAGAATAGGAGAATGAGCAGCAGATGAATGAGCTCATCTGTCCCCGTTCGTTCCCCTGTTCCCCATTCATTCCCCTGCTCCCCCTTAGTTCTCCCAGGTCCTTGCTTCCTCTGCCAGCCTCCCCACACTCACTGGCAGTAGCAGAGAATGAGCAGGAGACTGGAGACAGCAGGGGAAGTCTCCAACTTATCTCCAGGGGCTTGTCTCCTGCTTCCTGCTCTCTCCATGCCCTGCTCCTTCTCCTGCTTGTCTCCAGCCTCAGTTCCCCAGCTTATAGGTATGCTGCTGGTTCTTCCTCCCCAGGTGCAATATCTTGCACTTGTCCGTATTGAAACCCATCCGATTCTCATCTGCCCACCTCTGTAACCTGTCCAGATCTAGTTGTAGCCTGTTCCTCTCTTCTAGCATGCTCACTTCTCCCCACATCTTAGTGTCATCTGCGAACTTGAACAAGGTGCTTTTCACCCCCTTGTCCAAGTCGCCGATGAAGATATTGAACAGTGTGGGCCCGAGGACCGAGCCCTGGGGATTCCCACTGCCCACATCCCAAAAATGACCCGTCCACAACCACTCTCCGGGTGCGGCCCTCCAGCCAATTTGCAACCCTTTCCTCTTGCTAGTCTGCAGTCTCATAATTGCTTCTTAACTCATTATTGTAGTTAGCTACTGCACTCAATCACTCATTCCCATTCATCCAGAGATCATCCCAATACAGGGAAACTCTGGTTCTAGTCCTACTGTTCACATTAGTGTTACCTGATACAATTTACTTCTAAAAATAAAATACATTTATTACAAAGTTTAAAATGATAAAATATAAAAAGTGAAATGTCATGGCACATACAATAACTAGAACACAGAATACAATGTGGGGAAATCCTGATGCACAATATCATACTATATCTATATAATCCCTTATCAAATGTAATGTCATAAAACATCAATTTTAGAGAATACCGAAATAATTCTATATCCTTATCCTTATAGTGAAAAGAAAGAAGAGAAGGGAGGAAGGAAGAAAAGGCAGAAGAAAGCAAAATACCCCAAGAAGGGGCTGGCAGTGCAAGACAAGAAACCTTTGCTATGTGGAGGGGGGCTTTATTGTATTGGGGCAGACAAAAAGAGGCCTTCCTGTTACAACACCATACAGAGCACCCTGGCAAGCACCCACTTCCCCTCAGTCATGCTCAAGATGCCTGTGGATGCTGCCAGTGAAACTCTGCCCAGAAACGTGCAAGGAGCAGTGACAGAAAACAGCCCCATGGTCACCTCGGTTTCCCCCAGACAGGATCTCCTCCCTGGTCTGGTAGATGGTGAGTCTGGCCAGACCCAGGAGGAGGTTGACCAGGAGGTCCCAGAGCTTTGTGGGGCCATGGATGTGAAGAGCATAAAAAAGGTGTGGGGAGAAGCGCAACCAGAACTGCAGGAGAAGGGTCCTGAGAAGGTGTTGGAGGGGCTGCAGCTTGGCACGCTCAGAGTAGGTATGTGCCAGTCTCTCTGTCTGGTGACAGAGGAGACAGGTGTCGGGCAAGTTGGGGAATCAGGCCAGAAACGCATCTATGGAGACAGCTCCATGTGAGAGCAGGCAGTCTGGGTCCCTGGTGGCTAATGGGATTAGGGAGGAATGCAGGATCATTCACTGGGGACCCTGGCCAAAGCTGTCCTGCCATTTCATGTCTGGGTGGGATATGAGGGCAGAATAGTGGAGCGTGGGTGTTAGGGCTGGCGCTGGTGGGCTGGCAGTGCGCAGGGGCTGGTACTCCCAGCCCAACCAGTGACACTAGAGCAGGGGTGGGTAAAATACGGCCCGTGGGCCAGATCTGGCACACTCAGACATTCTATCTGACCCACAGGGCCCTTCAAAAATTTAGAAACTTAATGTTGATCTGTCCTTGGTTCCTGTCAAAAATGGCAGGAACCAGGGGCAGTAGGACCCAGGGGAAGTCCGGTGGGCTCCAATAACAGCAGGGCCCACCCACCCCCGACCCCCAGCCAGAAGCCCCAAAAGGGGCCTGCGACCACATGGCTGCCCCACGCCAGAACCTCAGGTAAGGGGGCGGGCGGGCCCTGGACAGGGAAGGCACCCGGGGAAAAGTAGCCCAGAAAAAAGCTGAGCATGGGGAAAAGTGGCCCCTCATCCACCCTGTGGTCCATGTTCCCTGCTGCAGCCACTCACAGCCTGCACAGGGCTGTCCTGAGTAAGCACAGGCAGCCCCAGGTGGGCTGCAAGTGGCTGCAGTGCAGGGCGCTGGTCACAGGGCGGGCGAGGGGTTGCTTTTCCCCACTGCACTACTGGATGAGCCGCCTTTTCTGTATCATGACCCACCCAGCCTGTATGCGTGTGTGTGTGTGTGTGTGTGTGTGTGTGTGTGTGTGTGTGTGTCTGTCCCTCATTCCCAAACCACAGCTCCTCCAGCCCTGCTGCTGCCTCGTCGCTCCTGAACCGTAAGTACCCCACATCCTGTCAGGGTATATGGGGACCTCTCCCCCAATTCCAGCCTCAGCCCCACACACACCTACCACCCTCCACACCTTCAGAAATAAGCCCCCCTACACACACAAAAAATAGCATTTCATGATTTACATTCCAAATCTCTTGATTTTTAAGAATTTGTCTCATGATTTTTGACACAGTGAGGCTGGCAATGCTGGATAAGAGGCAAGGCTGTGTGTTAGAAGGGCACTGAGATGGGGTCCAGGTTGGTGTCTCTGCAGTGCAGGGCAGGAGCCAGCATGAGGGCAGGCCTGGCTGGCACTCAAGACAAGGGCTGGGCAGTGGAAGGACTATAGAAGACAAGGCAGGGAGTTTGAACATGAGACGGAGTTGGGAGCACACGTGTGTGTGCATGGATGTGAATGCAGCTTCGGGGTGTCTCTATCCTCTGTGTAGGAGTGAGTGTTCACAAGCAAGGGCAGGTCACAGCTATAGGGACCAACATGGTTTAGGCAGTGTCCTTGCGTGGCAAGTGCCCCTGGACCAGAGGTTGAGAGGCTGTAGAAGCTGGGCAAAAGACTCAAAACTGAATGTGTAGCATGTGAGTCATAACAAGGCTTATAAAACCTACCCCAGGCTATTTACTAAAAGCAGCTGCATGGAGAATAGTCTGGTTTTGCTTACTGCAATTTCACTATGTCACTCGTTTAAAATATGTAGTTTCACTGAGCGCTCAGAGCATTTCATTATAATGCTAAGCATGAGGCTGGGGAGAAACAGTAGCAGTGGTGGCAGCGAGTGAAGCAGGGGCCCAGGGTCAAGCAGCAAGAGAGCGGGTTCTGCTCCTGCACATGGTCACGGAGCCAGCAGGGAGGAACTGGTGGCATGACTGTGGAGTCCAGGCTGGTGCCCAGGGCCAGGGCATGCAGGAGCATGGGGTCTGGGCTGGCAGGTTGTGTGGAACCAATTCTGTTTTTACATTAAATCCTATGGGGAAATGGGTTTCACCCTAATGCTGTTTTGCGTAGTGCTCTGTTTTTCCGGAGCCAATTACGAGCGCTAAGCAGGGGTTGCCTGTACCGGCAAACATCCTCCACCCCCACCTGGGGCTCCAGATGTTTCCAAAGCATTTGGTAGGTATCCTATGTGCAGGCCCAAGGCCAGAGGCTTGATTTGCCCTCAGCCACACAGCTGCAGTACCAAGCTAGGGAGGAGTCTCCCATTTCCATAAAGTGGGCGTAAAGCCAAGATCTTCCCAGGGGAACTGAATGTGGGAGGGTAACTATATATTACTTCTGTGGGTACTACCCCATGCCAGAAAAGTGGTTATCCTTCCCATGCTGCTGCTGCAGAGATGAGGGGGGTGGCAGGAGGGTAGTGCTGCCCATCTGCCATAGTGTTTGCCCTTGGCCACTGGGTTCCTGGGACGGGGTACTTACTCAGACTTCCATGCCCCTGGTGTTCTGTCCTCGAGTCGGCATTCACTAGAGACAGGTGAGCTGGTAAACAGCTTTATCTTTATTAGGAACAGGATTCATCCCTGTGCCCCAGTTGTCATCCTCTTGCTCAGGCTTTGTCCCTCCCAGCATCCCTGTCCTGCAACCCTCCCAAAGGGCTGTTCCCAGCCGGGGCAGGTACAACAACCCCCTGCAAGGCTGCTCTTGGATGCCCAGTGTCCACCTCCAGTTGCACTCGGCACCAGCTCTAGTTTGGATCTGGGGGTGCAGAGGGCAGCTGCAGTGGCAGAGAGGGCAGGAGTGGTGCTGAGGTTGCTGAGGCAGCATCTGCACACCCCATCTCCAGCGGTGTAACAACAGAGCCAGGAGCCCAGAGTAACTATGACGTCTAGCCAGTCACTTGTGTGCAGAGTTGTTACGAGCTCATTAAAGAACCTCAAGTGAATTTGTATCCAGTATTTTCCCAGGTGCCTGCATTACAAATGTTACAAGAAGCAAAGTTTTTTTTTAATATCTTCTACTGCTCCAACAGTATCACTGGGAGTGCTGTTAGGACACTATACTCGAAGGCTTGTCTTACCTCATTCCTGACTATATAATTGATCCATTAAAGGCATCACCAAAGAAACCATGCATGTTGCCTGTGCCATCAAGTCTACAACAATACTCCAGCCTCACTGCAGTAAATGTTACAAAGTCATAGACTGATAGTTTGCAAGGGGCTGGAAGGGACCTCGCAAGATCATCGGGTCCAGCCCCGCCGCACTAGGCAGGAAAGACAACTGGGGTCAGGTGACACCAGCAATGTGACCCTCCAGTCTCCTCTTGAAGATTTCCAGGGTAGGCGATTGCACCACCTCTGGAGGGAACTTATTCCACAGTCTGGACACTGTAATTGTGAAGACGTTTTTCCTAATGTTGAGCCTGAAACTTGCTCACCAAGCCCTTGATGTATTCCCCTGGTGTAGCAGTGAGCTGCTACCAAGTCCCCTCTCAGCCTTCTTTTCGTCAGACTGAAGAGTCCCAGGTTCCTCAGCCTTTCCTCATATGTCTTGTCTTGCAAGTCTCTGATCATACGGGTGGCCCTTCTCTGGACTCTCTCAAGCTGTACCATATCCTTGTTAAAGTGCAGTGCCCTGAACTGGATGCAGTACTCCAGCTGCGGTCTCACCAATCCTGAGTAGAGCAGAAGAATCGCTTCCTTGGTTTTGCTGGAGATGCACCGATTGATGCATGCCAGACTATTGTTTGCCCTGCTGGCTACAGCGTCGCACTGCCGGCTCAGATTCATACTGTGATCTGTTATTACCCCCAGGTCCTGGTCGTTCATGGTGCTGGTCAGTTTGGCACCGCCATGTTTGTAGGTGTGTACGGGGTTGTTCATCCCCATGTGGAGCACTTTGCACTTCCCAATGTTAAACTTCATCTGGTTCTGACTCACCCAACTTGCCAGCCTGTCTAGGTCTGCCTGTGACTGTAGCCTCTCTTCAAACGTGACCATGCTTCCCTGTAAGTTGATGTTGTCTGCGTACTTCACCAGTGAGCTCTTCACCCCCACATCTGAATCTTTGATAAAAACGTTGAAAAGTACTGGACCAAGCACCAACCCCCATGGGACACCACTGGCCACTTCTCACCAGGATGACACAGATCCGTTCATTAGGACTCTCTGGGTTGTACCCTCACTCAGCCAGTTTCATACCCACCTGTCTTGCGGTCAGTTGTGGTTGTTTGAAAAAAGGAGTCAAAACAAAATTTTCCCTGCGGTGTAACTGCAAAGAGCAATGCTGCTCTGGTTTGTCTGCTGATTCAAATGAGCTGCTGAGTGGGTAATATTAAACACAGTGGGTTGTTTCCTTGTGTGTTACAAGTTTCCACATGTGCAGTTGCTCAGATCTGCAATTCTGTTGTCCCTAGGGCAGTGTGTCAGACTGAGCTGGCCCCCAAATGGAACAGCCCAAGGCAGAGAGCCATTTGGACCCTGATAATGGTCACCCCAGGCAGGGGGTGCAGCAGGGCCCACCCTGACCAGCCCCAGAGCCCAACACCACAGCACCTGATCCTCACTCAGCATCATACTGAGCAAACTCCCTCCTCCCACAGGTCATGTGCCCACCACTCAGGTTCCAGCAAGGTCAGAGCCAACACGAAAAGAGCCCCAGACCCTGGAAAAAATGAACAAAAAGTAAGAATCAGCCTTTTGGCTCAGCCCCAACCTCCCACTAGCCCAAGTGCCCTGTGCCCTCCAGTCTGAACTTGGGTGACCACCTTTACAAAAAGGAAAGGCAGAACCCATACCAGCCTCTCTCGCCACCCCACCACTGCCAGCACAGCTGGACCAGAGCCAAGCGGAGCAGGAGCAGATGCAGGCTTTGAGTTTGGGGTTTCCTCCCTTCTTTCTTTGGAGCCCCATGCCAGCTGCATACCCCCTGCCTGCCAGGTAGCAGCAGGGAGCACAACTCCATGCCACCACCCCTGCTGCTGCTAGGCACCTCGCCATGATGGCATGGTCAGCTTGGGGCCTCCAGGGGGCAGGCAGCAGGGTGAGGAGCACTGAGCCCACAGAGGGCAGCCTGCATCCACCCCGTCCTGCTCACAATTCTGGACAAGCTGCCCATGGCTCCATCCCCCTCGACACCCTATGCATGGCCTTGGCAGGGCAGCCCCCTTTCCCCACTCCCTCCCTCACTGTGGGGGCCTCAATCTGGCCCACCATGCCTCTTCCCCTGTAGACTTACCCACAGGTAGCTGCTCTCCAGGCTGCCTGGCTGTGTTCCCATCTCTGTGCATTCCCTGTGTCCGTTTCTCAGCAGCCCCTTACAAGCAGGAAGGCTCCCAGCCTACAAGGGGAAAAACGCCATTTCCTGTCGTTCCCTGCAGATGCTGGATATCTGGAATAAATGTTTTCCCAGGGTCATGCAATCCGGGCCAGGGCCTTATCCTGCCCAATTAGCAGCGGGTTATCAGCCTCATCTTAATATCAAGTAAAAAAGAGATCTCAAGTCAAATAGAAATCCTCTGCAGGAGATCTGAAACTTATGGTTTCCTTTCACATAAACTTGTCATTTATGAGCTCAGCTGCATTTTATACCTCTACAGACTCCTCCAGCTTTGATGGGGGCAAAGAGTGCCACAAAGTGGGAATGCGGCCCATTGTAGTGACTGGCCCCCACTAAGTTCCTCTGCCCAAATGGATTTGAAAACAATTCACAAGCTCACACAAATTTCTCCATAGGGCTTGTACAGGGTTACGACAGTCCTTTTGAGGCCCCATTCAACCCTGGGCACATGGGCAGTGGAATAATTTAGGGGGTGACAGGGAAAACATCCCTGGGTGCCCATGTGGGGTGAGAGAGGAGGCAAGAGCCCTCATCCAAAACAACACAATTAAAGATTCATAATGTGGTATTTTCAGTACCAGAGGTCAGATCCAGGGCCCATTCAGGCTAGTGGGAATCTCTCCATTAACTCAGGTGGGCTTTGGACCTGGCCCTTCAGCATGGAACACAAGGTCACATGGCGCAAAGATATTCCTGGTACGAATTCGGGTCGGTCAGACCTCTGCATCCCACCACCCCATCTCTGCAGTCTTCAGGAGGCCTCTCAGGAGCATCACAGAAAGTGCTGAGCATCCATCCGTGTGTCCACAGGGTGAGTTTTCATTGTGGAAAACATTGTCCTAAGATGCACAGCAGTCTTAACTATTTTGGAAAGCCAGGGCACAGTGCTGACTGGTGACTAGGTGATTAAGCCACGTGACAGTTACAGCACTGATTATACTTAAGCTTCATGTAATTGTGTTTTTTAAAGCTGGCTCGTACCATGGTTGTCTCTTCAATCTGTGCCGTTTGCACCTTGTGTAGGAGGCATATGTCACTCATGTCTAACTGGGACTGACTGGCTTCTCCAGTCCGACTGGTGAACAGGTACGAGGCCCTGGCGACCCTGCAGGAGATGGAAGGGGAGGAGGAAACCCTTGGGCAAGAAGAAACACCACGTTCTTCACACTCCAAACAGAACAAGAGATCCACGAGGACCCAGAGGAGGAGGCGACGAGTGCTCATCATAGGCGACTCCATCCTGAGAGGTACGGAAGGACCCATCTGTCGCCAGGACCCCTCGGCACGAGAGGTATGCTGCCTCCCTGGAGCAAAGATTCGGGATGTGACGGAGGTAATCCAGGCCAGGATCAAGCCCACCGATTATTACCCCATGGTCCTAGTCCATGTGGGTACTAATGATGCTGCCAGGAGAACCCCCGATCACCTGATGGCGGACTACAGTGCTCTGGGTGGCGTGCTGAAGGAGTTCGGTGCACAGGTGGTTTTCTCTTCCATCCTACCAGTGACCAGACGAGGAAGACGGCAGGAGAACTGCATCAGAGAGACCAACTGGCGGCTTCGGCAGTGGTGTCTCGAGGCAGGCTTCGGCTTCCTGGACAATGACCCGCACATCACAACGAGGGACATGCTCAGCTGGGATGGGCTTCACCTGTCCCCCAAAGGTAAGCGTGTGTTTTCTACTAGGTTGACGAATCTCCTCCGGCGGGCTTTAAACTAGGCTCGTTGGGGGCAGGGGAGTACGAGGGCAGGGGAAGCTGTGGACCACCAAACCATGTGGCACCCACAAGGACAGCCCAGCCTGAAGAAAGAGAGCATTGGGAACCTGAAAGCCGTGGGGAGACCAGCACTACAGAACAGGTAAGAAACAAGAAGGTAAGAAACAATGGGCCCCTTGGGACTCGGAGCGGGGGGGCAGCAAAGGCACCAGTCGCAAGGCTCAAGTGCCTATATATTAATGCTAGGAGCATGGGGAACAAGCAGGATGAACTAGCGCTCCTGCTTGCACTAAACACCTACGACTTAGTGGGGCTAACGGAAACCTGGTGGGATTCATCCCATGACTGGGTGGTACATATTGAGGGCTATAGATTGTATAGAAAGGACAGGTCGGGGAAGAAAGGGGGGGGGTTGCACTTTATGTCAGTGAGCAATACACATCAACCCTCATCAAGACAGAATCCGAGGTTGAGGAAGTAGAAGGATTGTGGGTTAGGCTACATGGGGGGCAAGGAGAAAGGGATTTGGTGGTAGGGGTCTGCTACAGACCCCCACACCAAGGGGAAGAAATAGATGCGGGGCTCCTGAGGCAACTCTCAGAGACCATAAAAGCTAAAGAGGCAGTAGTCATGGGGGACCTAAACTACCCGGACATCTGCTGGGAGACGCAGACAGCAAGGTCCCATCGCTCACGCAGGTTTCTAACCTGTGTACAGGACCTCCACCTGACACAGGAGGTGCATGGTCCCACTAGGGGGAATGCCATACTGGATCTGGTATTGGCAACAGGAGATGACATGATAGGGGACCTCCAGATTGGTAGCCATTTGGGAGACAGTGATCACCTTATAATAGAATTCAACATAAGACGGCGAGTGGGTAAGGTAACTAGTAGGGTGAAAGTGCTAGACTTTAGGAAAGCTGATCTCAATGCACTCAGGCGATTAGTCAAGGAAGCACTGCAGAGTAGGAGTTTTGAAGGGATGGGAGCCCATGAAGGGTGGCTGTGCCTAAAGAAAACGATCCTTCGGGCACAAAGCAAGACGATCCCCGAGCGAGGCAAAAAAGGGAAAGGGGCCAGAAGGCTTCCATGGCTGACCAGAGAAATCCAGGGCAGCCTAAGGGCCAAAAGGGGAGCACATAAAAAGTGGAAACAGGGTGAGATCACTAAAGATGAATACACCTCCTCTGCTCGTGCTTGTAGGGAGGCAGTTAGGCGGGCCAAACCTACCATGGAGCTGAGGATGGCAACCCAAGTAAAAGACAACAAGAAATTGTTTTTTAGATATATTGGGAGTAAAAGGAAGGCCCAGGGAGGAATAGGACCACTGCTAAATGGGCAGAAACAATTGGTGACAGACAGGGGGGACAAGGCTGAACTCCTCAACGAGTTCTTTGCCTCAGTGTTCCTAAGTGAGGGGCACGACAAGTCTCTCACTGGGGTTGTAGAGAGGCAGCAGCAAGGTGCCAGACTTCCATACGTAGATCCTGAGATGGTGCAGAGTCATTTGGAAGAACTGGATGCCTTTAAGTCGGCAGGCCCGGATGGGCTCCATCCAAGGGTGCTGAAGGCACTGGCCGACATCATTGCAGAGCCACTGGCGGGAATATTTGAACGCTCGTGGCGCACGGGCCAAGTCCCGGAGGACTGGAAAAGGGCTAACGTGGTCCCCATTTTCAAAAAGGGGAGGAAGGAGGACCCGGGCAACTATAGGCCAGTCAGTCTCACCTCCATCTTTGGTAAAGTCTTTGAAAAAATTATCAAGGCTCACATTTGTGAGAGCCCAGCAGGGCAGATTATGCTGAGGGGAAACCAGCACGGGTTTGTGGCGGGCAGATCGTGCCTGACCAATCTAGTCTCTTTCTATGACCAGGTTACGAAAGGCCTGGACACAGGAGGAGGGGTGGATGTCGTATACTTAGACTTCAGGAAGGCCTTCGATACGGTATCCCACCCCATACTGGTGAACAAGTTAAGAGGCTGTGACGTGGATGACTGCACAGTCCGGTGGGTGGCGAATTGGCTAGAGGGTCGCACCCAAAGAGTCGTGGTAGATGGGTCGGTCTCAACCTGGAAGGGTGTGGGCATTGGGGTCCCACAGGGCTCGGTCCTTGGACCGATACTCTTTAATGTCTTCATCAGCGACTTGGACGAAGGAGTGAAGTGTACTCTGTCCAAGTTCGCAGATGACACAAAGCTATGGGGAGAAGTGGACACGCCGGAGGGCAGGGAACAGCTGCAAGCAGACCTGGATAGGTTGGACAAGTGGGCAGAAAACAACAGGATGCAGTTCAACAAGGAGAAATGCAAAGTGCGGCACCTAGGGAGGAAAAATGTCCAGCACACCTACAGCCTAGGGAATGACCTGCTGGGTGGCACAGAGGTGGAAAGGGATCTTGGAGTCCTGGTGGACTCCAAGATGAACATGAGCCGGCAGTGTGACGAAGCCATCAGAAAAGCCAATGGCACTTTATCGTGCATCAGCAGATGCTTGACGAATAGGTCCAAGGAGGTGATACTTCCCCTCTATAGGGCACTGGTCAGACCGCAGTTGGAGTACTGCGTGCAATTCTGGGCGCCACACTTCAAAAAGGATGCGGATAAGCTGGAGAGGGTCCAGAGAAGGGCCACTCGTATGGTCAAGGGCCTGCAGACCAAGCCCTATGAGGAGAGACTAGAGAAACTGGACCTTTTCAGCCTCCGCAAGAGAAGGTTGAGAGGCAACCTTGTGGCTGCCTATAAGTTCATCACGGGGGCACAGAAGGGAATTGGTGAGGTTTTATTCACTAAGGCGCCCCCGGGGGTTACAAGAAATAATGGCCACAAGCTAGCAGAGAGCAGATTTAGATTGGACATTAGGAAGAACTTCTTCACAGTTGGAGTGGCCAAGGTCTGGAACGGGCTCCCAAGGGAGGTGGTGCTCTCCCCTACCCTGGGGGTCTTCAAGAGGAGGTTAGATGAGTATCTAGCTGGGGTCATCTAGACCCAACACTCTTTCATGCTTATGCAGGGGGTCGGACTCGATGATCTATTGAGGTCCCTTCCGACCCTAACATCTATGAATATATGAATCTATGACTGATATGTCTTGGGATCCTTTCAGGCTAAGGACAGACATTACACATAAACCAGTTTAAGTGATCAGAAACTGGTTTAAACCTCTAGCAGAACAGATGTTCAGTGCATATAAACCAGTTTGAAAATGGCTGAAACCAGTTTGAGATAAACCTGGTTGAATGTGGTATGAGACATAACTGATTTGGGTCAAACCAGTTTATGCAACATCTGTCCCAGACCCCTTGCTAGTTTAAGTTAAACCAGACTCCCTCAGCATCCCAGCATGCTCTCTGGGCTGGACAAGGCTCTCTGCTCCACAGCAGAGCTGTCTCCTCTCCTCTGCTCCCTGGCTGGAGCTCCAGCAGAGACTGCAGGCATCTGCCTGCCTCCCCCCCTCCCCTCCCCACTCCCTGCAAAGCAGGGATTATTCCCCTGTCCCTTCTGCCTTACGCACACGTCTCAGCATTAGCTAGCATACCACATGCTGGCTACGGTCCGGGTTGTGGCAGATGGGACACAGGCTGAATTAGCAGGTAGCTCGTAATGTCCCCATGTTGTTTTCTTAATGAAGTAATAAACACTGAGTTGGGGATTATAAACATTGCTATCAATTCCTTGCTGGGCTGGTCAGAAGTTGGCTGGGGGAGGGGACACCAGAGCACTCTGCAGGGGCTTTGTCATGCCCCCCTCAGCTCAGCATTGTGGAAGGGAAGGGAGGGCTGCTCCAGCACCCCCTGGCTTCTAACCTGAGCCACTGCAGGCATGTGTCTGAATTTCTGGGTTGTCTGCAGCTACAAACTGATTCAGCCTAGCCAAATTAGACTAACCTGAGCCTATATCTTAGGAGAGCACTGCTTAAATGGCCTTAAAGTGAAGGACAGCCCGGCTGTTTGGCTATTGCAGAACTGGCTGCGGTTTGCAATGCTGATGCTGCAAACCACATCTCACAGACACTGGAGTGCCAGTCTGCTGAACTTCCTTTGGGGATGCAGGCCTGAAACCTTAAGAAGAGGGAGGAGTGGAGGGTCTAGTCAGAGTTTGGTTTGCAGTCTTCAGTAGGTGACTCTGTCAAGCAACCATACCTGTGCCTAGTGCCATCTGGCAAGAAGGCTGCAGCCATTTCTTTCAGATTTGGATCTAGCCACTCTTGTCTGTACTCAAATGTGGGGCTACCCTTCAGGGCCCTCTAGAGCTGCAGCACAAAGCAGCAGGCCTCTTTCTGATGGGGGTGAATTGCCAGGAGCATGTAGCTCAGCTATATCTGCACTCGTTCTCAATAGTTTCCTGAGCACTATTTAGGAGTCCAACTTTTGCCTGTAAGTCACTAAACAGTCATAGCTCTGTATAGTATGCCCCATCACCATCCCTAGCAGCAGCCAAAAGCAACCTCTTCCTAGCACAATCAGTGCACCAGGCTGGCTTGGCCAAAACACGTAGCACATCATTCTGGGCAGCTGTCCCTTCTCTCTGGAACCCCTGCTCCCTTGAGCCCTCTCACAGGCCTGCACAGCTTTCAGAAGCATCCTAAGTCCTTTTAATTTGGGCAGGCTTTTAGCTGGACAGGCACTATCCAGGGAGCCTGTTTTCATTTTATTTTGGCATTTTCTCTCTTTTGGTAAGTAAATTTTGATATATATCGAAAGCTGCCATGGGCCTTTATGTGGGAGGAGAGAGGAAAGGGGTGAGGGGAGCACAGAATTCAAATAAGTAAAGAATTATAGGTGGCTTTACTCATCAATTATGGTAAAACAAACTCTATCCTAAACAGAAGAAAGAGGCAGAGTTTTGATTTCCCTGCCCTGTGTTGCTGTTGATGGGAACTTGTCTTGGCTTCCTGACATGCCAGTCCCTTCAGTTTGGGCAGAAACTGCTGCCAGGCGCAGCCTGGTATGTACCTGCCCCTGGGCAGTGGGACATGTGGGCTTGAACCTCCTTAGCCAAAGATGGGAACTGAGCTCTGCTCTCCCACCTGGGCAGCTCAGACGGACCCAGCATGGGCACTCTGCCTCCCACCAGGCTTTGCTCTGCAGCACAAGCCTGGGCTTTTAAATCCAACTTCAAGACACACATACAATGTAGCGAGACCTGGAAAGGTCACTTCAAGTTTGATTTCCCATGACCTCCCCTCCCTGGGGACTGACAACAGGCCGTTGGTCCAGAACGCACAAGCAATCCTTGCCCAAACTATATGAGCCTGGCCACCAGAGAGCCTAGGACTGGGAGCCAGGGCCCAGCATTGCTCCGGCAGTGCAGAGGACCAGACCTGAGAACAGCTGTGACCCTCCCAGGCGCTCCCCCCACATTGGGTTAGGCCAGTCCCAGTGGAGCCCCAGCGTAGGGGTGTATGTGAGGTTAGGGGTGTGTGACTGTAGCATAGAATCACAGAAACTACGGTGAGAAGGGCCCCAGGCAGTCACACCTAGGTTAAGCCCCTGCTCAAGGCAGGATCATCTCTGTCTAAACTGTCCCAGACAAGGGTTTGTCTAATATCTCCTTAAAAACTCCCAAGGATGAAGACCCCACAGCCTCTAGGTGTCTGTTCCAGCTTTGAACCACGCTCAGATTGAGAAAACTGCCTAACACCCAACCACATTTCCCTTGTTCAGTGTAAGGCCATTGCTCCTTGCCTGGTCCTCCGTGACCACAGAGAATCCCCACCCTCTTTATAAGCAATCTGCAGGCATTTGAACACCGTTCTCAAATCCATGCTCAGTCTTATTTTCTCCAGACTAAATAATCCTTTAAGACTTTCCTTATAAATCATGCTTCCCAGGCCTCTAATCATTTTGGTTGCTCTGCATTGGATTGAAGTGCAGTGCCCAAAGCAGGACACAGTACTTCAGGGGAGCAGAGGAATCGCTTCCCTTGATTCGTAGGTGACATTCCTGTTAACTCATCCCAGGATGCGAACTCCTTGTTTTGTAAAACGGGCACACTGCTGCCTCATATTCAATTTATGGTCCACTATAATCCCCAGACACTTCTGATCACTGCTGCAGCCATGCCAGTCATTTTCTGTGTGACCCACTCCAGTATCCTCTACAAGTGTGCAGCTCCGGTGAACCCAGAGTCATCTGTGTAGATCAGCGCAGTCCCGGGGCTGCTCTAGGTCCCACCCTAGCTGGCAGGGAACTGAACACAGGGCCGAGGAACTGCTCCTAGCAGCCCTCATGGGGCTTCTCCTCAGTCCCACCCTGTAGAAACCAATGGCCTGGAGCCTGTGTGAGGAAGCAGGGGAATCACTGAGACCCTGCTGCAGAGTGAGGGTGAGTCAGTTCCCTTGGGAGAAAAGCAGCCTCACGCAAGGCACTGAGGTGTCTGATTGGCAGGACACTGCCTCACAACTGCTGTCTCCTGACAGCAGAGCCTCTCGCTGATCAGGCTGTGCCATACAGTTCTGGGTCTGACAGGCTGATGAAGGGTTTATAAGCTCCTTTCCAGGAGCTGAAGGAGCCAGGCTTCCCTGGCCCAGCCCCTGCCCAGGGAGGAAGAGTTGTTCCCTCTTCATGCCTCTGCCTGCTCCTCCATCTGCTGCAGGGAAGGAGCCAAACCTCCTGGTGTCAGGGGAAAGGCACCTGCAGACTCCAGCATATTTGATGCAGGCAGTGCTGGCTCAGTTCCTGGCCTGCCTCTGCCTCCTTCTGCAGCTATCATCAGTCTCCTGGTCTGTCGGAGCAGTAGTGCCTTCCTGTACCATGGGGTCAGTAGTCCTTCTGTAGTCTGCAGAGTCCAGGAGCTCTGGGGGCCAGGGGCTATGCAGCCAGGCTGGGAGCATCCAGCTGGGTGCCAGGGAGGCTGAGCTCCCTTCCCTTCCCTTCCCTTCCCTTCCCACACCCAGCCCCAGCACCTCCAGGCCTACCAGTCTGTTCATTTGTCTGCTGCAGCCCCCAGTCAGTAATACACCTGGCCTTATCTCTGGTGCAGCCAGGAGTGGCTGGGACAGCTCTCACCTGGGTCATCTTCAGGAACTGGAACGAGGACACGGGGAGCTGGAAACGTGAACTGTGCAGCTGGGGCACAAGAAGCAGCACTGCTGGCTCTATGGCAAGGAGCAGGCACCTCTGTGCTCTGTTCATGGAAAGGGGAGCAGCAAACAACCTATGCCAGCAGCTCTGGCCACCGGCCCAGGGGCATTTGTTGGTAGGTGCCTAACTGCAGAACTGGCCGCCCTGTGCTGGGCCCTGCTGCTGCCCCGTGCTGGGTTGGGAAGTGCTGACCTTGTGCACTTTCCATCCCCTCAAGCTCCAGCAGAGCAGAGAGCCGTAGGGAGAAGACACTGATTAAGTGCTATTCAAACTCAGGCTGAATGTGGCACTGCCTGCGACAGCGCATGGGGGGAAAAGAGTTGTTAGAGCAAGGCCACCTCCTGCACAGCAGCGCCAGCAGGCAGGCTTCATGCTGAGGCAGGTCAATGTGGGCTGCAGGAATGGGGCCTGATCCTGGCTACAGTGCCCTGGGTGTCCTTGGGGCAGTCACCTCAGCCCTCCCTGTCTCAGTTTCCCCACCTGTATGTAGTGGCACACCGCTCCCATGCACACTTGCCTTGTGGGTGCAGTAAGGTGTTTCTTGGCTGGCATTTGCACAGGACTTTGGACAAGCAGAAGGGTCTCTGAGTTGTCAGCAGCCTCCCTTGTGATGTCCCTAAGAGCGCGCTGGGACCCTGAATGGTGAAGCAAGCCTAGGTCTTTGCATGTGCAAGGGCTCCTCAGTGGGTGTGGGGCCGGGCAGGGTGGCTGTGGGTGGGAGCTGGGAGCAAGAAGGGGCCTTGGCTCTGCAGTTGGACATCACACTGTCAAGTGGCGATGGGACAGGCAGGAAGAGGAGTGAGAAACAACAGCACAGAGCATATGGGGAGAGCAATGACACATGCAGTGGCTTCTCTGTGGAGTCCAGCTGCTTTCCCCAAATCTCAGGCCTTCCTGGGACCTGCCCCTCCTTCTCCACTCCTGTCCGTCCTGCTGCAGGGGCAGGTGGGGGGCAGGGTGACAGCGGTGGTGGCTTCTGTGCACCACTGGGGGCTGCCTCCCACTGCAGGGGAGCAGAGGGATGTCGGGGTGGGGAGAGCTGGCGGGTTTAGGGGAGCCAAGGGACAGCTACCCCTGCCCACGGCGCAGAGCAGAGCTTGCAGCACTAGCTTGCCTAACAGCACTGTGGTGCACGGGTGGGGCTGGGGAGTTCGGCCACCAGGTTCCCCTTTTGCACCCTCTTTTCCGCACCCTATGCTGTTTTGAATAAATAAGACCTATTCTGTATTCTAACATGCACTACCACTTTGCCTTACATTGAAGACACATATAACCTGCTTTAATTAAGGCTGCCATTTTAAAGCTCCTTAAAATCACCCAGTGTAATTTAAGTGACCCGTTTAGACTGCTTTCAAATGGCAAAAATTCAATCTGTGGTCGATCCATTAGTGAGAACCGCCACTGCTATATCGTCATGATAAACAGGAATAATGATTGCTGAATTCAATGGGAAAACTCAAGGGGTTATTTAAACATATGGGAAAATCTAACAAATTGGAAACCCAGACTGAGTCATGACAAAAGTGAAATAAAAAGCAAAGGACGTCACTAGGCTGTGGCATTGGGTTTGGTGAGAAAGCTGCAGGGTTGGCCCTACCCCCACCCCAGATTACTTTGATGGGTTCACCCACCCAGAACACCTCACCACTCCTGCGGGCTCCTCGGACAAAGGTTGCGCAGAGCGGTGCCCAACCTGAACCTGGGTTTTCCACTGTCAACCTGGCACGTGCCACCTACTTTGCCCGGTCTGTGGGCCCAGCTTCGGGTCGGGCAGGGGCCTGCCCAGGCCTCGTCAGGAGAGTGCCCGGGGTGGGGACATGGTTTTGGGGGGACCCGAAAAGGATTTTGTCTGTTAACCCCGGTCCAAACTCAGCTCTTATTCAGGACTCGGTGCTTGGCACTGGTGGCACGTTGTACTCACTGCTCCTGTCTGACAAAAATGTGTCTCTTCAGCCCCTCCCAGCCATTGCCCGGCCTTCAGTTGTGGAGCCGGGAGTAAACAGCTCCTTGTTCCCGGCCCCACGTTTAAAGATTCATTAACATCATCCGGATAGGGCCCTGCTCACCCGGGCTGCGTGTGTGCGGGCTGGCCCCGGGCGGTTCGGGTTGGGGGATTTGTCACACTGAAAAAGAAACTGAAACAAAGAACAAGGCGCGTCTCCGCTTTGTCCGGGGCTGAGGGGAAGTGGTTTCAGTTTGAGGCGCTTTCGGTTTCCCTCGCTCCTTATATCTTGGGGCGCGTCCGCCTGCGCCCCGGCCTCTCCCAGCGCGCGGGGCTGAGCCGCGGACACCCGGGCCAGAGCCGAGCCGAGCCGAGCCGAGCCGGGTTGTGCCGAGCCGAGCCGAGCCCCGTCGGTGCCTGCGGGCGGAGCGGAGCGGAGCGGGCAGGTGAGCGGGCGCGGGGCCCGGGCGGAGCTGCCCGGAGCGGGGCGGCCTGTCCCGGTGCCGGGGGCGCCCGGCCGGAGGCGAGCGGCGCGGGGGCCAGTCCCGCAGGTCCGAGTCCGGGTCCGGGAGCCCGCGGGAGCGGCCGGGCCGGGGAGCGAGGAGCTGCCGGAGCCCCGGGGCTGTCCCGGGCCGGCCGCGCCCCCCCGGCCCCGGGTCCGGCTGCAGCAGCCCGGGGTCCCCGCGGCCCCGCCGCAGCAGGCAGCCCGGGCCGGGCCGGGCCGGGCGGTGGCTCCAGCGCCGCCGCCGAGGCAGCTCCGGGGCCGCGTCTGCCGGCGCTTCTCCGCCTCCCGGCCGGTGCCAGCCCCGCTTCTCGCCGCCGGCGGGGCAGGGAGTCCCGGGCCGGCCCTGCCCGCCGCCCTGCAGCGCCGAGGCGCGGGCGGCACCGAGCCTCCGCCGGCACAGCTCCCGCACTGCTGCAGCTTTCCCCGGGCGGCAGCGCACGCGGGTGAGGCGGGGGACGGGGGACGTGGAAAGGGCTGGTGCTGCCTGGTGCGGAGCTCAGGGCAGGGCTGTTTGGGCAGGCCTGGTGCTGCCTCCGGCAGGGCGTGGACGAGCCGTGAGCTCCGCACGCCTCTCCCGGCCCCGCTGCCCCGGGCTGTAGGACCCTCCGTGACTAAGTGACGGCTAAGGGGTGCTGGGTCGAGGCAGGGGACCAGAGCAGTCGGAGCCGGTGCAGCGGCTCGCCCAAGGCTTCCTCTGCCTCGCTGCTGCCATGGGCGCGCTCTGCCACGGCTGTCCGCGCTGCTCTGTGCGAGGGGCAGAGGGGCCGTACTGCTCCGCTGCTGCTCCCCGCTCGGGATCCCTGCTCAGCCTCTGCTTGCCCTTGCCCTTGCTGGGGGCTGCTCAGCTGTTCCAGACCCAGTGGCGATGCGTAGGAGTCGCGGGGGGGGGGGGAGTGTGCACCCCCCGAGAGCGCTGGTGCACCCCGTGTCAGGCCGCACTCCTTGTTTAAGCAAGAGGCCGGGGGTCAGGCAGGAGCGCCCGTGCACCTCCCTGCGAGTGCCGGCTGGGGATCAGCAAAAGCATCTGCACCACTTCCAGAAGTGGCTGCAGGAGTTCTGGAAGTGTTGCGGCTGCTGTTTGGTGAGTGAGATCAGCCATGAGGAGCCCCCAACTTTGACCCAAATTTCCTGTTCATCTGTCCCTCTATGAACTTCATACTGGTAGAAGGCAGGGCCGGTTCATACAAATCTGCCCCACCCCAGGCCTCTTGTTCTCAAAGTGTTAAAAGCAGTTAAAATGTGTGATTATCAATCACAACAAGCTGAAAAGAGTTGTTCCCTTACTTGCCCCATGTGTACCAATGAGGATATACAGATAAAAGATGCAATACCCCATAATCTGACCTTGCATAGTAATGGGAGCATAGAAATAAACACCACTGGGCACATTTACTGTGGAACTAATTAGCTCTGCAGTAAATGTCTCGACATCTACGTGTGCACCCGCACAAGGGTGCAGGAAACTGAAAACTCCACGGCAGGATAGTACGTGTAGTTACAAGCACTGCCCTGCCGCAGAGCCTTCTCGTGAGCAGCGGCAGCACACATGTTCAAGCAGCACACGTGAGAGCCAAAAACTCTGGAGCAATAAATAGTGTAGTTTATAGTTGTGCACTTATTGCACGTGTAGATGTGTCCACTGAGAGGTTGTCACAGGTAGAGGAGCAGCAGGGCTACATCAGTGTGTCCCCAAGGCCACCCCTGCCTGCTGTGGGGTTGGTAAACCTGGCTGCCTTCAGGTGGGGCTGGGCCAGGTGTGGCCTTTGGCTCTGCTCTGTCCTCGCTGGTTCTGAAGATCTCAGCCAGAAGAACAGATTTAGAAAAGGGAGGCCCGTTGCACTTGCCCTTCCTCCCTCTACTTCTTCTGTACCCTCCCTGGAACCAAAGCAAAGAGAAATAAAGCAAAGAACAAAGGAAAGACAAAAGCCGGGGGAGAGAGAGGCAGGCTGCATCCTCCTCCTCTGTGTCGTCATTTATGAAAAGGGAGCATGTTTTGGACCTCACCTCCCGAACGCTTGAACCACGACATGAAGGCTCTTTCTTCACCCCTTGGGGAGTAGGACCCTCTGACCCCAAGATGTTTCAAGGGCCTTCTCACCATTGTTCAGGGAAAGGCAGGAGTGGGCTGTGGGTGTCGTGCAGTCTGCTCTGAATCATTTGAGAGAGAAGTTTGAATTATAATCTAGGTCCAGATTGGAGCTCCTCCATTTCAGAAGGGTTAGCATCAGGGCAGCAGGTGCAAACCTGACTAATACAGACATGAGGGAATTCCACCAGACCTAACACAGCTCTTTCTCTCTGCTCCATTAACATACAAAGGCCAAATTGTGATTCCCCCCCCCCCCCGCACTCCCCCCCAAAAAGGCACCCATGGAGGAATCCCAGGATGTCACAGACCTGGGATTAGTGCAACAGCAAAGGGGGCCAGAGTGCTCTGGCAACTTGCACTATTCCTCCATCCTCTCTGTCCAGCATTGTAAACTGTAGCAGGAGACTTGGTGCTCCTGCTACGTTAAGTCAGAGAAGCAGGTGTGGCCAGAGACAATCAGGGGCCACATAACCAGGGAGCAGGCAGGGCTGAGACTCCAGGGAGCTCCTCTCCCCAGCAGTCAGACCCTGGAGGCTGCCGAAGGAGCACCATCTCCGCAGGAGGGCTGCAGCTTCTGACTGCCAGCATGGAGAATACAGCCTGAAGCAGCCTGGCTCTTGTGGTACCAGGCAGAGGACCTCCCCGGAGGGGAAGAGCTACCTGAGGGGCCCTGAACCAGAGCGCGGCAGTGAGAGCGCAGAGTGGAGGCTGCTTCCAGAGCCTGGGCTCTGCTGAGTGCAGGGAGAAGTTTTCTTCTGAAAGCTGTAGCAGGCTTTCCCTTGTATAGTATTTCTTTGCCCAGGAGGGAAGATATGTTTTGTAGCCAGAGGGCTGACTAATTGGTTAAATTATACTGGTGTTTGGATTGGGATTGGGAGGGGTGGTCTTTGGAGGTCCCATTGGTACCCCAGGGCATGTGGTCCCCTTGAGTGCTGTTGGAGAGCTGGCTCAAGGCAGAGTGAGTGCAGAGCCTGGAGTAGGGCTGAGCATGTGGCCTCAAAGCCCAGAGCAGTGCAGAGGAGCCCGGTGCTCGAGAGGGGCAGCAAACAGGGGCCAAGGGCCTGGCACTCAAGAGGGCAAGACTAATGCCGGTGTCTTGAAGTCAGGTCCAATACAGTGGGCCAGGGCTAGAAGGTGAGGTGGGGGCTGAGAAGGCTGAAGCCCCAAAGAGAGCGATGGTACAATGACATCTGCAAGGCATGGGAAAGGGCATAGGGATGGATGGAGCCACATAATTAGCCCCTAAGGTTTGTAGGTCCCCTGGGGCGCTTCCAGGATCTTACTGCTGGGGAGAGGAGCTCTCTGGAGTTTAAGCTCAGTCTGCGCTCTGGTCATGGGGCCCCTGATTGCCTCCGGCCACACCTGCTGCCTGCTTCTTGGCCGTTTAAAGTAGCAGGAACACCAAGCCTCCTGCTACACCTTACAATACCTCCCAACCCACAGCCCCCCGCCCCCCAACACTCCTGATCTGAAGCCCCTGCCCCCCAAGCCCTTCCAGTGCCCCTCACTCGCAACCTGCAGCCCCCCTGCTCCCCCAGCCCTGCCGGTGACCTTCTTCTGATCTTCAAACATTGCCCCATGCCCTGCCCTGCCTGCTCCCCCAATGCTTCTGCTCCCCATACAGTGCCTGCAGCCCCAGAGCCTATCCACTTCACACTTCTCACCGCCCCCCCAAACTATCCCCCCATAGGCTTTCTGTGATGAAGTTTCCCATCAGTGACAACTCGGACCCCACTCATGACTATGGCATGGATCAGAGGGTCACTCTGGTCTCTGCCCAGGCACATGGCAGGTCCAGTTCTGAGCACACCCCAGGGCAGAGCTACACAATCACTACACATTCACTGCTGCTATGTGATATAGTGAGCATATGCTCTGTGCCCCTGACTAGAGTGGGGCCAGAGCCTGGACTGATGGTAAGCAGTGAGTGGTGGGGCAGGGGCAGCAGGGGAAAGGCAGAGGGGTACAGGCACTGGGTGGGGTGAGGAGGGTAGGCGGCAGGGAGACAAGGTGCAGGAGTCAGGCAGCACGATTTCCCAATTTTTTGCTTCCCACAGACACTTCTCCCCCACCACTGCTTTCTGTTGGAGTGTTGAAGGGATCAAATTCAAGATGACCCTGCATTCATTAGAGTTAATACACAGAAAGTCTAATAAGTTTATAATTTCTCTATGTGTAGCATCTAATTACTGGGGGGGGGGGGGGGGTGTTCACCATGAATTCAGATGCTGTCTTGGACACAGGTAAATATGATATTACAAAAGCAAATATCACACATTTCATTACGTTGTTGATCTTTTTTCCCTAATTTTAGGGAGGCAGAAATATTTTGAAGGCTATTTTATTTCAAGTTTTTGTTTTAAAAGTATTTAGACAATGCATGATTTATTACTTACTGTAGCAGACCCTGGTCCCATAGGTGTCTGTGACACCACCTGGTAGCCAAAAGAGTCCTGGCCACCCCGGCTCCTCGAGGTCCTCTCCCTTTTCCACCTCACTTGCCACACCTTGATGGATCTTAGTGCCCTTGCGGTGGCTGCCACAGGGTCCCAGAGTGAGACTCAGTCCCTAAGCTGACTTGTGCTTCCACATTCCCAGCTGGCACCAGTCTTGCTCTCAGGCACTAAATCACCTTGGGAATATTAATCATGGCCTCCAACCTCCCTCATAGCCATGCCCAGGCCTCATGGAGGTCACTCAGTATCAATTCAGAGGAGACCCCCTGACTCCCACCCAGTGCAGCACTTGGCTTCTTAGGCCTCAAAGGTTTGTCTGTGCTTCAGCCTCTCTTACATAGAGAATCATAGAGAAGTTGGGCTGAAAGGGACCTCCAGAGGTCACATTGACTCCAACCCATTGCCTGAGGCAGGATCACCCCTACTGAGATGATCCTGCACAAAACAATTGCCTGACCTCTTCATAAAAAAATGGCAGTCAGTCTCATCCTGAGCAGGGGATCAAGACCTTCTAGACAGGACCCTCCAGCTTTGGTCCCAGCAGGAGCACTGGTACAGCCCTACTGCAATCCCCAGCCTGGGCATCCAGTACCCCTGAGGGAGGCTAAAAAACATCTTGCTGTATATAGAAGGGGCAGGGCAGGAATTTCCCCCTTGCCCCATGTGGCAAACAGCAAAGACCAAAAGCCTGATACGTCCCCATAGTCGAATGCAGGCATCGCTATGCCTAGATCATCCCCCACCAGTGGCTGTCCAACCTCTCCTTGGATATCTCCAGAGATGGAGAGTCCACATCTTCCCTGGGCATCTCTTCCATTGTCTCCCTGTTCTGACAGGGAAGAAGTTTTTCTGGATATCTAATCTAAATTTCCTTTGTTGCATCTTCAAGCCATTGGTTCCCATTCTCTCTGCAGGATGAGGGAAACGGTGCTTTCCCTCTTCTGTATGGCAGCCCTTCAAGGATTCGAAAACTGCTATCATGTCCCCTCTTAAGTGCCTTTCCCCACCAAGTTAAACTTGCTGGTTCACCTTGCTAGTTAAGCATATAGAAAAATAAGGTGGTCCCAGAGAGGAAATTCACTGTCTGCTACATTTAATTGAAACCTCGTTTAGCTGCAGGTGATGTTATTAAATCTAACCTCTTCCCCAAAGAAATCAGACTGGCACATGAACGGTTGTCCTGAAGTGTGAGTAAGTCATGTGAATTTTTTTTTCCTTCTCTTTTCTGTGACTCGTAGCACAGACCAACACAACCACTCACCCGGGCCATCATGGCTGCAGAAGACATGCCTGCAGATGAGGAAGAATTCAGGAAGTTTTCCCAGGATGAGATGGAAGAAATGAAAACAACATTTGAAGCAGGAAACCTTGAAGCTGTAGCAAAGAAATTGCAAGAGAAGCTGGAGATGTTAGATAAGATTCAACTTCACATTGCCGTCACTGGGGAGACAGGGTCTGGAAAATCAACCTTTGTCAATGCCATCCGGGGCCTTGGGGATGAAGATGAAGGTGCTGCTAAGACTGGGGAAGTGGAAACAACAATGCAGCCAGAGCCTTATCCACACCCCACCCTCCCGAATGTTACACTCTGGGACCTGCCGGGTATTGGAACACCCAGATTCAAAGCAGATGAATATCTTAAGCAGGTGAGTTTCCAAAAATATGACTTCTTCATCATCCTCACTGCCAATCGGTTCACTACCCACCACACCCAGCTTGCCCAGGAAATTCAGAAAATGAAAAAGAGGTTTTACTACGTGCGCTCCAAAGTGGATGCTGATTTGTATGCAGCTCAGAAGCGCAGACCCAGCACCTACAATGAGGAGGGAATCCTGCAGAAGATCCGCAATGACTGCATCGAGAACCTAGAGAGAGAGGCAGGTGAGCCTTCTCCACGGGTTTTCCTGATCTCCAGCTGGGATCTCACCAGGTACGATTTTCCTCTGCTGCAGCAGACACTAGAGGATGATCTGGATGTTGAGAAGAGACATGCCTTTATCCTTGTCCTGCCCAACATCTCAGCACAGATCCTGGAAAAGAAGAAAGCTGCATTTAAGAGGGAAATATGGAAGTTGGCCCTGCTGTCAGGGGCTATTTCTGCTGTTCCTGTCCCAGGTCTCTCTATTATTGCTGACATAGCCATACTGGAGGTAAACATGAGACGTTACTGCCAGGCTTTTGGCTTGGATGATGCTGCCCTCTGCAGACTTGCTCAGCGTGTTGGCAAGCCTGTTGCAGAGCTGAAGTCAGTGATAAAAGCAGTTCCAACAGCCAGCTCGATAAACAAAGAGTTTGTAATCAGGATGCTGGCAAGGTCTGCATGTCTTGGAGTGATGATAGTTGAAGAGCTTTTGGATTTAGTTCCTATTGCTGGACCTCTATTATCTGGAGGGGTGTCATTTGGCAGCACGTTCTACATGCTGAAACGCTTTCTGAATGATGCTGCAGAGGATGCCCACAGAGTTCTCCGAAAAGCTCTTTCCTGAACCACAAGTCCAAAGAGCAGGAATGAAAGGCCCAGAATAACCACCGAAAAGCAATGACTCAAAACAGCTCAGCTGTGTCCAAACCTTCCAAGTGACTGAACAAAATGAAAACCAGGAAAAACATTAGAAAGCAAAACTTAGAAGGAAGAAGAGAAGGGGAGAGAGATCCAATAATGTGTTTTTTTCCTTTGATCAAGGACACATCCCTAAAGTTAAAAAAAGGAAAGAGGGCCAGGTCTGAAACCGCATATTAAATGTCCGATGCGGTGGAGGGAGAAATAGGAAAATGCTGATCCTTCTCCAATGTAGCGGTTAGTGCAGCAGCCTGAATGCAGTCAGTGTACTCCCATCAGCCAGCAACACCTGCAAGAGCTATCATCTGTTTCCATTGAGCTTCATTTTTCCTTGCCTTTAGCTGCATCCCTGTGGCATTTACAAATATGAAAAAGCACAGCTTGAAGATGGATCTGATGAGATAAAGATGAAAACAACCCTACACCCTGTTCCCTCAATGACAGGCAGTGAGGAGCTCGGGCCAGCAAGGAGAAATAGTCTTTGCCTGCCACTCATGCATGCCTTAAAGGAGGCAGGCCATCATGCCCCAAACTCACCCCTTATCTTATCTAGTGGGAAAGCCACATGCAATTTTATCCCAGCCATGTAAAAATGAATTTAAAAAACAGAGGGGTCATTTGCGGTACTGTTGCCAACCCTCAAGGATTGCCCACAAGTCTCCAGGAATGAGATCGATCTCTCCAGGGGACTGCTGAGAGTCACCCAGGAGATAAATGATAGGGCATTCATTAAAATAAATATTAAACTTTGAATCTGATGTATACAGGAGGCCAGTGGGTTTGTAAAATGTAATAGTTACGTGCACTTCCCTTCCTGACATGAAGCCATCTATATCATTACATCATGTGATGAACCCTCAGAAACCAAACAGAACCCCTTCTTCTAAAACGGCAATACAGAACAAACCTACTGCTTCGTGTCTTTCCCCAGTGTCTTTTCAAGATGATTCAGTTAATGAGTGACATTGAACTAAAGGTAACCCCAGTAAAATGCCAGGGAACATCCAGAGCAGTAAAACAACAGAACCATAAATAAAGAAAAGAATGTGGTGACCATTAAGACTCATTAGTGTGGAAACAGGAAAATAACAGGAGAATATTCCAAATGTGTAAGAGTGTGCTATTATAAACTTTGGATCTAGAAGGCAAAATATTATACAACAAGCTTGGCTAGCATTAGTAATGTTGACATCAAGGGTTAAAGTGCCTCAGCAAGTGAGTTCGCTGTTTGCCATTCACACCATCTGCATGGACTTCTGAGGGAAGATCCAGCCTTCGGACTTGGAGCAGCGCAACCCAGAAGCTCACCCAGTGCGGCCGACCGAGGGGAGTGACTCCTAAGCAACAGCTCTAGACAGACTGTGACAGAGCGAGGATTCACGTTAACGTGATCAGTTTTGATTAACTGCCTGCTTATACTCTTGCAAACCCAGTAAAGTTGACTACTTGTATACTGGCAAACCCAGATGATTAATTGCTTTGTATTTAGTGGATATTTTTGTAGTCAATAAAGCTTCTGACTGGTTATCAGCTGAGTACCATGGGTTAATCACATTGTTCTCTTTGCCCACAGTGAAGTATGGTTTGAGTTTAAGCCCAACAGTGCACACACATGTGATTGGCTTAGCTGCACACAGCTGTCTAGCTGGGTCTCCTCTACCCTCCAGTCTTCCCCATCCCCACATGCAACATGCTCTGAAAACTTGGTTCCCACTCCAGCACTCCTGCTATCGTCACAGGCTTCACATCAGGATAAAAGTATCTTCTGGCACAAGGCAAACAAGGTTCTTTGGGTACATCTGATATCTTTTACTAGACCAACTCAAATCATTGGGAAATTTCTTTTTTGCAAGCTTTCAGGTACAGGTGCTCTTCATCAGGCTGAGGAAGCATCTGCACTTGGTCTGTGCTCTTCCTGGATGGAATAAAGCAGTCAGAGGCTGGTGCACATGTGAGAAAGACAGTCAGTGAAAATGTAAAGTGAGGTAGTCAATGGGTGAGAGATGGAGATGTGGGGTGGAGGGGGGGGAGGAATGTAGCTAGTAAATAGTAGAAAGGTATCTGAGGAGTTAGATAGTAGGCAGGTTATAATGCATCATAAATCCAATGTCTATATTGAGTCCATGATTTTTGTATCCAGTAGGTTGGTGAAGTGAAGTTT
Source organism: Alligator mississippiensis (assembly GCF_030867095.1). NCBI lineage: Eukaryota > Metazoa > Chordata > Crocodylia > Alligatoridae > Alligator > Alligator mississippiensis. Next base: position 12,133,219 of record NC_081838.1, read on the forward strand.
GTAGGCTGGGCTGTGAAAGGTGTTTTGTAAATTCTTTAAGGATTAGACCTGAGAGACTGGAGAGAAAGTGGTTGTCTTGTGAGCAATGTGCCCCCACAGATCATTGGGTGTTCTTGTCTTTGATACATTTCCAGTGTGCATTCATTCTGGTGAGCAGTTGTTTGGTTTCTCCTACATACTTTCCATCAGGGCATTTGGGATGAGATATATTCCACTTCTGGAGGTGCAGGTGTAGGATCCAGGAATGGTGCTGGTTCTGTTGTGGGGTGTAGTAATTGTGGGGGTGGTGGAGATGTGTTGGCAGGCTTTACATTACTTATCATGGCATGGTCTGGATTGATTCGGTGTCCTCTGGGCTGTAGGAAGTTTGCTTCTGGCGATGAGGTTGGCAAGATTCGGTGCTTGTTTAAAGGCTAGGATGGGTGGTTCTGGGAAGATCTCTTTAAGAATTGGGTCTTCTTCTAGTACGGCTTACAACTGTTTGAGGATTTTCTGTATAGGTTCCAGGGAGGGCCTCTCTGTATGATCATCACTTAAGCCTCTGCAAGAAGGAGTAGTAAACAGCCTGTAGCAAGAGCATAGGCGATGCATAGTGGGGCACAGGGGGCATGTGCCCCCTGAGATTGGCTGCCGGCTTCTATGGACAGTTGTCGCCCCTACCCCGATGCTGACATGGTCACCGGCAGCTGTGGGCGGTCCTGGCTTGCCTCTTGCCACTGCTGTGCCCCGGCACCAGCCTCAGGAAGCACACATCATTCATGAGCAAGAGGCACTCTCTGGAATAGCCCAGGGCAGCCCTTGGGGCAGGATGGGCTTGTAGTTAGGGTTTGGGGCAGGGAGTCGGAGGAGCATGCTCAGCTCCTAGGTCCCCCTGAGATTTTAGGGAAATTCTGGACTATCTGTGTGATGAAATGGGGGTAGAGAGCCTGCAGGCTGTGAGCTTGCTGGAATCTTTCTCTCTGGGTCTGTGCAGCACCCGGCACAAGGAGGCCTGAGCTGTATTAGTGCCTCCAGCTTTGACTATAATGCCATTAATAATAATGCCTCAAGGGCACAGGGCCTTTTCAGATACCACACTGGGCTTAAACAAGGGAGCAGGCATCAGTACCTTGCCCTGTACAAGTGTCTTTACACTTACCATGGTCTTTGGGCACCTGTGTGTGCACAGCTGGATAGCTCACAGCCCCCTGGTATAGTTCATGTTATCTCTGAAAAGTTGCAGACTTTCCCAAGCAACCTCTTTCTCCTGGTTCTGCAGGTCCAGCAGCTCCATGCAAGGGAGAGGCACCAGCTGCCTCTGGGGATGTGCTTTCAGGGTCACCCTTGGCCAGGGCCCTCCATATGCGCTAGGCCTGGCTGTGGTGGACCCAAGACTGGATCCTGCTGCTGGACTACCCAGTCACTGTGGCAGAGGAGTGGCTGGCAGACTAGTAGGCCTGGCAAACTGAGGACATCATGAAGAAGCAGGAGAGCATCATGTGCGAGCTGGAGAGGAACCAGGAAAGGGCCTGGGAGGGCCGGGCATTCTGGGAGAGGCTCCTAGTCCTCAAGAAGAGGCACATCACCCTGCTCAGGAGGATGCTGGAGCCCCAGGAGCAGCCGGCTGCTGTGGAGGCCATGGAGGAGGACCGCCAGGTGCTGGAAACCATCCTGGCCCTGGCAGTCTACATCATGTTGCCCTCTGCCCAGCCCCTGGCCCTGGTCCAGCTTGCACCTTGGGAGCCCACCTGCTGCCCAGCATTAAGTCCCCAGTGGGCCTGGCAGAGCATCCTGCCCCAGCACCTGCCCAATGTCCCCCACCAGCCTGGCCTCCTGCCTGGGCTCCCTGCCTCCCCTTGCCCAGGCTTCATGAAGCCCATGAACAGGAGCTGCCTGCAACAGGGCCAGAACTGCAGGCTGGCCCTGCTGGCCTTGGGCCATGCTGCAGGAGGGAGAGATAGCCTCCCTCGCCCCCGGGCATGCCCCCCACCCACCAGCCTGTCTGTGCTGTCTGCATCCATGGGGGTCTGTCCAGAGGCCAGACTACCGGGTGCCTGTCCCTGGGATCCACACAGTAGGTGCCTCCACCCCACTGTCCCCCACCCTGGGAGTGCACCAAAGCACAATGTAAATAGTTTTCATGGGGAAAACAGTGCTTTCTTGGTGGTGGGTGGGGTAGTTGGTGGTGGGATCTGTGTTTATGGAGGGAGGGTGGGAAGGAGTCTGAACTTATGGAGGGAAATAAAGTGTTTTGCACAAAACTGTCCACAGTGAGCATGGTGCTGTGGTGTGCGGTGTGCCTGGGGTCTGTGACCAGCTAGCCAGGGGCCTACAGTGTGGGGGTGCAAGAGCAGGTGGTCCACCAGCTCCTCTTGCACATGGTGCCCTGCATCCACTGCCAGGTGTGTGGCTCGCCCAGGGCCTCGGTTGGGGGTGCTCCAACACTGTTGCTGCTGCTGGCATCTGGCACTCCCGCTGCCAGGTGTATCCCGCCTCCTGCACCTCCTTCACCCACTAGAGAGCATAAATAGTTTGAAAGCTTCTTTGAGGACAGTCTACTTAGGCCTATAGAGTTGGCCTTTCTGGTCCCTCTGCAGCACCTGGCCCCAGGGATCAGATCTCATGGTGTCGACCTTTTCCTGAGCACTTGCGTTGTCATTTTGATTAAAGAACATTTACTTCCCAAAGCCTGCTGCACGTTATCCTGCTGCTCTCAGAAGCCCTTACCTGTAGAAATCTGTGCTGTGAGATGCAAAACATTCACCACCATGGCTTTAAATACTCATCATCTTGGAAGCAAGGAGGCAGCAACTTTCACACTCTTGATGTGATTTTGACTCCAGCTACAGGGAAGCAAGGAACACTGTCTAGTGACTTGGCCTCTAAAAATTCACCAACCAGGGATATGTCAGCACTAGCAAAAACCATGCGGGTCTCTCTCCCCTCAGAGCAGATAGTTCCACTGGATGTAGCAAAATAGGGAAAGTCAACAGTGCGGGCAAGCATTGTCATAACCCTCCTGTCCAGGTCTGAACTAAGAGATGAGCTCCCTTACTGCTTCCCATATTGTTCCAGTGTTCAAGTGTTATGGATTGCCCTGTGCACACGTGTGCCTGTGCCAAACACGCTGAGATCCAGAAGAGTAACACAGCCAGGCCAGCCTCGGAGCTGCCCCACACCTCCTCTCTGACATCAGGCTCTACTGCAGCCCTCTCCCTCATCAGGCTCTACTGCAACCTGCTCATGAGCTTCAACATCCATTCGGGCTCTCATCTTGTTCCCCAGGCTCAGTAGAATGTTTTCATACACCTCAGCATCCCAAACACCTGCCATACCCATTCACCAGCCCAGGCATGGATTGGCCATAATGTCCTCTCCTGGCAGCAATTCCCTACCTCATACCTGGGAACAGTGGCGTGACACAGGATCCCAGAATATCCAGGCAAGGAAAAGACTCCACCAGCCCTGCCCACACACTATGTCCAGCCTTGGCCATTTTCAAAGGGCTCAGGCTAAGCTGCAGAAGTGCTGCCAAGCAGAAGGCCCAAACCCTGTTTCTGAGTAACTGCAGTGTGAACCTTTGCAGATGTGACAACTCACTTGGTCAGCAAATAAGGGAAACCATCAAACACAATTAAACAAATCGCAAAGCCTAAAAGGAGATAAGGGAAGACCATACATTAAATAATCCATATACTCTACAGCATAAGTTTATCTTAAAGTAGTAGTAGTGATTGACGTAACCAAATATGTTAGATATTCTTTTGCTATAATAGATATATTTTTACAATGCTTAAATAATTTGTAAAAACAAAAAAGCCTGTCCAGAGAAGACCGTAAAATAAAAAACAGAAACAATATTCCACAATGGGCAAGGAAAGGAGATAAGAAACCCTCTCTCTTTCCCAAGGATATAAATCCCAACTAATTGACACCTTCCAAGTCCACAAAAGATCTGGTTCAGTTCAGTTCCAAAAGTGTCGGTGAAGAAAAGACATTTAAATAAAAGCAAGCAGAGGTCATTTATCAGCTCAGAAAAACCTAACTTAGTTCAGGAGCCATTGTACTAACAGAATGGGTGACCTGTTCCAACAATAACCTGTTGGCACTGCATTTATGACCCAGTCCTGATACCTTCATCCGAGCAGACCCAAACCATTTGACTGACCACAACTTCTTCCATTCAATAATAGGCTAATTTTATTGATACACAGTGATAGAAGAAAAGATTAATACAAGCAAGAAACCAAAATAACTGCCCCCCCCCCCCCCTCCATTCAACTTATCTAGCAATGCCAGGGTTCTCAAAGAGGGATGGTAAGTCTGGCCAGTACACGAGCACCACCCTGTGGTTCTGTGCTTGAACGTCAATCAGGGCTAGTAGTAGAGATGATATCTTTCATTAGACCAACAAGATTTTTGCAAAAAAAAATCTTTAATTGCAAGCTTTCGGGCACAAACACCCTTCATCAGGCATTGGGGAAAAGATTGTAAAAGTTCTCCTGGGTAGAAATGAAAGGTCATATTTCAGAGGATTTCACAGAGGAGTCAATAGATGGAAAATTCCTCTTTGCTGGTAAGGAGTCTCTCACCGCTTGTGAGGGGCTGTGATGATGCAAAGTACCTTGAAACAGAGGTAATGAAGGTCAGCAGTCTTGGAGGTCAAGGGTGGATGCCCCTCTTCCCCTGCCCCCGCCGCCCACAGTGGGGTGGGAGAGACAGGCTGGCAGCATACCCTCTGGCCATGGTGGCCTCAGGATCCCCCCGTCCTTCTCCGAAAACCCTAATTATGTATTCTTTTCCTCCTTGTGTCTCACCATTTCTAGGTACCATTTATTGATATCCTTGTGCTCATCATATTGTGCATGTTCTGTCCTGTCAGCATATCCCTTTGTTTCTCAAACATATCACATGCCATCACCCTAATTTGGTCTTTCACTGGTGTCTTAATTTGGGCATCCCTGGCCTCCTAATTTGGTCCATCCACCAAAGGCGGAAATCCCAGGGGCGTTGCAGCTGGTCACTGACCTGCTGCTACCTCATCTCGTTCTGGAATCCTGTTTGCATGTTTTCGATTTCCTGGGATGTGTGTCTGCTCACCTGCTAGCTTCAGACACAGTGTCTGCTAAAAGGCTGAGAGCATGAAACTTTGTCACAAACAGACTTGTACAAATGAATTAATTGTTTCCATTCCCCTGAGCCATTCTTCTAATGCAGCATCTACTCTACCTATAAGACAATTCCTTAAAGCAAATCCTTAAATATCTTTTTCTAGCCATCAGACCCCGGAGGTGCAAGGCCCCTCACTCCATTCCTTCCCCATCCAGAGACAGCCACCCTACGCCCTGCGGCAGGTTAGAGCTGGCACCCCTAGAAGGAATAGCTCCCTAGTCCATTTTCTTGCTCTGAATGAGCCTGTGCCTCTACCCCAGGATCAAATTAGAACTAGTGCTCCAAGAGCAGAAAGACCCCATTTCCCACCCTTGTGCCAGCCAATGCCCCATACTCTTTGTTGGTGTATTGCCAGGGGTGTGGATCAGTGTGTGCGTATGTGGGGTCACTTATTGGTACGTTGCAAGACCGTGTCGATCACTGTATTCTGGGGGGCGGAGGGTGGCATGTAACAGGGAGCCCCTATCCCCTGCTACTCGAAGAGAGAGAGAAACAGCTGCCTGGGACCAGCTGGTAGGATGAGGCAAGCTCCCAAATAGTCAGCTGGCCACTGGGACTATGCGCATGGTGCAGGCTGCGAGAGCAGCAGGCCTACTAACAAGTAAGGGGAAATCCCTGAGGCTTGTTAGAGAAGAAGCCATCAAAACTACACGGCTTCAGAGCAGCGAGCCTGCAGATGAGGCAATGGGCCTGGTTCGTGGAAAGAGGGAGATCAGGTGACTGGAAGGGGACGTAGCTAGGGCAACATAATAGAGCTGTGCAAAACGGCAGCACTCCACTTCAACCAGTGTTTCGACGTTTCAACAGAACGGCATTTTGTTTCAAATTTTGTTTCAATTCGAAACAGCTGTGCTCTTTCGTTCTGTCAAAACAGGGTCGAAACAGCGAAACTGTTTCAATGTTTCAGCCATAGGCAATAACAGGGAAGGACAAAACTGCCTATAACTGTGTTATTTCTGGCTTGATTTGAATTCAGCTTGCAGGAATGGTAGCCCCTTCTGAGGGCATCAAGCCTGCCAAGCTTCAAAGAGATATGTGCAGAGGGTTCGGAGACACTGCACCCCAAATTTTGAAAGCAAAACTCATGTCACGTGTATGTGTTAAGCCACAGTGGGGTCAAAACTGCCAGCATGCTAGCCCCTGCTGAGGCCACAAACCTTGCCAGGTTTCAAAGAGATAGGGACAGGGGTTTGGGAGAAACGGCACCTCAAGCTGCTGAGAAGCAAAACTCGTGACATGGGTGACACTGTGTGTTAAGGCGCAACAGGGTGAAAGCTGCAGGCCTGCTAGTCCCTGCTGCAGCCCCTCAGAAGGGGCTACCATTCCTGCAGTTTTGACCCCGCTGTGGCTTAACACATACGCGTGACACAAGTTTTGCTTTCAAAACTTTGGGGTGCAGTTTCCCTGAACCCCCTGCGCCTGTTTCCTTGAAACTTGACAGGCTTGATGCCCTCAGAAGGGGACACCATTCCTGCAAGCTTAATATAGATGAAGACAGAAATAACAAAGTTATAGGCAGTTTTGTCCTTCCCCATTATAGCCTATGGCCGAAACGTCGAAACAGTTTCAGCATTTCAACCCTGTGGGACAAGCATTGGTGGTTAATGATAGAATTGTTGAATTCCCAATAATGCAGGCCTGGTTATTCTTGCCATGACACAGAGCCTCTGCCATTTTATACTTCATCTGGTTGCGGCAGGGGCATTGGCACCAGAGCCATCGATCTCCAGGCTGCCACGCTACCTCCACCACCAAATGGAACTGCTTGTGTGCCTCTGATTTGTAGAGATATAGGTGGGGGAAGACCACAAAAGGCTGCATCACCAACATGCACACCTACCTGCTTTAGGCTTATCAGACAACCCTAATACAGGAGCCACACACATGCTGTACTGTTCCCAGTCTGGCTGTACCAGAGGTGCATGGGGCAGTTTCACTTGTCCCCAGGGGCAGCGCCCACTTAAAGAGCCCTGAGGCAGCACAACAGCAAGTCAAAAGACCCCAGCAAGGTGTTCATCTAACCTCCTCTTAAAGACCCCCAGGGTAGGAGCCAGCACCACTTCTCTTGGAAGTTGGTTCCAGGTCCTAGCTGCCCTGACAGTGAAGTAGTGCCTCCTGATGTCTAGTCTGAATCTCCCCTCTGCCACCTTGTGACCATTATTTCTTGTCACTCCTGGGAATGCTCAGGGGAACAGGGACTTCCCCAATGCCTGCTGGTCCCCTCTGACTAGTTTGTAAATGGCCACTAGATCCCTCCTCAGCCTTCTCTTGTGGAGGCTGAACAGGTTCAGGTCCCGTAGCCTCTGCTCGTAGGGCCTGCCCTGCTGCCCCCGGATCATGCGGGTGGCCCTCCTCTGGACCCTCTCCATGTTGTCCACATCCCTCCTGAAGTGCGGCGCCCAGAACTGGATGCAGTACTCCAACTGCAACCTGACCAGTGTCGCATAGAGGGGGAGGATCACCTCCTTGGACTTGCTTGAGATGCATCTGTGGATGCATGACAGGGTGCAGTTGGCCTTCCTGACTGCGTCCTCACACTGTCGGCCCATGTTCATTTTGGCATCAATAATGACTCCAAGATCCTTTTCTGCCTCTGCACTGACAAGAAGGGAATTCCCCAGCCTGTAGGTATGCTGCTGGTTCTTCCTCCCCAGGTGCAGCACCTTGCACTTGTCAGTGTTGAACCCCATCCTGTTCTCATCCCCCCACCCCTGTAACCTGTCTAGGTCCATTTGCAGCCTTTTCCTCCCTTCTAGCGTGCCCACTTCCCCCCACTTCTTAGTGTCATCAGCAAATTTGAACAGGGTGCTTTTTACCGCCTCATCCAAGTCACTGATGAAGATGTTGAACAGTGCGGGTCTGAGGACCGAGCCCTAGGGGACCCCACTGCCCACATCCCTCCAGGTTGAAAATGACCCGTCCACCATCATTTCATTTCGAGGCTGTTTCAAAGCCCTTCACTTTGTTTTGATTTCACTGTTTCAAGCTTGTAACAAGTCAAAACAGCCAGGGAAATTTCACACAGCCCTAATCATAAGTCCATGACAAGTATAATACAATAACAATAGTTAGAAAATAAGCATTAATACTATATTAAGTGGTTATCATTGGTTACTATAGCCTTATTCATAGCCACAGCTAATCCCTGTCCAGGTTCGTTTCATAATTTGACCTTCTGATGTTGGTGATGCAGATAGCAGCACATCCCAGTTAAAACAATTACACTTACTCCTTACCATTATCACCAAACTATATGTTCTAACTACTGGATGTAAGGCGGCATTTTCTGGGATGGCTCAGTAAGGTGTCTTTACTTCTTCTTGCACCTTTCTGTGTCTTAAATTTGTTATTGTATGAGGTCAGCTATGGGAATTAAAGATTCTTTTGTACATTTTACTAGGCCTTGTATGTCTAGGTATAATTATATGACGGGAGAAATAAATCAATCATCAAATCTCTTATGTTGCCAGCAGGAATGATTAACTTCATGAGAGTGCTTGCACTACTGGTTCACAAGAAAATGCAAGTCCTGATTTGAATTATATTTGTTCAGACAGAACACTCCCCAGTTCCCCGGGCAGGTTTCTTCCTGCATCATAAAATGAAAATACCCCAAACCGCACACTGTATTTTTTATTCAGACTCTCTCATCAATTAATTTTTTTTGTACCACTTGGACCCAGCCTTTTTTTGTACTATTGGCAGTGATGGAGGCCTACCACTCACAGAGCCACAATCCATTGTTTTTAGAACAACAAACTTGATTGATTCCTAACCCTGTTTCTCTTATCAGTTGAACACTAAGGTAGCGCTGCACATATATATTATTTTGAACGTTCGCATACTGTTGGGATAGTACACTTTTACTGAAGGATTTTTCCATTTGGGCACTGGGGAGTTTCTCTGTTTTCATATGGGGATGGGGTCCAGTCAAATTTACACACTGTAAGAAGTCCCATGGGATATGTCTTTTGTTCAAGTAGCTGTGCTATAAAGGCTGTTCTTTTAAACAGATACGGGCATTGTTGGGACTGCAGTTAGAGTATGTTTTGCTTGACCAGATTAAAAACTTTACTTTCATATATTATACATGCTATAGCTAAAGAATCATCACTGGGTGCACGTGTGTCTACACATGTCCCTACGGCACCATTGTTATTGCACAGTCATTTAATGATTCTAGTGATTAGTCATTTAGATCCTGTGCTGGTGGCGAATGGTTCTTTTTAGCCACTATGTCCCAGTAGCAATGCACTATCGCAAGGGAGTGTGTTGCTATGGCAACATAGTGGCAGTGTCATGGTTGATGCCCGCCAAGGCTACACTGCCACAGCACATCGCTACAGCAGTGTAGCATCTTGAGTAGATGCACCCATTATGATCTAGACTATTGAAAATGGATACAGTGGCACTGACTTATCCAGAGTTTATGGGAATGTCTATAGGTTTATTAACACACCATAACTGGCACTACTGTGCATTAATACAAACAAATGCCTTCTTGTGATGCTTAATGATCATTGGACCAATCGACTGAGTATTAGTGCAGTAGCATGGTTTTTGCCAGCCACACTAATGTGCAGTAGAATTAGTCTGATGGGCATTAGGCATCTCATGTAGATGTGCCCGTTGTGTGAAAGCACGTGTGCGATTCAGCCAGTGTGTGTCAGCCAATCCATTTGTCATCTTGCTTGCAATAATCAAGAGCAAACCTTCCATTGTTCAAGTTAGTGCTGTTGCCTGTGAAACCAAAATAAGAAATCACCTCTCCTTTGTTTATAAACACACACACACACACACACACACACACACACACCAGGACAGTATAGATACACTTCAGTAGTTTGTGGGGCGGCCGAGTGCGCGTGGGGGGCTATGGCCAGTAACCCCAAACGGCAGGTGGGTACTTTTCCGCAATGGAGTGGAATTAGGCACGGAAGTGTATCGGTTGAATAAAGAAAGCTTTACTTACACTATCGATGAATACAGCGTAGGCGGAGAAAATTAACTTCAATTGCAGTTTCAAAATGAATGAGAGCTCTAAAACCAAAGTGAGATATTTCTGAACGACTCACTCAATGGGCATGCAGTGTACAGGGTATGTCAGGAATAAGCGGTCGGCGACGGGGAGTCGTGGTGTTTGATCAGGCCGCCAAGTCTGCTCCGGGATGTTCACGGAGTTCTCCCATACGGGGTTCTCCTCGGAGTTCTCTCCGACTTGGGCGGAAACTGCTTTAACTTTTATACGGCTAGCAAGCCAATCGCTAGTCGCAAGGTAGGAATAATTTGGAACCGGCCAATAGGTGGTGTGCGTATTTACATAGAGTCGGCGGGAACTCTTCTGCACCAGGGTTTTTCCACCACAGCGGAAACTCAGCCATGCAGAGAAATTCCACTGTGGCGGGAAATAATTCCACTGTGCCGAGGCACTCAAATCAATGGGTTATGACAGTTTGCTATTAAAATATTGTTTATAATGGGCACATCTACACAAGATGCTTTACTGCACAGCAGATTAATTTGCTGTGAACTAAACTGTCACTGTCTACACATGCACAGCAATTAGGGTGCAGTAGACTAGTTTACTGCCCTGTCAGATAACCCATCAGATACAAGTGGTATCTGGCAGCACAGTAAATTACTGCACAGTAAATTACTGTGCTTAAATGCATGTGTAGATGGTGATGTCAGGATTAGTTTACTCTAGCTCACATTAATTGCATATATTGACACACCTGAGGAGTACTAGGGATTTTACTCTAACACAACAAATCAATTGTGTATATTTTAACTGCACGATATAATTCCACTGTAACTGGCCATTTATATTAATAAGATAGATGGATGATCCTGAATTCTCCACAACACGGCATAGGCCATGCCAGTCATTTTTTGGAAATTTTTCTTTTTGGCTCTAGCACAGTTTTAACCATTACTTAGTAAAATTTAAGGATTATCCCCAGTAATGTTATAGTTTTTCCTTCAATCAAGTTTTTCTTCCCTCTAGCAGCACATTGTCCTTTAATTGTGAATAAGCCTCACTGTAGAGTTAATGATTTAACATCATATTTTTGTGTAACTCCTGATTATTCCCTGCATTTCTACAGTAGTCTCTATTGGATAAGCATCAAAAACATATTTTACAGCAGGGATCCCTCCCACTGCATCTAATAAGAAATGTATCTCAGGTGTGAATATGAGGGAGTCCCCTGTGGGGGTCGAGCGGTAAGGCCCGGGGCTATGGCCAGTAGCCCAGATCGGCAGGTGGGTACTTTTCCACGATGGAGTAGAATTAGGCACGGACTTGTAGCGGTTGAACAAAGAATGCTTTACTTACACTGTCGATGGACACAGCATAGGCAGAAAGTTAACTTCGCTTCAGTTACAGTTGCAAAACAATCAGGCGGGGAGCTCCTGAAACCAAGACGAGTTGTTCGCGTACAACTCAACGGGTGTGCAGGGTAGGGGTACGTCAGGGATCAGTCGATGACGGGGAGTCTTGGTGGTTGATCAGGCCGCCAAGTCTGCTCTCTCTCTCTCTCTCTTTCTCTCTCCACTCTCCACTCTCTCCTTCTCTCTCTCCGACTCCTTCTACTCCACTCTCTCTTTCTTCCACTCCAGAGTTCTCCAACTTGGGCGGAAACTGTTCAAACCTTTTATACGGCTAGCAAGCCAATCACTAGCCGCCACGTAGGAATAATTTAGAATCAGCCAATAGTGGGGTACAAATTTGCATACGAATGGCGGGAACTTCTCTTGCAAAATTGAGCCCAGCTCCTGTTGCTGCTGACAGGTGCTCAGCAGGCAGGTTACATGTATAATCTAATTATTAGAGGGTTGTCCTAAATATGTCCTCAGTAATGGAAGGGGGAAGCAGGGTGCCCTCTGTCCATGGTGGCCTCAGGTTCCCCCCTCAGGGACACTTTGCTGCTCTGAAATCCCTCCTTTTGTATCCTTTCCCTCCTCTGATGACTCTTCATCTCCAGGTACCATTGATTGGTTTCCCTATGGTCATCACACTGTCCATGTTCTGTCCTGTCAGCATGTTCATTTGTTCCAAAAAACCCATCACATGCAAACACCTTAATTTTTTCATTTACTAGTGTCTTTAATTTGGTCTATCCAGCAAAACTGGAAATCCCAAGGGCTCTGCAGCTGGTCACTGTAACCTAACACCTCCTTATCTCGTGTTATGGAACAGTGTGGTACATGTCTTCAATTTCCCCGTCTTTGCGTCTGCTGATTCCAGACACAGTGGGCCTTGAAGGAAACTTTGTCACAAACAGGCTTTTAGAAACAAATTAAGCTTACCATTCCCCTGGACCATTGTTCTTATGCATATGCACTTTACCTACAATCCAATTCCAAAAATAAAGCCTCTAAATATCATTTTCTAGCCATCATATCACAGCCTCAAGCAGTCTACAGTGTGATGCAGCTGCACAAAAGGCCAATGACATTTTGGAATGCATCAAAGAGCCCTTAGGAGCAAGACAAAGGAGGTGATAGTGCCACTTTACTCAGCATAGGTTAGGCCACATCTGGAATATTGTGTGCCATTTGGGGCTGAATATATGAAAAAGGACATGGAAAATTTGAAGAGTGTCCAGAAATATGCAACAAAACTGATAAAGGGCTTGTGAGGAATGGGTGAAAGAAAAGGCACTTAAAATAGGACATGACAGGAGTCTACCAAGATCTGAGGGGTGCAAGGAACTGAAGCAGGAATATCCATAGGCAAAGGCTTTCAGCTGAACATGGGCTAGCTGCAAGGAAGTAGGCAACCAGGGGCCTATAGGCTGCATATGCATATTGTGATGCTATCTGTCTAACATTAGGACAGTAGGGCAAAGCTCTGGGTAGGGAACAGAAGATCAACTGAAGCTTAGCCTTAGAAACAGCAGCAGGTTGCTCTTGAAGATGAGAAAACACACCTGTAGCCATCCAAGAGAACACCTCACCCAAAGAGGAGAAGCCCAGGGAGTATAAGCACTGGGGTTAGAGCAGCCTTGATAGATGCAAGATGGAAAGTTCCTGCCAGCTCAGGCTACTAAGAAGTGGAAGCTACAGGTCAGGTCAGGTACCCTCAGGGCTAAGACAGCCAGGGAGTGGGGAGGAGGCTTCTGCAGCAGGATGATGACCCAGAGAGGGGGCCGTGCATGTCCTAATTCAAAGTAGTTGCTTCATTTCTGTTCTAGTTTTACATTGTCTGACTGAGTTTTGTCCATAGAGGTGGTAAGGAAGCCACATGGGGGTGCCTGAAGAGAATTCCAGATTTTGAGCCCTGCCAGGGGTAGGGACATGAGACAGAGGGAGACACAGGTGGCCTCAGACCAAGAGACCAAAGCCGGATCCCTTGGGATTAAGAAGAAGGGTGGCAAGCTGCATTGGAGCTTTAGAAAAGTTTTCCCCCCTGAGTGCACTCACAGGTGACTTTGTGAACTTTGACCTCCCTGGGAAGTTCTTCCCACGCTGTTTGAAAGAAAATATCCTCTTCTCTGTGTGCACACGTAAGAGATGTGTGTGTGTTGAGCTCTCAGGGTGCTTGTCCACAGAATCGGCTTTTTCTAGATAAAGATGTTCCTAGTTTTTTTTCACATGTCCGTTACGTGATGGGTTTAAGTCTCATTCTGGGTTAATATGCTATTACTAATAAAAGACACTAGAGGGCACCTCATAACAATTTTACCGTCTTGACTTCCCAGTACTCAATTACAGCAGGGGACAGTTAGGAATGAGTTTAGGGATGTATTTTATGACTGGTTTATTTTTGGGGGTCTGCTCAAGTTGCTCTCATTTCCCCCCTCCCATCACAGGGGCAACTCTGGAGTTTCCAGTGGAGCCTCTAATTCGCAGCCCAGAAGATATTGTTCCCAACTTGGCAACGCCACTGTGGGCCAGGCGCCAGCACTGGGGAGGTGCTCTTTTTGGGAAGCACTCTCCCTGTACTCCTGGGCAGCATGGTCACTGCACCCCCTGACTCCAGCACCCAAAGGGCAAATCCAATTTTTAGGCTTCACCTGCAGCCTCCACTGGAGCCCAGGTGGCCAGCATAATCCATAGGAAAGGCGGCTGCTGGAGAGGGTAGTTGGGGCATGGCTGCGGGGAGGATTGTCAGTGGCTTGGCTTCAGAGACACATGGTTTTGGGGTGGGGTGGAGTTCAAAAACCAGTCTCCCTTTCAGCCACCTCTTCACTGTCAGGTGCTCTCTCCTGGTCCTCTCCCCAACAAATATACATGGTATGCCCTTTTCCCCCTCCCATCATGGAGGGCGACTCTCAGAGTTTCCAGTGCAGCCCTTAATTCACAGCCCAGAAGATATTGTTCCCCACTTGGCAAAGCCATTTTGGGCCAGGTACTGTCATGGGGGGGTGCTTTTTGTGGCAAGCACTCTTCCTGCAGTGCTGGGTGGCTTGGGCACTGCACCCCCAGATTTCAGCACCCAAATGTGAGAACCCCCTTGGTATGCTTTCAAAAAACCAACTTCAAGCATCCTTGTAAGTTTGCCTTGGGCAATGCATTTGTAAACCGTGGAAACAGCTTATCTCCTCTTCATAGGTGATTCATCATTACCCTACCTATACCCCACATGCCCCCTCCCCCGCTTTCCCTCCACCCCACTTCAAATCACTGGCGTCACTCTTGTGGTTTCCAGTGCAGCCCCAAATTCTCACACTGAAAGGAACTGTTGCCTGCTGTGCAAAGCTCTTTGGATGCTGGCAGCCATCATCCTGGCCACAGAAAAACCCAGGGTGCATACTCAGGTGTCCTTGGGGAAGCACCTTGTATGTTTGGCAAACACCCGCATAAGCACAATTTCTTGGCAGGTCTTGGAAGCATTTTTGGCTCAGCCAGAGGCCTGGTCGTATCAGTTATCGTATTTGCATGTCAATTCCGCATTCCTGCATCACTGATCACTACAATCCAAGTGTGCCTAGGGTTTGTCTGCGCCCCTCATATTACAGCATTAACCCCCTTTTCTTACACCTGCAGGAACCCACATCCTTCCCTCTGCACCCCCCTGACCCGGAGCAGCTCAGCATCCTTGCGCACACACCAGTCCAGTGCCTCTCACACCTGCCACGCACAGGGGCAGCCCTGCCCCAGCCCCAGGGCAACACTCCCTCCACCTGGACACTTCCTTCTGCACCCCACTGCGACACACAGGCAGCACCTCAGCATTGTCCCCAGTGCACACACCGCAGGGTCCCAGGGTTACATTACCACAATAGGCAGTGGAAGATGAGGGGATAATGTGGCCCAGCTGTAGTCTTCCAGCAGTTGCTTGAAGGGTGGGGAGGGAGTAGGGCTGGGGTAGGGCTAGGGGAGGTGCAGGTGCTGCACAGCCAGTGGAGTGCGGGACTAAGCCATGAGCAGCTTGTCTGGTGGGGCATGGTTCCTGCTGTGATGCTTGCTCCAGGAGGCATGGGGGGCTCTGTGCCCCCAGATCTATGCATATCTGAGAGCACACATCCCCCCCATGCCTCCTGGGATTCATGGAACGGTGGGAGCTGGCACCCCCTCCCTGTGCCCCTCACCACGGACAGGTCGTGGCTTTGTCCCACACTCTGCCCTGCCTCACCACGCCCCACCCCAGCTGTGCAGGGCCTGGTGGGGCAGGCACGGGGGTCCTGGGGGCCCCGACCCTTCAAGTCCAGCAGCAGAGCTGAGGTTGGCCCCCAGCAGAGCTGACCTCAGCAGAGTTGAGGTCTGGCCCCCAGCTCCAAGCTCCCCTGGGCAGTGTGGGGCTGGGGCCGGGGGCAGGGAAACAGCCAGGTCCAGGCACAGTGGGCCCGGTCCCCAATCCCCATCTTGGGCCCGGCCCAGCTCGGCTCCACTCCCAATCCCTGCCTGGTCCTAGGCCCAGCCCCCATCCACCCACCGCTCCCCTCCATGGCCCTTTCCCCTCCCCCTGTCCCTTCCCCCACAGACTTTCCCTCCTGGGGGGACTGAGCTAGTGTGCAAACATGTGCACACTCAGCCCCCCAATTTTTTTTTCTCCCTCCACCTATAATTACCGCTAATTCCCCTCTTTTCCCAGCACCCCCACCAGTGACAGACAAGTGCAGCATCCTGCCAACCTGATACACTCAACTGTAGTGGACCTATGACTACATGTCCTTCCCCTACACATGCTACATGGACAAAGGCTGCGGGGCTGGGGTTTTTAGACTGGTTCCTTTCTGGCCCCATGGCCCCACAAGGTGACCTGTGGAGTCTGAGTCCACTGCACAGCCTGTGGATCTAGTTGCAGTCCACGGGCTGCCAGGGGTCTGGAGACATTGCAGAGGGATAGAGAATGGGGCAGGGGCCTTTCCCCTCCTAGAGGCTCCAGTAGGGCGATCACCTTTTCAAAATGGGAAGGCAGGGCTCATGCCCACCTCTCCCCACACCACCCCTCCACCGGTGGCACAGCCAATTAGAGCCAAGCTGGGCAGGATCAGATGTGGACTGCCCACTGCTGGCTTGAGTCTCCCCCCAGAGCTCCATGACACTGGCGCACCCCCCACCCCCTGCAGCAGTGGGGGGCACAACTTCACACCACTGCTGCTGCTGCCGCCTCCACCCCTGGGTGGGCAGGGGGTGCCTCGCCATGGTTTCACAGTCCAAGCCCACCTCACACACAAAAGAAGTGGGGTAAGCGCCTCCCCTTCCCCTCCCCTGGGGGGTGCATCCCCCCACCACCCTCTGGATGAGTCACCTGTGGCTCTGTCCCACTCCCCACCCTGGTCCCAGGCCCCATGCACTGTCCTGGCTGGGCAGTGCCCCCAGCCCCCGCCTGAACTGTGGGGGCCTCAGTCTGCCCCCCCCATGCCTCTTCCTCTCCATAGACATACCTGCAGGGAGCTCCTCTCCACACTGTCTGGGGCTGTATGCCCAGCCACATGCATGCCCTGCCCTGATGTAGTCCCGTGGGGCAGAGAGGGACAGTGTGACTGGTTCCCCATGGTTTGTCCAGGAGGAAGTTGCTGATTCCCAGGAGGCTGGTCCAATAGCAGAAATAACAGGACAGAAACACCTGCCTCCATTGTGGGGCAGGGTGGAGAGTGGGGCACTGGGTATAAAGACTGGGGAGCTGCTCCACCTGTATGCCCAGGAGAGGAGACTCCTCATCCTGTTCTTGATCCCAGAGACAGCCAGTGCCTGCCCTGATGCAGATCACAGCTGGCACCCCCAGGAGGGAAAAGACCCCTGCCCCATTCCCAAAACCATATGTAGACCAGGTGTACATGGGTTTGTACTTCCCTCTCCACCTGAGAGAACTATTATCAGCAGTGTGCTGCACAGGGACACAACAGCCCAGCAGCCACCTCCATCCCCTTTAGAGTCAGGTCCAGTCAATCAATTACTTAACTATATACAAATTTTTTATTACAACAAAACCATTAAAGGGTAAGGACATTAATTATATCTATATATACAAATGTACAAAACTGTAGCATGGCACTAAGGTGCCTGCTACTTGTAGAGCGGGGATGGCTACCCAGGTGCAGGTTGCTGGCGCAACCAGAGGGAGCTAGTGACCCACACCTGCCAGTGGTCAGCTGACTGGAAGGGGCAGAGCCTGGCTCACATTTAAAATCCAGGGCTGAAGCCAGAGGTAGCTCCCTGCTGGCAGCCAAGGGGGAAGGAGCTCTGCCAGAGCAGACAAAGGGGAGAGGCCTGACTGCACCAAATCCTGATACTGGTGAGAGATGGAGCAGACTTGGGGTGGCTTGAAGGATGTTTCAGCCAGGCAGCTAGAATTTATGTTATAGCCCAGGGGCTTATGTTTTGTGTTCGCTATTTGAGGCTAGTGGCTTGGGTGAGGCTACAAGGATCTGGTGCCATACTGGATCTGGTGTTGGCAACGGGAGATGACATGGTAGGGGACCTCCAAATCGGTAGCCATTTGGGAGACAGTGATCACCTTATAATAGAATTCAACATAAGACGGCGAGTGGGTAAGGTAACTAGTAGGGTGAAAGTGCTAGACTTTAGGAAAGCTGATCTCATTGCACTCAGGCGATTAGTCAAGGAAGCACTGCAGAGTAGGAGTTTTGATGGGATGGGTGCCCAAGAAGGGTGGCTGTGCCTAAAGGAAACGATCCTTTGGGCACAAAGCAAGACGATCCCCGATCGAGGCAAAAGAGGGAAAGGGGCCAGGAGGCTTCCATGGCTGACCAGAGAAATCCAGGGCAGCCTAAGGGCCAAAAGGGGAGCACATAAAAAGTGGAAACAGGGTGAGATCACTAAAGATGAATATATCTCCTCTGCTCGTGCTTGTAGGGAGGCAGTTAGGCGGGCCAAAGCTACCATGGAGCTGAGGATGGCAACCCAAGTAAAGGACAACAAGAAATTGTTTTTTAGATACATAGGGAGTAAAAGGAAGGCCCAGGGAGGAATAGGACCCCTGCTAAATGGGCAGAAGCAATTGGTGACAGATAGAGGGGACAAGGCTGAACTCCTCAACGAGTTCTTTGCCTCAGTGTTCCTAAGCGAGGGGCACGACAAGTCTCTCACTGGGGTTGTAGAGAGGCAGCAGCAAGGCGCCAGACTGCCATGCGTAGATCCTGAGGTGGTGCAGAGTCATTTGGAAGAACTGGATGCCTTTAAGTCAGCAGGCCCGGATGAGCTCCATCCGAGGGTGCTGAAGGCACTGGCCGACGTCATTGCAGAGCCACTGGTGGGAATATTCGAATGCTCGTGGTGCACGGGCCAAGTCCCAGAGGACTGGAAAAGGGCTAACGTGGTCCCCATTTTCAAAAAGGGGAGGAAGGAGGACCCGGGCAACTATAGGCCGGTCAGTCTCACCTCCATCCTTGGTAAAGTATTTGAAAAAATTATCAAGGCTCACATTTGTGAGAGCCCGGCAGGACAAATTATGCTGAGGGGAAACCAGCATGGGTTTGTGGCGGGCAGATCGTGCCTGACCAACCTAGTCTCTTTCTATGACCAGGTTACAAAACGCCTGGACACAGGAGGAGGGGTGGATGTCGTATACCTGGACTTCAGGAAGGCCTTCGATACGGTATCCCACCCCATACTGGTGAACAAATTAAGAGGCTGTGATGTGGATGACTGCACAGTCCGGTGGGTGGCGAATTGGCTGGAGGGTCGCACCCAAAGAGTCGTGGTGGATGGGTCGGTCTCGACCTGGAAGGGTGTGGGCAGTGGGGTTCCGCAGGGCTCGGTCCTTGGACCGATACTCTTTAATGTCTTCATCAGCGACTTGGACGTGGGAGTGAAATGTACTCTGTCCAAGTTTGCAGATGACACAAAGCTATGGGGAGAATTGGACACGCCGAGGGCAGGGAACAGCTGCAGGCAGACCTGGATAGGCTGGACAAGTGGGCAGAAAACAACAGGATGCAGTTCAACAAGGAGAAATGCAAAGTGCTGCACCTAGGGAGGAAAAATGTCCAGCACACCTACAGCCCAGGGAATGACCTGCTGGGTGGCACAGAGGTGGAAAGGGATCTTGGAGTCCTAGTGGACTCCAAGTTGAACATGAGCCGGCAGTGTGACGAAGCCATCAGAAAAGCCAATGGCACTTTATCGTGCATCAGCAGATGCATGACAAATAGGTCCAGGGAGGTGATACTTCCCCTCTATCGGGCGTTGGTCAGACCGCAGTTGGAGTACTGTGTGCAATTCTGGGCGCCACACTTCAAGAAGGATGCGGATAACCTGGAGAGGGTACAGCGAAGGGCAACTCGTATGGTCAAGGGCCTGCAGACCAAGCCCTACGAGGAGAGACTAGAGAAACTGGACCTTTTCAGCCTCCGCAAGAGAAGGTTGAGAGGCGACCTTGTGGCTCCCTATAAGTTCATCACGGGGGCACAGAAGGGAATTGGTGAGGATTTATTCACCAAGGCGCCCCCGGGGGTTACAAGAAACAATGGCCACAAGCTAGCAGAGAGCAGATTTAGATTGGACATTAGGAAGAACTTCTTCACAGTTCAAGTGGCCAAGGTCTGGAACGGGCTCCCAAGGGAGGTGGTGCTCTCCCCTACCCTGCGGGTCTTCAAGAGGAGGTTAGATGAGTATCTAGCCGGGGTCATTTAGACCCAGCACTCTTTCCTGCTTATGCAGGGGGTCGGACTTGATGATCTATTGAGGTCCCTTCCAACCCTAACATCTATGAATCTATGAATCTATGAAGGGGATGGGGGAGGCTTCATAGGGGACTCACGGTAGCATGGGGACCCCAGCCCCAGAGAGGGGGCAGTGATTGAAAAGTCCTAGAGAGGTGCAGGGTGAGACAAGGCTGTGGAAAGCCCAGGCACCAGTGAGACATCAGGTGAGACCAAACAATGTCTGTTACATCTGCGAGGCTTGGGGTGTGGTAAAGGGGTGGTTGGAGCCACGCATAGCCCTTAAGGCTAGGGTGCACCAAAACACCCATTACAGAACAGGGCCCATTTAAGGCAGGAAAACCCTGTCCAAGAGGATAGAAAGGCAGCCTCCCTATTATACATTTAACATCAAAGACGTGGTGGGTGAGAATTGAGGGTGCTTTTAGGTTAACTTGGCACGGTAGGGGGGCATCCAGGGTGAGCACGGCAACCCCTAGGACACCACCCCATTACAAAAACAATAAACCCTATAGTCTGTCTGTGTGTCTGTGTATAATTATTTTTTTTTAAATACAGATAAACAATAGCACAACCCAGAACAAAGGATATTGATTGGGCAACCTTATAACTCTATTAATATACACACTGTTGCTTCAACTTATTCACATAAACTATAAGGCACAGTCTACAAATATAACCAGCAATCCTTAGACCCCCTGGGTGCCCTCCAGCGCAGGGGCCCCACTCCCAAGGTACCACTACAGGAAAAGAGGTGGGCGGGGGGGAAGAAAAGGAGAGGGAGACCCCAAAGACTTCTAAGCTCCCCCACTATCACCCAGGAGCAGCCCACATGGCCCCCCTTCTCAAACCTGGGGGGTCCTTCCCCTGTGGGGACCTCCTCTTCAGGGTAACTTACTACTGCACAGTCCTGGAGGGTTGTTTCCCATTCTTCAGGTTGAGCTCTGTTCCCCATGGGGTTTCCTGCTGCCCAACTCTGTTGCCACCAGCCTGGCTTAGGGCCACATACACTGCTGTGTGTAGTGGGTGCTTTGCCTTGTGCTAGGGGTTGGAGGCCCAGACAGCCTTGTGCAGCACCAGGGCTTGGTCTGCTCCTGGACTCACTGGGCAGCGTCGTCTGCACTGAGCTGCCGTCCCAAGCCACCTCGAGCAGCTCCCAGGGTCTCCCACCCTCCATGCAGCGACTCCTGCACTGAGCTGCCAGCCTCATGCTGGGAGTTGTGGGCCTGAGATGCCCCAGGGGCCCCAAAGATCCTGCTCCATGCACCAGCCTGTACACCATGTCTCTGGCCTTACACCAGAGGTTGCAGACCCGAGCCGCCTCACGCAGCTCCCATGGTCTGGACCCCATGCACTGTGCTGCACACTGAGAACCTAACCACTGGAGCCATCCCCCGCTCCCCTCTGATAGACATCTTCAGGGGCTCTTCCTGGGCTACTGCGTCACCCTGCTGAGCAGCTCTCCTCAGTTTTTCTAAGCCCTGCTCTTCTCTCTTCTCTGTCTGCCAGCATCTGCCCTTGGGCTGGGCACACAGCTCCTTTTATATGCTCCAGGGCTCCGCCCCTGAAGTCTTCCAGACCTGACGGTGTTGCAGTCTCCAATCAGGTCTGGCTCAGCTCTTCTCCCCCTCCCCTCAGGAAAGGGGTGTGACTTTATTTCTCTTGATGCCTCCTGATGGGTGGATGGGCTCCACCGATCAAAACGGCAGGATCTCAAGCCTGGGCCTCAGCCTGAGCTCTGAAAGGTAAGCCTGCTACACAGCATTGAAACAAAACAGCCAGTGAAGCTGTGCATAACCCTGGCAGTTACCCATAGGGTCACTAGCAGGGCACTGATTTCTGCCAGCAGCTGCCAAGTCTTGGAGGGGGCTTTCCCTTACTTGGCTGCTGCAGTTTCTGTCCCCAGCCGACCACATTCCCCAGCTGGCTACCCTGCAAGTGTCCTCTTCATCCACCCCACCTAGCCACGGATAGAAGCCTGTCCTGGGCCACCAGCCCTGTGGTGGCAACTGACACTTGGAGTCAGAGATGGCTTTTAGCCTTAACGTGACTGCTCCGAGCTCTTTCTAACATTAACACGGCTCACCATTCCTCAGCACTTCGTATAGACTAAGAGTAGCATGCACCAACATGCTCAGCACGTTTTATTTACATCACAGTAAGTATTACCACCTTGTGGCAAAAGTTAGAACATGTGCTGAGCAATCACATGATGATGCTAACTCTGGTCTCCCTCCCGCATGCTTCAGGAGTTGCTCCAGTGAGCCGGGTTTCTCCTGCTGGCAGCCAGCCAAGGGAGCATGGGGAGCCAAGCCCAGGAGAGGGAGTTGTCCCTGGTGCTGGATCCCACCAGTGGCAGATCAAGGCACCCAGACAGTCCTGGGGCTGGGACCCACAATCAGCAACAATGACAGGACAGCAGTGAGGGCATTTATCTTCAAACCAGACTAGACGGAGGCTTGTTCAACATTGCCAGGTTTCGAGCATAAAGCAGAGTGAAAGAGCTGGTGCTGGGAGATTTCCTGTTGGTGGAGGATGCGGCCTTGGTTGCCCGCTCTGGATCTGGCACCAAGTGCTTGTGTCTTTGTCTGTCCAGTTCCCCTGGGGGCAGGGAAGTGCCGTCATCTTCATTCTCTAGGTGGGAACTGCAGTATATAGAGCCTGGGCAATTAGCCAGAGGGTCACAGAGGAAGTTTGTGCCAGAGCAGTGCTGGGCCCAGGGCTCCCAACTCTTCACACAGAGCCTCACACCCTGACCATCGTGCTGAGGGCTGGCCTGGCCCTTCATTTCCCTTGGCTTCCCTCCCGCTCACCGCCCTGCTCCCCCATGCTGCATGCTCATGACCCCTTCTTGCCCCCAACACTGTCTTTCTGAAAAGGCCCTGAGGATGCAGAGAAGGAAAGACTCGATCGTCTTCTGACTGTCTGAACTGTCACTTTGTCTGCACACACATGACCACAATGGATCAGAAACTAGGACCATGGAAATTTTCCTTGGCAACATCACTGAAGACTCCCTTTTGTCTTGGGAATGGGGAAAATCTTAGAAAGCAGCACAGACTGCAGCAAGGATGAGACCCCCGAAGTGCAAGGCAGTTTCTGGATGCAGGATCTTTATTGGACTCTAACAAAATGGACACAGACATACAGCAGGGAAATGCAATGCTGGGGACAGAGACAGAAAACACCAGCTCTGCGGCTGTGGAAGCACGTGACACCGCAAACACCTTGGGGATACGCAAGTACCAGGGACAGCTACATGACAGACTGGGAAATCCCCACAGGCTCCAAAGAGCGGCTTTGGGGGCCTCTTCTCCACCCACAGAAGCAGAAAGGAATGGTACCCAGACCCCTCAGGAGCCCACAGCTCCCCGTCCCCAGGGCCTGAGCCCTTCAGCCCTGCTGCTCTCTCCCCTCCCCCACCCCTAAACCAAATCCCCCACAGGGTCAGATTGTGGGGGACTTGGTTTTGTCATGGCGCAAACCCAGCTCCTTCTCATGAGTCTCTCCCACCCACAGGAGATTGGTCCTGACCATCTTCACCCAAATCCTACCACACAGGCTGTGCATTGCTGTTGGCGTCCCTGGCAGTGACGGTGCCCAGCTTGAGTGGCAGGCGCTCCCAGCTCCCCCCCTGCTCTGCCAGCTACTGGCAGGGCAGCCTGTGCAGGATGATTTCCTACCAATCTTTATCTTTGAGGAAATGGTCCTTTTCCAATTGCTCTATGATCAGACCAGGCTTCATTCCTTTCACAGCCTCCAGCTTTTGCTTTGTTTCTGCATTTAGTTTGGGAAAGCTCAACCTTTGGGGGAAAAGGAGTACAAAAAGAAAAAAAAATGAACTCTCTCTGTCAGTAATTCTCTGGGGAAGCCATGGACCCTGAACACTGCACACCACGGGGGTCTTTGCTGGATCAGGCCTTGCCCTGCAGCAGCTCCTCAGAGCCCGAGCACAGAGCAGGCTCCCCTGTGACAGGCCCTGCACACAAGGTTCCCTCCACTGCGTGCATGTGTAGCCACGCATGCTTTAAAACCATGCCGCGCAGTAACTTTTTAATGCCGTGCACCCACCCAGAGAGGAGCTGGGCAACGAGCTGGGTGCAGAGCATGGGGGAGGCACCAGGGCCAGCACAGGACACTGACGGGAGGTAAGCTCAAGCAGCAGCTCCTCCCCGAAGCCATGTGCTCCGGGAGATGAGGCAGGGATGAGTCCTGGGCTTGGGGCTAGGAGCTGGCGCCATGAAACTGCTCTGCTCCCCAGCCCAGACACCACGTGCCTCATCGCTCCTGGAGGTGAGGTAGGGGCTGGGGCTGGGGCTGGGAAACTGCTCCACTCCCCAGCCATGATGCCATGTGCCTCCTCGCTCCTGGAGGCAAGACGGAGGCTGGGGCTGGGGAGCTGTTCCAGCGCCAAGGATATTTGCTAGAGCTAATTGATACAGAGCTACATGAATTTCCTTATTACTACTAAAACCATTCATTGGGTATCAGATACTTTGTTAATGAAATAACATAGGTTTTGCTCATCACATTTTAGCCTGCTTTTTAGCCATTTAGTGGTTTGTCTTTATTGTCACTAGTTTATGCATTTGCATTTAAAAGTATTAAACTGAAAAAGAAGTTGCAAATGGTGGTGTTTTTGTTAGAAGAATCCTAAACTGTGTAATCTTGAGTTTGGGGGCTCTGACTGCAGCTGTCTCAGTCGAAGGGCACAGGCAGACAAGGTGTTTTGGGTAAATTAGCTGTTAGCTGCTTTTTCTATCGTTCTAGGAAGGCCAATATCTTCCTGCAGCAAGGATCATCTTTATATTTATTTTACAATGTCAAAGCGTCAGTGTGAAGAGGGTGAATGCAGTGGACCAGCTAAAAAGAATAGCTGCTCAAGATTCAAAGAAAACTGGTTGAAGGAGATGTTCGAAACCAACATATCATGTGCATCCAGTCAGTAGCCCGTAAGTCTTGGAGATATTTTCCAGTACTGTGAAAGCGGGAAAGTCCTGTGTACCATCTGCATGTGTGCAGGTGCCAATAGCGAATGGACAACCAGAAAAAAATGGGGTGACTAGAGATTAGACAATTAAGATTTTGACTTCGTCAGCATTTGATTGCTTCCTTTCAGACAGTTCTATCCTATTTTCCCGGGTCTCACAGTATAACAACAGTGATAGAAGATAAGATTAATACAGGCAAGAAACCAAAATAACTCCCCCCCACCCATCCTACTTATCTAGCAATGCCAGGGTTCTCAAAGAGGGATGGTAAGTCTGGCCAGTACACGAGCACCACCCTGTGGTTCTGTGCTTGAACGTCAATCAGGGCTAGTAGTAGAGATGATATCTTTCATTAGACCAACAAGATTTTTGCAAAAAAAAATCTTTAATTGCAAGCTTTCAGGCACAAACACCCTTCATCAGGCATTGGGGAAAAGATTGTAAAAGTTCTCCTGGGTAGAAATGAAAGGTCATATTTCAGAGGATTTCACAGAGGAGTCAATAGATGGAAAATTCCTCTTTGCTGGTAAGGAGTCTCTCATCTCTTGTGAGGGTCTGTGATGATGCAAAGTACCTTGAAACAGAGGTAATGAAGGTCAGCAGTCTTGGAGGTCAAGGGTGAATGCCCCTCTTCCCCCGTCCCCGCTGCCCACAGTGGGGTGGGAGAGACAGGCTGGCAGCATACCCTCTGGCCATGGTGGCCTCAGGATCCCCCCGTCCTTCTCCAAAAACCCTAATTGTGTATTCTTTTCCTCCTGGTGTCTCACCATTTCTAGGTACCATTTATTGGTATCCCTGTGCTCATCATATTGTGCATGTTCTGTCCTGTCAGCATATCCCTTTGTTTCTCAAACATATCACATGCCATCACCCTAATTTGGTCTTTCACTGGTGTCTTAATTTGGGCATCCCTGGCCTCCTAATTTGGTCCATCCACCAAAAGCAGAAATCCCAGGGGCTTTGCAGCTGGTCACTGTGACCTGATGCTACCTCATCTCGTTCTGGAATCCTGTCTGCATGTTTTCGATTTCCTGGGATGCGTGTCTGCTCACCCGCTAGCTTCAGACACAGTGTCTGCTAAAAGGCTGAGAGCATGAAACTTTGTCACAAACAGACTTGTACAAACTAATTAATTGTAGCCATTCCCCTGAACCATTCTTCTAATGCAGCATCTACTCTACCTATAAGACAATTCCTAAACGCAAATCCTTAAATATCATTTTCTAGCCATCAGACCCCGGAGGTGCAAGGCCCTTCACTCCATTCCTTCCCCATCCAGAGACAGCCACCCTACACCCTTGGCAGATTAGAGCTGGCACCCCTAGAAGGAACAGCTCCCTAGCCCACTTTCTTGCTCTGAATGAGCCTGTGCCTCTACCCCAGGATCAAATTAGAACTAGTGCTCCAAGAGCAGAAAGACCCCATTTCCCACCCTTGTGCCAGCCAATGCCCCATACTCTTTGTTGGTGTATTGCCAGGGGTGTGGATCAGTGTGTGCGTATGTGGGGTCACTTATTGGTACGTTGCAAGACCGTGTCGATCACTGTATTCTGGGGGGCGGGGGGTGGCATGTAACAGGGAGCCCCTATCCCCTGCTACTCGAAGAGAGAGAGAAACAGCTGCCTGGGACCAGCTGGTAGGATAAGGCAGCCTCCCGAATAGTCAGCTGGCCACTGGGACTGTGTGCATGGTGCAGGCTGAGAGAGCAGCAGGCCTACTAACAAGTAAGGGGAAATCCCTGAGGCTTGTTAGAGAAGAAGCCATCAAAACTACATGGCTTCAGAGCAGTGAGCCTACAGATGAGGCAATGGCAAACCCGTGGGCCTGGTTAGTGGAAAGAGGAAAATCAGGTGACTTGAAGAGGGAGTAGCTAGGGCCATACATAAGCCTAGCCCAGGGCTACAAGAGTCACTCTGGCCCTGATTATGTAAGAGGAAGGAGTTCTGCTGGGTGCCTCAAAGCATTAAGTGGTTTTCATAGTTATAGTTGTTTCTCTCTGGTTGTTTTTACTGGTGACTTGGAAGTGGATGAAAGGGGTGGTTTTGGGAGGCCACAGGCAGGGTGCCTGGAAAGGCACTCTACACTAAAAGGGGTAGAAGCCAAAGCAGAGCCCTGCAAGGGTCCAGGACCTGGTGGGCTATGTGGGCTAAAGCTAAACCAGGTGCCCAGTGAATAAGGAGAGATCTATTAAGACCAGGGGCCCAGTAAATAGAGTGATCTGAAGACAAGAGGGCAAATAAGTGCCCGGCAGGGTGATGCTCAGGCAAAGCTAAGAGCCCAAGGTAAGTTTAGTTGGGGGACAGCCTTGCAAGGACTAGGGGCTCAGTGGGCTGAAGCTCAGGCAGGATGAGAGAACCTAGTAGAGAAAGACCTGAGAGGCATGGGATTGGCTATGGTGAAGGCTGGAAGTCACTAGTAGGGCCAATAGGACACAACTGGTTCTAGTGGGTCATGAGTGGTGCTCATTGGGCATGGAGGACTAACTAGAGGCTCCAGGGCCCAAGACACAGAGACCGGGCTGTTGGGCCCAGAACCAAAAAGGAGACTGAAACAGGGCTAGTGGGTCCACAACTAAGAAAATGGAAGAATGAGAAATACCTTGCTCAGGAAAGGATTGGGGCCACAGTATGGCCACCCGGTAATGAGTAGGGCAGAGTAAGACATCCAGTATTACTCTGGTCTCTGAAGGCAGCCTCCCATATTTATATCAGACATAAAGGCATGGCGGCTAGGAAGACAGGGTGGAGTGGTTGCTACAAGGTGTCGCAGTCAAAGGCTGAAGGCCTCAATGCCTTGTTTACTTTGGTCTTCACAGGCATGGTCAGCTCCCAGACTACTGCACCAGGCAGCACAATTTGGGGAGGAGGTGAGCAGCCCTCAGTGGTGAAAGAACAGGTTAGGGTCTATTTAGAAAAACTGGATGTGTACAAGTCCATGGGGCTGGATGCAACACGTTTGAGAGTGCTGAGGGAGTTGACTGATGTGATTGCAGAGCTTCTGGCCACTATCTTTGAAAATTCATGGAGATCAGAGTAGGTCCTGGACAATTAGTGCCCATCTTTAAGAAAGAGAAGAAGGGGGATCCAGGGAATTAGACTGGCCAGCCTCACCACAGTGACTGAGGCTCAGTCCCCAGAAAAATCATGGAGCAGGTCCCCAAAGGATCCATTTTTAAGCACTTGGAGGAGAAGGCAGTGATTAGGAACAGTGGGCATTGATTCATCAAAGGCAAGTCATGCCTGACCAACCTGATTGCCTTCTATGATGAGATGACTGGCTCTGTGGATGCAGGGAAAGCAATGAATGTGATATACCTTGACTTCATCAAGGTTTTTGATATCCTCTCCCACAACGTTCTTGCAAGCAAGTTAAGGAAGTATGGGTTGGATGAACGGACTGTAAGGTGGACATAAACCTGGCTCAGTGGGTAGTAATCAATGGTGTTTCATCTGTCAATAAATCAATGTATCCTGTATGACTGGAGAGGCCTGAGGTCTCACTTATTGTTGCTGCCCCAGCCACCTCCAATATATCTTCAGTTCAGGTGTAACAACCCAGAGCTGCAATTGGCAGCAGCACTCCTGCATCTGGAGAACTGAGGTCGAGACAATCTAGGAATCATAGAATCAATGGACTGGAAGAACATCAAGTCTGGTCCCCTGCCATAGGCAGGAGGTTAATGAGCTCAAATTAGTTCAACCAGGTGTTTGTCCAGCCTCCTCTTTGAATAGCTCCAATGATGGTGACTATACCACCACTGCTGGGAGTGTGTTCCAGGTTCTAGTTACTCTTCCGGAGAAGAAGTTCTTCCTTATGTCCAGTCTAAATCTTCCCTCTGTTAACTTATGTCCATTGGTCCTCATCCTCCCCAGGGGTGCCTTCCAGAAGGGGTGTTCCCACAGATCTTGGTGCTTTCCTTTGACATACCTGTAGGTGGCTATCAAGTCACCTCTCAGCCTCCTTTTATTCAGACTAAACAGGCCCAGTTCCCAGAGTCTCTCCTATCCTCCAGGCCCCTGATCATGCAGGTGTCCCTTCTCTGCACCCTTTCAAGCTTATCTGCATCCTTCTTGAAGTGTGGTGCCCAGAAATGGGCACAGCACTCCAGCTGCAGCCTCACCAGCACTGAGTAGAGAGGAAGAAGCACCTCCCCGGATCTATTGGTAACACATCGGCTGATGCACACCGGAGTCCTACTTGTCCTGCTGGCGACTTCATCACACTGTTGGGTCATATAGATCTTCTTGTCGATTGTGACCACACAGGTCCCCTTCAGATGCAATGCCAGCCAGTGGACCACCGTGGATCCTATAGTTATGGTGAGGGTTCTTCCTACACAGATGAAGGACCCAGCACTTTTCCCTGTTGAACATCTGATTCTGATCAGCCCATAGGACCAGTCTGTAAAAGACATCCTGGATCCTTAGTCTATCCTCTGGTGTGTCCACTGAAGTCTCAGTAAATGAAGTCTACCTCATGTCCTTTATCCAGCTGGTTAGTTACCCAGTCATAAAAGGACACCAGGTTTGTTAGGCACGTTGTACCTTTGACAAAGCCATGCTGGTTGTTTCTTAATACCCTGTCAGTATAGTTTGCAGAGTCATCCTTCCTCCCTTTCTTAAAGATTGGTACTATGTAGGCCCTCTTCCAGTCCTCTGGGACCACTCCCAAGTTCCACAACTTTTTGAATATCTTCACCAAAAACCCTGCTATGAGTTCAGCCAGTTCTTTTAGGTAGGGGCACCTTAATAATCCCAGCTCCCACAACTGGATGGGTTACCACATAGTAAGGCCAAAAAGGCAGACCCAGGTTAGAGAGTGAGCTGGAGGCTCAGACTTAAAACACCCTTGACTGGTCAATGCTGGGGCCAGGACCAGAAGGGTCCAAAGGGCCAGGGGTCCACCACGAGGGATGCCCAGAGCTAAGGGCCTGGGGTTCCGACTGGCCTTGGAGGGGAAGCCAGGGCCTGTGTGGCCAAAGGTCCTAGGGGGGCCATGCCTGAGAGGGGGAAGAGTTCAGGGAGCTAGGCAGCCCAAAATGAGGGCAGAGTAGACTGCCTGATTAGAGGGATCTGGTTGGGGTCTGGACTGGAGGATTCTGGGGCCCAGTGTGGGGCCAGTGACATTAAGAACTGTGAATGCCATCTGCAAGGCTTGGGCTGCAGTGCAGGGGAGAAACGGAGCCACCGATAGCACCCCCTGGCATCGGGGCAAGAAATGGGCAGCCTCCCGCATAATTAATATCAGAATTATATATCATAAAGGCATGGCAGAAGAGGAGGTGGGTGGTTGCCCATAGAAATAGGTGGGCGGGCTGGCATGAGATCTGGCCTCGAGCCTGCCCCCCTGTTATAGTCTGTTTGGTTCAGCTGACTAAAGGAAAACACAATTTGCGCTTCAGACTAAGGGAAGCACCCCAAGTTCTTGCAGTGGGTCAAGTACCCTTCAAGTTGATAAAGCCTGTGTACCTCACAAGGCACAGAGCCACTAACAGACCAAGACTCATGAGTGGTGGCAGCGTTACCCCCAGGCTTCTGAGAGTGCTCCAGGAAAGGGGTCAGCCAGACATAAGGCACCCCCAGGGAGGCACTCAGAGCTTGGTAGATAGTTGGACAAAGTGAGGTGGGCAGCTCAGTGCGGGAGCACCCCCTACTGGCCTACCACAGATCCAAGGGGGACATTCTCTGGCTCAGTTTGGTTCACAAAGAAAGGTGATTGCTGTTCATATGGGAGCGCTCAAGCTACAGTGGTAAACCATGAGGATAACAATGGGTGCTCAAGGTGGCGCCATGTGGGCTGTAGTCACACCCTCTGAGCATGGGTGAGGTTGTTGACTTGGGTCTAGTATGACCCCTTGGGCAGTAGAGTTGAGGGGGGTTTAAAGTCTGTCCACAGAGCAGGGTTGGGAACTGGAAATGGAGCATTCTGGGATGCTGTAAGACTGCAATTTGCTCATTTTATCTTGATGGAACAGACTGACATTACTGTAACAGGAGCTGGGTAGCACAACCCAGAGATACTCTTTGCCCATAACTTTGAGACACTAAGAAGGCTCTTAGCACAAGTTTTCCTGCTTTAATGCACAGACTTAAGTGCATGAATAGAGGGATTAGGTCCTGGGGAGAGGAGTCTGTACTTCCCTTATGGGCTCCTTGCAGTCTGTAACCAGGAAAATGGCACCACTTCTGACTGGAAGTTCACTTAAGATTTAAGTGATTTTAATATGACCTAAAGGTAATGTGTAATCACAGCCTTAGCTTCCTACTGATCTAGAGTTGCCAACTCTGACTGAAGCTATTTCAGCAGATTTTTTTTTCCCCAACGTGACATAATGTAACTAATTGTACTGTTCAACCCATTCACAATATGAATCTCCTGGATTGCTTTCAGTAGTCACCGAGAGATTGATGCCAATTCCTGTAGAGTCCCAGCCAATCCAGGAGGGTTGGCAACCCTGTATTGGTCTCTTTTTGTACTCTTGCTGGACTCCTTCCCTGAGCCAAGTGTGGGCTAATCTGAGACTCCTTTCCAGAAGACGGGTTTATATTGCCCTGGGCTCTACCTCCTTCCAGTCACCTGATCTCTGCTTCTCAGGTCTGGGTCCAGGAATTTTCCATCAGCCAATCTGCAGGCCCACTAGGGTCAAAGCTCTTCAGCCAGCGTCTTTGCTAGCTCCCCCTGTACAGTCTTGCAGTTACTTAAGTCTTCTGGTTGCCACTACTCTCAGTTATAGGATTTGGGGCTGCTCTTGCAGCTCCCACAGGCAAACAGGCCCCATCAGCTACTGTCCCCATTATGTTTAAAATAGCTATTTTCCTTGGCTGAACATGCCCCCCTGTGCCTTTTGACCCACCCCAAGACAGCCTGAACACCTCCTTTCCCTCCTCCAGCTGCTTACCTGGCCCAGCTCCAAGGGTGGGATTCCAACCTCTAGATAGGAATACTTGGCTGAAAGAAGCAGCCTCTCCTTATTCTGGGGAAAATTTGCTTGCAGGTCATAATATTTCCTAGATTCTCCACAAACCCCTGTTAATCTTGAGATTTTTCCCCATCCAGAGACTTGTGAGACACTGCAAGGCCCCTCAGGTGCCAGTAGGTCCTGGGGAGAGGAAGCTGTACTTCCCTTAAGGGCTCCTTGCAGCCTGTAACCAGGCTAATGGCACCATTTCTGCCTGGAAAGTGCTGAGCATGTCCATAGAGCTAGGCATTCAAGAAAACACAAGGATAAGGAGCCCTATTAGATGGAAGCCAATCTCAAGCCTGCCCTCCCCCTCCCACCTGGGGACAAGCATTGGTGGTTAAATGATAGAATTATATTCTTCCATGTAGGAGACCTGGGTTGAATGCCCAAATAATGCAGGCCTGGTTATTCTTGCCATGACACAGAGCCTCTGCCATTTTATACTTCATCTGGTTGTGGCAGGGGTGTTGGCACCAAAGCCATCGATCTCCAGGCTGCCACGCTACCTCCACCACCAAATGGAACTGCTTGTGTGCCTCTGATTTGTAGAGGTGTAGGTGAGGGAAAACTACAAAAGGCTGCATCACCAACATGCACACCTGCCTGCTTTAGGCTTATCAGACAACCCTAATACAGGAACCACGCACATGCTGTGCTCTTCCCAGTCTGGCTGTACCAGAGGTGCGTGGGGCATTTTCACTTGTCCCCAGGGGCAGCGCCCAGTTGAAGAGCCCTGAGGCAGCACAACAGCAGTTCTCATCCGGAATACCCCCAAATCCAGAAAAGTGATGGAGGGTGTCCTAAATCTAAACTGGTTGAAAACTGATGGTCTAGAGGCAGTTTATGCTTCACTGGAGACAAAGCAGGAAATTTAGCTCAAACAGGCATGTGCATGATTACTGTCTCTTCACCAAAGGAGGAGGTGGGCTTTCTTGAATAACAGCACTTGTCCTAGAGCAAACCACCAGCCTTTGGTTAACAATGAAACACACTAGCCAGCTGCAGCACAGAGACAGATAGAAGTCCTGGGATTTCCTTTGTTGGCTTCACATCCACCAGCCTCTGGTGAAGGAGTAGAAATGCCCTTGACAAAAACCAATCTTTCCCCTAAAAGAAAGAACCATAGAGCGTCCTGGACGAAGGAATTCCCCACCCCTTTGCAGGCAGGGTTCCAGGAAAGGCAAGTGAGGTTTACAAAAATTGCTCTAGCAAAGAAGGAAGCCAATATGGCCTTTACCAGAGCAGTCTGGCTAGACCCTGACCACTGTGCAGGGAGAGGACATTGACTTCTCCAAAGGCAGGAGTTTCTGTGCTTCATTTGCAAAGAAGGGCAAGGGAAGGAAACCATCTCAATGGAAATAAGTGACATCCTTCTGATCAGCTTAATCTGCTCCCTCTGTCCATGCCCAAGGGCTTCCTTCCAGCAGTGGAGAGGAGAGCACTAAACCAGCTGGATTTCCTACTTCCCAACCTTTCTCATTCTCCCCACCATCATTTTCAAGGCACCAATTTAGACTTGAAGCCAAAAAGAAGATGGGAAAACCAGATTGGCTGGGTTCTGACCCCTGGCTGGCATCAAACCCTTGAGTCAGGTGCTTTTCCATCAGCAGAAATTGTCATGCTGGGTCACTTGGTCCAACTGCATCTATAGGGTTCCTGGAGAAAGTCTCTTCCCCTGACTTAAGCAACATGTATACCCTTGCCTGCTAGAAACCAAAAAGAAACCTTCTTCTCTCAAGGTTTTAGCAGTTCAAGTCTTATACCAGATGAAGGCTGGCTAGAAGAGAAGGTTGTGAGAAGTACAAGAGAAGAGGATGTGGACATTTTCTGTCTTCTATACTTTCTTTTCCATCTTCCATCTATCCCTTTCCTTCCCTGACATTTCAGGGTCTATAAGGACCACCTCCCTCCCCTTTTCTGCAGCTGCAGAAGACAAGGCACTGCCAGGCAGGCAGAGTGTGGTGAGATTTCTCTCCCCCACTGTTTAATGCATGTGTGAATGGGCAGAAGAGTATGGAGGAGCAAGTGGTGTGAAGCCTCTGGCAGCCTGGAGCTAAGCTTAGCAATTCAGCACTAGAAGACATGAGAGCAGTAGTTTTCAACTTAGGTGCTGTGCAAACCTGTCAGGGTGCTGTGCTACTGCTGCCAGGTTGAACTGCCCAAGGCACCTCAGTTTCCTGGAGCTGCACATGGGGATAGACTAGGAAGGGCTGCAGCAGGAGAGGAGCTCAGGTTTATCTGAAAACCCCCGGGAAGAAGGTGGGTGCTTGTATATGCCACAGACCTTCAAGTTTTGGCTGTGCACATGAGAGCTGTTTTGAGGGTCCATGGTAGTGGTACCCAGTTGAGAAGCACTGAGATGAGCTGACGCAGCCCAACAGACATTCTCAACTGGGGATGCCAAATTCAGAAAAGTTATGGAAGAAGCACTAAATCTAAACAATTCGAGGACCACTGGTCTAGAGGCTGCTTGTTCTCAACTAGCAGGTGAACAGGAAATGGAGCTCAGAGACGTGTCATGTCCTGATGGAGGTGATGGTCCCTCAGAAAAGCTCCATCCATAGATGGGCTCAAGCTACAAGCCTTTCAACTACCTGGTAATCACACTAGCTGATTCTGCCACCGAGATGGCCAAAAGCATCTCCCTGGAACTTTTGTGCCTGTTTCATGTCCACCATCCTATGGCCATTGTGCAGAAGTACCTTCAACATGAACCCATCTTTCTACAGAAGGAAAGAAACTACAGGGTCCTCTGGGCAAGGGAATTCCCTGCTGTGCCATGGATGGGGGCCCACAAGAGCAAATGAGGTCTTTCAGAACTGAACTATCCTGGATAACCTGATGACTGCAAGCAGAAGACAAAGCCAACACAGTGCTTCAGAGTTGGTTTCCTTGGAGATACAGAGGGGAACTTTGAATTGGCTTCCTTTGCAAGCTCTCCATATATGCGGCTGAAAGGTGAGACCAAGATGTGAGGGCCACTGGGCTCCTCCCAACACCTTTTCTGCTGCTGTTGCACCCTGTCCAGGCCTGAGTACCTAGACATGTTCCTATGGCCCCTATGGCCTGGTACTGCCAAAATACTTACAGCCCTTGGCTATGTCTGTGTCTCAAAGTGGACAATCCTCCCCTATCTCCCTCCTTCCAGAAGACATTATCAATGCACACATTAAAAACAATTGGCAGAACAAGAGCTTGTAGGACAGGCACCCAACATGGATACTATTGAGCTGACTTGGAAAACTCACCTGGCAATAGGAGATCTTCTTTCAAATTCCTCCTTCTGTCTAATTTGGAATAGGGACTTGAAATCAGATGCTGACCACCTCCTCTATTGGTGAAGAGACAGTAATCAACCTAGGGCACTTTAGTGCTGAGCAACCTTAGTCTCTCCTGTTAGGGTATTTTCAGTTGGTGTAGGTAATTAAATTACCATGGAGACAGAGAGAGAAAGCACACGTGGTTAAAACCAGGGACTATAGCACACATCTGAAATGTGGGAGAACGAGTCAGGTAAAACAGAGTAGATTTTTAGGTTTGGTATTTCTAGGGGCATTTCCTAGTCCCTGGGGTATTTGGGGTTTGGGTGTGCAGGCGGGAACATTCAGCTTCCCACACCTCTACCCCTTATCTCTGTTTAGTTGTGAGATACCTAAGTTGGTTAGGTGCCGATGCCAAGAGAAGCTCATGTCTGAGATCCCTGACCTTGATAATACATCCAGTTATCTTTGAGAAGCTAGGTTCATGCCGTCTGCATCTCTCTGAGGCTTTGACTTGTTATCTTGAACAGCCCCCTGTCAGCACACGGGCTGTCATGCAACACCTTTGTAGAGACTCATATCTCTCCATGTATCACATACAGAGCAAGGGTCCCAATTCTTCATGGAAGACCCCACTAAGCATTGAGGTTCCCCAGGCTAATGTGCCAACATACTCATCTCTATCAGTGGGGCTACACACATGGGATGTCTCGGCAGGACATGGTGTCTGGATTGGGCTATACAACTGCATGGGGAGAATCTCTCCCAGTTTAAATAACTTAGTGCTGTGGCAATGACTGGATTCTGCTCCATCCTGACAACACAGCAGCCTCTCAGCCCTGGATGCATTTGGGAGATTTCTGGGATTTCCATTACGAAAAATGGACAGTCTAAGTCACATATTTTCTTGGCTCAGTTTTGACTAAAAAAAAAAAAAGCTGTAAACAGATTTGGTGTCTTGTGCACAGAAACAACAGGTTCACACAACAGCAGGCAGTTGCTTGCCCCTTTATCCTAGGAGCTCTGCCTTCACCCAGAAAATGCATCTATGAATTTCTCAACCACTGCAACTCTTAGAGTTTTCCAAACAGTCTCCCCATGTTCATGTTTGCAACTACTCTCAGGAAGCTCTCACACCGCACAGCTCTCAGGCCATACAGCTTAGCCCTGCTCAGCCTATGCTAGGCACCCTGTGACCTTGGGCAGTAATTTTTATAGCAGAATAAACCTCCTTGCTTGTGGGGCTTGTTTTTTCCCTGCATTTGCCCTAAAGGCAAGGTACTTAGCACAGCCAGAAGCTTTCACCAAGCCTGTGAGTATTTGCAAAAAAGAAACACTAGATCAGCATTTTTCAACCTGTGGGTCATGACCCAAAATTGGGTTGCAAGAATATATGAAAGGGTTGTGGACAGATGGATCAACAAACTTTAAAAATGGATTCTCCTTTAAAGGAGAAAAATGTGGGAAACCTGTAAGGGGCTGCTTGGGGCTCCCCAGGCCCCACACACACCCCTGACCCACACACTGGGTTCTGGGGCCTGGTGGCAGGAGGCAGCGGGTCAGGAGTGAGGGGCACTGGGTCAGGCCTGGCCACTGATGTTTACAAATGAGTCCTGGTGCAAAAAAGGATGGGAACCAGTGCACTAGAGGATCTCATTAACACCTTCCAATAGAAGCAAGACCTGTCCTGAATTTTAGAAATCCTTGTCACATTGGTTTTATGCTTCCTGGGGACAGAACATCCTGGTCATTGTTCTCTGAAGAGCCAATCTCATTTCCTTGTTTCTCAGGCTGTACATCATAGGGTTGAGCAGTGGGGTGAAAACGGTGTAGGACACAGTAATGAGCTTGTCCTGCTCCAGTGAACGGGCAGACTTGGGCCTCAGGTAGATGATGGCAGCACAGCCATAGTGCACAACCACCACAGTCAAGTGGGCGGCACAGGTGGAGAAGGCCTTGCGCTGACCCTGGGCTGAGGAGATCTTGAGGATGGCATTGATGATAAAGATGTAGGAGATCAGGATCAGTAGCAGGGCCGTGACAATGAAGCAGATGGCAGCAAGGAACACAATGCTTTCTGGGATGCTGCTATCAGTGCAGGCCAGCTGGAGCACTGGGGCACTGTCACAGAAGAAGTGGTCAATCCTGTTGGGACCACAGTATGGCAGCTGGAATATCAGGTAAACTGTTACCACTGAGAACAGGAAGCTACTGAAGAAGCAGACGGATACCAGCTGGGCACAGACACGTGGGTTCATTAGCACTGTGTAGTGCAGGGGGTGGCAGATGGCCATGTACCGATCATAGCCCATCACTGCCAGCAGGCCACAGTTGGTTTCTGCCAAGGACATGAAGAAGTACATCTGCAGCGCACAGCCCACCAAGGAGATGGGTTTCCCCCCGGACAGCAGCGTTGCCAGCATGTTGGGGATGATGACAAAGGTGTAGCAGGTCTCAGAGATGGAGAGGATGAACAGAAAGAAGTACATGGGGGTGTGCAGGGCATTGTCTAGCCGGATAGCCATCATGATGAGCATGTTGGCAATCAATATGAACATGTAAATGAGGAAAAAAGTTGCAAATAAGACGTAGCGTAGCTGTGGGCGCAGGGAGAATCCAACCAGGATGAATTCATTCAGTGATGTGTCATTGCCCCATCTCATGCTGACCTGGGGCTGTGTCTGTGGGGAGAGAAACGTGGGTCTCAATCACCAAGAGCAAATTCTGGTCTCAGCCCCTGACTGCCCTTCTGTCCATTGATAGTCGAAGAGATAAGGTTGAGAAAGGTGCAAGAAAACATTATGCAGTGCCCCTTCCCCAGAGCTCCAACTCCATAGCACCCTGGAACCAGGAAAGGTGACCTGTTCCCAGGGCTCGCTGTCCCCAGCTGACCTCTTCTCAAGCTCGACTTTCCCCTATGTGCATGAGAGGAAGTTAGTGTTCACAGCCAGCCAGCTGCCATGTTTTTAAACCTGAAGCAACCTCATTCTGCTGGATGATATATGTATGCTCCATGATGTATGTGTTCCCCATAGTTTTAATGCAAATTCCACCCTCAAAGAGACAGATGTCTTGGTTCCTGCTCGTAATTCTGACTTCCTAAATGTACAAGTGAAATGACAAAGCCTGGACTAAGGGTCTGGGTCACAGCAGGAATTACAAGACTGCTCTCTTTGGTCCAGACCCTATTCCACCTAGTGGGTACCTAAGAGGACTTACACACCAAACTATGATTCTATGCTGTACTATGAAAATCCTTTACTGCATCTACTTTTGTAATACTGTCATCTTATCCACAAGGTTGTGTCACAAAAAGCAGTTGTGGGGGGGAGGATGGGACACCCAGCTTGTGAATTATGATGTTTTAGGGCCTTGAGTAGAGTAGAACAGCATTACATTCAGGTTCCTAATTCACTTATGTCCTTAATTGGTGGAAAAGAATTAGTACCTGTGTGCCTGCCTGGGAGAGGGTGCTGGCTTTTAGGCAGCAGACGGACTGGCAGTGAAAACACTGAGCATGAGCAATGAATGTCATTATCTGGAAAGCAAGCTGATCACTTCCCTGGGTTTATAGGTTTTGCCGGGTGGCTGTTTGCTATGCATGGGCTTGCCCAGAATCTGACTGGTTCCTTTGGCTTTTGAATAGGAACCCATGAGAAAAAGGTTAAGTGTGCTGAGTTCTAGCCTGTAGTTCTTGTTGGGAACATCTGGACGCACAGTGATTCAGTGCAAGCATCTGTTACTGTAAATAGTGTCATAACCAGGATATCTTTATGCCTTCCCACGCCAGGGGCAGATGGCAATCTAGGTCTGTCAGCAAGGCCCAGAGATTGCTCCCTGATTAGTTCACCATGACTTTATGTTTCATTGTATTGGGTGAGTGTTATCCCCAGGTTACCCCCAACTCACATGGACTGGGCCTGTGAGAAAAGAGTGAGGGTCAGAGAGTTGGGTTGCCAACTGTTTGAATATATTCTGGGAGGTTTCTGGACTGCCAGTGTGCCTGCGACACACAATGTGAACATGCCTGTGTGCTTGCATAGATCAGTTACAGATTACAGTGCACCGGCTGCACGTCAGGAAGGTAAATGCACATTACTATTACATTTAAAAAAACCCACTGGACTACTGTATAAATTGGACTCAATGTTTACTATTTATTTTAATGAATGCCCAATCATTTATCTCTTGGGAGGCTCTCAACAGTCTCCTGGAGATATATATCTAATTCCTGGAGACTCCAGGGCAATCCTGGAGGGTTGGTAACCCTAAGAGAGCTGGGGAGGGATAAAACATTAGACAGCAAGCTGGGGAGGGATAAAACAGCAGACTATGCTCCAAAACATTCAGTCTTTATTGTGCTGTTCCAGTCCCCTTTGTCCTGACCAGGACTCTACTTTGTCCTCCCTAGGATTGTTCCTTTTCTCCCAGTCCACTCTGGCCAAAGGAACCAGCACTAGAAGAAGGAACCAGCCAAAGGAACCAGAGTGGACTGGGAGAAAAGGAACAATCCTAGGGAGGACAAAGTAGAGTCCTGGTCAGAACAAAGGGGACTGGAACGGCACAATAAAGACTGAATGTTTTGGAGCATAGTCTGCTGTGCTGTTGGAGACAATTGGCCCTCTGATCCCCCTCTTCTTTAAAAGAAGAAAACCACATCTCTTCATGTGAGTTGATCAAAAAGAAGGTGCTCCCAGAGCCAGGGATGCTATGGCTCATAGGGGAAGCTAAGGACTGAGAAGAGCCAGAGTCTCAAAACCAGAGGCTTGTCCCCTGTGAGGCTGTGCTAGACCTGGCTGCAGGGGGTCCTTTCAGGAGAGAAGCCAAATAAGACTGCTTCTTGGGGAATCCTAAGGAAGAGTTTTGCCCCTTCCCTCAAAAATGGCATTTGATCCTTCCATGACAGCCAGAGTGAATGGGGGTCAGAGGACACTAGTAGAGGAAGAAGGATGGTACATAAAGCTAGGTGGAATATGCTCACCAGAAGATTTTCCTGCATCCTTATGCCTTAGCAATGCTGGCTTCTGCCACAGACCACAATCCCCAGCCCTTCAGCAATGGCCATGGCAGCCTGGAAGCTGCTGGTGCTTGGCAGAGCAGAAGGAAAGCACCATCTCATGCAGACACAGGGGCTTGTCTATGAGAGCAAGTTCCAGCCATGAAATCCATCTGGCTTGCCACAAGCTACCCACCCTCACAGCAAGAACATGAAGTTGGAGCAGCAGCTACAAGCAGAAGTGGAGTTTGTAGCTCAGGATCATCCCCAATGTGAGTCCCTTTCAGCCTGCTCCTTCCCAACCTTGTATGTGGACAATTGATGGTGCTCCACTGTCTGCTCTGGGAGCCCTCATCCCCTCCACGGCCCTGCTGACCTAAAGTCAAACTTCCACTCCGCAAACTCCGCACTTCCTAGAGGAGCCTGGGATTTGGGGGAAAAGTAGACTTGTTCATGACCCTTAATGTCTATTCCTCACCTGCAACTCCATACACACCCTGGGTGTAAGGGGAACCTGCTCATTCAGGATCCCAGCACATGCCTGGTCCTCCACCAGCTGAATCTCTGTAGGACAGCTCTTTCCTGGTAGAAGGGAAATGTATGAAACATCTACCATTGTGGATGCAAATGCATTCCAGAAATAAAAAAATGATTCAGTGTTGATCTCCTTCCCCAAACTATCTTTCATTTTTTTTTCCTTCCCTTATATTTAACATCCTTGCTGCCCCACAGTTTCTGGCTGTGCAAAATCCCAAAGTGTTCTCACACTTCAATGCATCCCTTTCCATCTTTAGCCATTCTAAGCCATGCAGTAGATATTCCCTGCTCTTTCTGACATTAAACTCAGTGGTCTGACAAATCCTTCAATCTGGTTTTGTTTCCTCCTCCTTTTCCTCCCCCGTCCCCCCAGCCCCCAGACAAGAGCAAGACCCGCATAACTCAGCTTTGCTTTGTCTTTCACCATAAAATCGACGATGAATAAATAAAAGCATTTAAAGACCAATCTGCAAAAGGAGAGTAGATCTAAGAGCAAAGCACTGAGCTCTGTGACTCCTCCAGGAAGCCAAAGACCTACCGGTCTGTCTGGAAATGGCTTCAGAAGATCTCTTGTGCTTGGTCCTTGGGCTCCACAACCAGAGGGAGTCACTGCATTTGAGGCATTTTGAGAAGATTGAGGGTCTGCA
Source organism: Alligator mississippiensis (assembly GCF_030867095.1). Lineage (NCBI taxonomy): Eukaryota > Metazoa > Chordata > Crocodylia > Alligatoridae > Alligator > Alligator mississippiensis. Next base: position 12,174,839 of record NC_081838.1, read on the forward strand.
AAGAGACATGCACCCTATGTAACGGCTCTGTCCTGTGGGGAAGGTAAAGGCAGTGATGCGTTTGCATCCTCAAAGTCAGGAATCTTTCTCTCTTATCATTCTTTTCCCCTTTCCTCCACCTCCCTGAAGCCTAATGGCCTGGAGGGGGTTGTTGTTTGTGTTTAGGTTTGGGAGCCCCTGGGCCTTGCCTGACACAATCAATCTCCCCAAAGCCCTGTGAATTAAATATACTCAAGAAAAGTGGAAGCCACCCTGCTCTGAGGGACATGGGTCCCTCAGTTGTAGGACAATGCATGAACCATCCCTTTAAACCCCTCTGGGTGGCTGATGCTGCAAGAAATACCCTTTACTGCTGTAACGGTGGTATCTCATGCTGGACAGTCCTCAGTCTAGGCAATCGGTTCCACATGTGCCCAGTCACTACCGACCCAAGCAACTCCCCTTCCCCATCCAACACAAACAGCCATCATTAAACTCAGTGCCAAGGGGTTCACCCAACACTGATTCCTGTTTTATTCACCATTCACTGCATTTGAATAAGATATCCATATACCCTGGTGAAACCAAGCCAGTCATTCTCAGTGGGTGCATCTACACAAGATGCTTAATATGCAATAGCCTAATAACTTTGCACAGTAATGCGTCACAGCACAAATAGTGCTAATACACTACTGTGCTGTTTGATTAGGTTACAGTGCAGTAGCATCACTAAAAAAGCATTTGCCAGCACTACTGCACAGTAACTCTAGTTACTGCACATTTGGTTAGTATTTCAATAAGCAAGAACTAAATTAAATGTGCAGTAACTACTGCATATTAATGAACGTGTAGATATGCCCACCCTGTATTTGTGCTTGCAGTTATTTTGCCCCAAGGCCGGACTTTGCACTTGTCCTTGTTGAATCTCATCTGGTTGATTGTGGCCCATTTTTTCCAGTCTTTCCAGGTCATTACACCTTAGGTGTATCTACATGTGCAATTTATGTGCACAAATAAACTCTGGAGCTTATTCTTCTGGAGTTTTTTGCTCCTTGGTGTACTGTTTGAATGTGCACCAAGAAGCAAAAAAACTCTTGTATCTTTTACAAGTATCTTGTTCTGGAGTTTATTCATGCGCAGCACATTGAGCCAGAGCAGCCCCTATCTTACACCTTGTACAGCCATCGCCCCCTCCTATTTTTTGGCAGGAGTACCCATCTTGTCCATATCCCAAGTTTTGCATAAGTAAGAATTTTATGCATTGGTCAGGTTTGCTGGTCTGGCCTACTCTGTACAATGCTTTAGCAAAGCCTTTTCATGCACAGCATATATTGATCAGTGTTCCAGCAAGGCCTACATTCCCCTCTTTTTTTGTCTTTTTATAGAGGAGCATGTTTATCCATCACTCTGGAAAAGCATTACATAGCCAGAAGGCAACCTAGTGGGCTAGACACTGTTTTGAGGCTACCTTGTTCTGCTCATTTATACATGCTTTTCATAAAGTCCTTGTGCACTTTTAAACTTTAATAACTTAGGTTGTGCACAATCACTTTATGAAGACCATGTATATTCATGCCCCATCTGTCTATACATTGATCTGCACATTCCCTCATATGACCTGCAGAAAGTGTTTACTCAATAGTTTGTCCCATAGGTCAGGCCTGGGAATGTTAGGTTCAGGGCTTAAGTCAAGAGGAATGGCCTGCTTATGAACATTTAGAAAACTGTATTTATGCGGTGATAATAAGTCATAACTGATTATAGTAATAATGATGCTTCAGTCTAAATACACGTGTACATAATATAAAATATATAGATACATAAAGGCAGACAAGGTTCTTTGGGTGAATCTGATATCTTTTATTAGACCAACTTAAATAGTTGGAAAACAATTATTAAGCAAGCTTTCGGGTTCAAAAACCCTTCGTCAGGCTAAGGAAGTTTCAGCAGTTGGTGTGTGCTCTTCCTGGATGGAATGAAAAGTAAAGAAGCCAGCAGCTGGGTTGGTATGCGTACGAGACAGGTAGTCAGTGAAAATGTAGATTGAGGAGTCGATGGGTGAGAGACAGGCTGGGGAAGGGGTGAGGGAAGAGAGAGAAGGGGGATGGATAGTGGAGAGATACCTGGGGAGTCACATGTCAGGCAGGTTATAATTTGTCATAAATCCAATGTCTATTTTTAGTCCATGAATTTTAGTATCCAGGAGGTTGATGAAGTGGAGTTCATAGGCTCGTCTCTGGAACTAAAAATCAGTTCCTATTATCCAGCAGATGAGCCATTGTTTGCCCCTAAACAATCCCAGGGTTCTCCCTTGAGCCATTGTTAGTTCTCTACAAAAACTCCTCCCAAGCTCAAGTTTTGGTCCTGGTGCTTGGATCCAAAAGCTGCACCAGTTCCACTCCTTTTCTGCCCGGAATCCCTCCCCTGGTCCTGCTCAGGACTCGGCCTGTCTGCAAGCTCCAACAACACCTGGGAACCGCGACTGGTTCAAGCTTCACTGAGTGGTGAGACCCCAACTCTCTCTCTCTCACTCCAGGAACCTGACTTATGTTCTCTTACTCCAGGCACAGGTTTCTAAACCTGACTTTTTCTAATCAAACTCCAGCCAGACTTCCCAAAAACCTAATTGAAACAATGTAATATTGTCATTATTTATTTTTCTCTTTCTTGTATGGCTATTATTACTGGTATCATCATAAGTTCATATACCTGGCAATAAATAACTTTTATGGTCAAGCTGGTTGCTATAATCTCTCTGAACCTCACCTACTCTTTCTTCCCCTTCACCTCCCCATTTGCTCTGCAGCAACGCTTCTTTTACCTAAGCCAAAGATCCCTGTAATGCCCAAAACCACAGTGGGGTCTGCTCATCAAGGGGGTTACTACTAGGACCATTGTAACAAGGGATTGGAACATGCTGAGTTTTGAGGCACATGAGGGTATCAGCTGAAAGTGCTGATCAGACCCAGCCCGCTCAGATGTACTCTGTTAGCATGTGTGCATGTGTGTCTAACTGCATTTATTGGCGTCCTGCTGAAATAAGGGATGAACTGAGTTCAAGGCACATGAGGGTGTCAGTCTGTCAATGCTGAATAGTCCAGTCTGACTCAGATGTGCTCTGATAACCTGTGTGCTTGTGTCTGAGTACATTTTATTGTTGCCCTGATGAACTGAGTTTAAGGCATATGAGGGTGTTAGCCTGTCAATGCTAAATAACCTGACCTGGCTCAGGCATATCCTGTTAATCTGTGTGTGTATGTGTGTACATGTGTTTGATTGATTTAGTGGTTGGAGCCACATCAGGTTATTTAGCATTGACAGCCCCGTTGAAACTGAGTCCTGCAAGATAGCTCCTTTGGGGGTGAGGACTTGCAGAAGGGAGAGACACAGCTCCGTATAGAAACACAAATAACACAAACAGCACATTGATAGAATTACAAAGACCCCCAGAAATGTACCCCTAATAAATGAGCACACCCCAAAGTGATGGGCAAATCTGGTAACACTGAAGACATGACAGGCCAGATCCAGAAGTTCTTCTATCTGTCAATCACCTGGGGAAGACAGAAAAGAAGAGACCAGACTCCCAGAACAGGGAGTGAGGGGAGCATCAGGGTCTGGCCCCTTTAAACTTAAGTTTATTTTTGCTTTATCTTCCTAAGTTGTGTTTCTCTCCTCCTCCCATTTGTGTTGGTGGGAGAAGGGAGCTCTCACCCAACCCAGTGAAGAGGTGGCAGGGATAAAGTTTCCGAAAGGTGCATAGACCCTGACCCAAGTGGTCTGAACCCAGGGTCACCACCGCTAAGTAAATACTGTATGCTGATGGTTCATGTGAACCCAAAGGATGGATAGGAACTGTTTGATTAACACATTAGGAAAGGACTTGATTTAAGTCTGCCCCTACACTGAACATCTTTATTTTCTGTTTAGAATTATTAGGGGGAAATATTTGATTCATTTAAGCATTAAGGTGAATTGAGATAAACTGACCATTCGATGAACCCTGGACAGGCTAATGTAAATTGATGGATGCATGCTGAGATGAGGGAATTGATTTAGGTTGTCTTTTATTTTGGGACTTTGGCTGAGCTTACATGAATTGATTCTTAAGTGTATTGAAGAGGGATCAATCCAAATTGTCTATCGCACTGCTTTACTAGAACCATCAACAGATCAGAGGTTGAAATGAGTTACAACCATAAGCGTCAGGCAATCAGCCCAACCAGGCTTGGGGGCACCAAGACTCGGAAAAACATCATCAGTGAGGACATGGTGAGGGTGGCGTGTTAGAGGAGCAGGAGCCTCATAAAGAAGACCCATCTGGGTGGGCAAGGAAGGCTTTACTCAGCCTAGATCCACTTCCTGATAAGGTAAACATAAATATCAAGGTGCGGTAGGTGAGAGACTGGCACCACAGGCTGGGTATTAACAGGGCCTTCCAATCTTCCCCACGGCTCACCCTAATAAGGCATCAGGCAGGCAGGGACCGTAGCCATACATCATAAGTAGGGCTGTGCAAAACAGCACCATTTCATTTTGACTTCTATTTTGCCATTTTGACAGGACAGTGTTTCATTTTGAGTTTTGTTTCATTTCAAAAGCATTGTTTCATTTCATTTCGTTGAACCTGTTTCGCTGTTTCGATGCTGTTTCGCTCATAGACTATAATGGGGAAGCATGAAACTACCTATAACTTTGTCATTTTGGCAGATTTGGATGAAAACAGCAGAAATGGTAGCCCCTTCTGAGGGTATGAAGCTTGCCAAGTTTCAAGGAGATAGGTGTAGAGGTTTCTCAGAAACTGCACCTCAAAGTCTTGAAAGCAAAACTTATGTCACTTGTGTGAAGGCACAGGGGGCGAAGACAGCATAGATGGTAGCCCCTTCTAAGGACATGAAGCCTGCCAAGTTTTAAGGGTATGGGTGCAGGGGTTTCTGGGAAACTGCACCTCAAGCTGCTGACAATCAAAACTCATGACGTGTGTGTGTGTGTGTGTGTGTGTGTGTGTGTGTGTGTGTGTGTGTGTTAAAGTGCACCCTCACTGGTGCTGGGGTTTCTACATAACACAGAAGCCCTTTAGGAAGTACTAAATGATTCTGTGCTGGTGGCACATGGTTCTTTTTAGCCACTATGTCCCAGTAGCAATGCACACCCAGGAGTGTGTTGCTATGGCAACATAGTGGCAGTGTCATGGTTGATGCCCGCCAAGGCTACATTGCCATAGTGCATCGCTACAGCAGTGTATCATCTTGTGTAGATGCACCCATTATGATCTAGACTATTGAAAATGGATACAGTGGCACTGACTTCCTTATCCAGAGTTTATGGGAATGTCTATAGGTTTATTAACACACCATAACTGGCACTACTGTGCATTAATACAAACAAATGCCTTTTTGTGATGCTTAATGATCATTGGACCAATCGACTGAGTATTAGTGCAGTAGCATGGTTTTTGCCAGCCATACTAACGGGCAGTAGAATTAGTCTGATGGGCATTAAGCATCTCATGTAGAAGTGCCCTTTGTGTCAAAGCATGTGTGCGATTCAGCCAGTGTGTGTCAGCCAATCCATTTGTCATCTTGCTGGCAACAATCAAGGCAAAAGCTGCCATTGTTCAAGTTAGTGTTGTTGCCTGTAAAAACAAAATAAGAAAATCACCTCTCCTTTCTTTATAAATACACACACATACACGCACACACACACCAGCATGGTATAGGTACACTTCAGTAGTTTGCTATTAAAATATTATTTATAATGGGCACATCTACACAAGATGTTTTACTGCACAGCAGACTAATTTGCTGTGCAGTAAAGTGTCACCATCTATACCAGGGCGGGCAATTATTTTGGGTGGAGGGCCACTTACTGAGTTTTGGCAAGCCATCAAGGGCTGCATGAAAGGCAGCCAGGGGCAGATAAATATTAATTTTGTAATTTTTTTAGGGGCCAGCCCCTCAGGCTGGATAGAATGGCCTGGAGGGCTGCATCCAGCCTGCAGGCCACATTTTGCCCATCCCTGGTGTACACATGCACAGTAATTAGGGTGTAGTAGGCTAATTTACTGCACTGTCAGATAGACCCATCAGATATAAGTGGTATCCAGCAGCACGGTAAATTACTGCATTTAAATGCATGTGTAGATGGTGATGTCAGGATTAGTTTACTCTAGCTCACATTAATTGCATATGTTGACACACCCAAGGAGTACTAGGGATTTTACTATAACACAAAAAAAAATTGTGTATACTTTTAACTGCATGATATATTTCCGGTGTAACTCACCATTTACATTAGTTAGATAGAGGGACGGTCTGACTTCTCTGCAACAGGGCATGGGCCATGCTGTTTATTTTTAAGAAATTTTTCTTTTTGGCTCTAGTACAGTTTTAACGATTACATAGTAAATTTAAGGATTATCCCCAGTAACATTATAATTTTCCTTCAATCAAGTTTTTCTTCCCTCTAGCAGCACATTGTCCTTTAATTGTGAATAAGCCTAACTGTAGAGTTAATGATTTAACATCATATTTTTGCATAACTCCTGATTATTCCCTGCTTTTCTACAGTAGTCTCTATTGGATAAGCATCAAAAACATATTTTACAGCAGGGATCCCTCCCATTGTATCTAATAAGAAATTTATCTCAGCTGTGAATATGAAGGAGTCCCCAAACAGCTAACATCATGGGTTATTGAAAAATGCACCCCGAGTCTTAGGGTGGCCTGTCTTGTTTACTTGTAATTGGTTTGTTCTCTTGTGAGGTAAAGGGAGCAGCCACAGTTACAAAGGCCTTTTTCTTATCTTTATTGTTTGAATGTTTGCCAATTTTATTTGCTAATAACTGTGCCTCCAGGCTTTTGATCTTTCCCTTAACATTTATATATTTTTTATTAACTTTCCCATTGGAATCCACTCCCCATTTTTTCCTATCTTTTTCCTATACCTCTCCAACACCAGTCCCTGCTTGGGGGTAGCCTGGTCCCTCAGGTTTCCACTGTTTTAACTGGGTCTGTGTTTATTAACAGGAGTTCCTTTATACCTTTTGTTGGCACTGGATTTATGACCCAGATACCTTGTTCTGGGAGGACCCAAACCCTCAGACTGACCACAGCCTCACCATTTGATAACAGATTAACTTGATTAACACACAGTGATAGCAGATAAGAATAACATAGGCAAGGCAAACAGATTCTATATCTACCAGTCCTAGGGCTCTCACAGAGGGAAGGAGCATCTGGCCAGTATGCAAGCTTCACCCTGAAATTCTTTCTTGGATGTCAGATGTCAACAGCCTGAAGAGTTGAGCCCCGCCTCTCTCTCCCTCCCACCCAAGTGAGAAGGGTGAGATGGGTTGGTGGTATGCCCTCTGTCCATGGTGGCCTCAGGTTCCCCTCTCAGGGACACTTTGCTGCTCTGTAACCCTTCCTTTTTTATCCTTTTCCCCTCCTGATGACTCTTCATCTCTGGGCATCATTGATTGGTCTCCCTGTGGTCATAGTACTGTCCATGTTGTGTCCTGTCAGCATATTCCTTTGTTCCAACAAATCCATCACATGCACATATATCTTAATTTGGTTATTTACTGGTCTCCTAATTTGGTCCATCCACCAAAACAAGAAATCCTAAGGGCTCTGCAGTTGGGCATTGTGACCTAATGCCACCTTATCTCATATTATGGAACAGTGTGGTACATGTCTGCAATTTCCCAGCCTGTGTGTCTGCTGGGTTCAGACAGTGGGCCTTAAGGGAATCTTTGTCACAAACAGGCTTTTTGAGACCAATGACCCCCTGCCATTCCCCTGGACCACTGTTCTAATGCAATATCTATTTTACCTACAAGCCAATTCCCAAAAGCAAACCTCTAAATATCATTTTCTAGCCATCACCTCTTAATAGCTTTTTCTATGTTTCCCAACTATTCACTCATTGATAATCTTTTTCTTTATCCTCACACCAAGTATTCACCCATTCTAATACATCAGGCAGTAATGCTTGTAACCCTGTCAATTTCTCTCAGTGTTTCCTGATCAATTTCTTTATCTTCCATTATTTCATAAAAAGCTTTCACTTTTTCTGCTCATTTCCAGCCTCTGAAAACAGCAACAGCATGGCAGGTTGGGGCACACAGCTTTCCTAGTCAGTCTGAGGCCTCGTTTAAGGCTGCATACCTGATATCAAGAGGACTCACTATAGGCAGATGTGCCAAATCAAGGAGTCTTTCCCCTGATGAGCATCATGAAAATGATCCATGGATCCTACCCCAGAATATCATATTCCCAGATCTCTCTTTTCTGCCTGCATGTTGTTCTCTTCCAGAGTCCCACTATGTGACAGCAGGGTGTAGAAGGAAAGGAGGAACATTTGGGTACACTAAGATTCCTTAAGAGCCCTAGGTCACTGCCCAGCAGAGAAGCCTTTAGAAGGATGGTGTCACCCCTTCCCCTATCAGCCCACCAGGATCCCCCCACTGCAGTCTAAAGGGGTTGGATCAGCTTCTGTTTTGTGGTTAGATACAAAGGTCACTGGACCAAAGTTGCTGTGCAGGAAGGTGAGTGACAGTCTGGTTTGCTATATCTGGTGCTCCACAGATTCCAGGGAATGAAGGTATCATGTTGGAGGGGGTTTATGCACTTAGCATGAGAGCAAAAGATGAAGAGAACAGTGGGCATGTCTACACATCACCGTACAGTGACCGCGTTACTGCGCCATTTTCAGTACTTCCTTTTGGAAGTACTAAATCACAGCACAGTAACCACAAGTAAAAATTTCCCACTACATCACCATAGTTGCGTGCTATAAGCAGGGAGTGTGCCACTACAGCAATATAGCTAGTGATCACATATAGACTAATGTGATTGCTACATCTATAGTGCACCGTATACCATAGGGCAATGTAAGGCAACATGTAGATGCTCCCACTGTTCTGGGATGTTTGGCCTGGGCTGACCTGGCTGCCAGGGATGACCACAAAGATAGTCCTTCGGAGCCATGGTTGCTTCGGGAAGGCATCATCCTTTCCAGTGGGCCTGGCACTATGTTTGTGGCAAGGCTGAAACATTCAGCAGGGAACAGAATGACCTTCAGTCCTGCTGGCATGTGCCATTTAGTCTCACCCTCAAGGTACAATACCCTCCTTCACTGCCACATGTTGCTGCTGCTTCCTAATGTATCTCCTTCCCAGGCCAAGACAGTCCAGCTGCCAATATTAACCCCTGGAGAAGAGTTATCATTAGCCTTGAGAACATGAGCCCACATAAGGTGAATGTGGCCAGGATATAAACTGCCTTGATTTTAAAACATGTTGAGAAATCTGCAGCTTCATCAGGCTTCAATAAACTTTGTAGAGGCTGAGCATTGCTGCAAACTGGGCCTGTAGTAGGAGGCCAGCTGCATGCAAAGACCCATCTTCCCCCTCCATTCACTGCAGTACGGGACTACCTAACAGGGAGCAGTGCTGGATGTGCGCAGAGGCCAACCCAGTCTCCCCCTTGACCTCCCTTAAGAGCAATTTAAAGCAAGAAGCTGAATAAGCAAAGTCAAATAAAGAAAAGCCTTATGTTTTTTAAATGCTGTATCTTTAACTCTTTCTGAAATAAACCGGCAATAGACATAGGAGGCTGAAACAAAGTTGATGGTCAGAGTATGTGTGCTGCCTGGGACTAAGAGGATATGGCTGCAAAGTGAACTAGAAGGTCACAGTATGGTTTACGCAGAGACCAAGGTAACAAACTGTTGCAGCTCCACACACTGATCATGTCAGCAATGGTGGCTTAAATTCCAGCCCTTGCCAACTATAGTGGTTAAACCCACAATCATCAAACCTGTCATCAGCCTCCATAGTTTCGGTCTCTTCTTCCCCAAAGTGGAAATGTCCCTTTGGGCCCAAGCAGCCTCGCAGGGCTCTGGGCTTAACAAGCCACTCTGGGTATTGTTAAGAAAGTCTCTGAACAGGCAGCAGTCAGGAGAGAACTCACAGGAAACTTTCCTCAGGGCTTTTAACAAGCTGCCAAGGGGCCAATTAGGAGACTAACAACAGATCAGCTCTCCTGTCTCTGTCACTGAGGAGCACTCCTGAAGCCACTGGCTTGTTGTGGCTCATCTAGGCCCTGTGATCAGTCTGGAGCATCATCTTCAGCTTCCTGGTACATGAGGGGATGCTGGTGTTTAGTGTTTGGGATGCCTTCAAAGTCTCTCCCTCTGTCACTGGTTGCATCTCTGACAATCAAGAACTAATCCCAAATTCAAAGAGCAACACATCTCCTTATCCACCTAGTATGGGGAGAAAGAACCACCTGTATGCTGCTCACAGCTTTCATCTGCCACAACCTGCATGGAGAGCTGGGGAACTCAGGGGGCACTTAGGCCTCATGGGGTCAAGCTGTTTCTTGGTGTAGAGATACAAAAAGGGTGGGATTAAGGGCTGTTTCAGCCTCTGCCTGTGAGGCCTTTGCAAATTGCTGATGCCCATCCTGCCAATGCCCCCCAATCCTTCCTGGAAGCAGGCTTTGCTGTCATAGTCCTAGGTCCTCTTATCACCTTCCCAGTGTACTTCATTCCTTGTTCTGTCCTTGGGCTCCCTCATAGGCAGCTCCACTGCACTCTTGACCAGTATGTTCCCAGGGGTGGACTCAGGATTTGGCAAAGGGGGGGTGGGGGATTTGGCAAAGCTACATAGACTGCAGGAGAGCTGCACCCCCATTCCCTTCCTTTCTCCCCACCCCCACACTGGTATGGAGACCCTGTTGCAGGACCCTCTAGGGCAGGGGCCAGCAATTATTTCCAGCAGAGGGCCACTTATCAAGTTTTGGTAAGCTGTCAAGAGCCACATGAGTAGTCCCACGCACACTGTATGCTTCCGTCACTACACACACACACAAAATCTCTCTCTCTCCTTCCCTCATTGCTCTCTGTCTCCCCCTCCCTCATTGCATGGACACACACACACACACACACACACACACACCCCTCCCGCTCCTGGTCCCAGGGTACCAGAGTGGCCCTGTGCTCCCCTGGTCCAGCAATGCAACGGGGGGCCACATGGTGCTAAAGCAGCCACATGCAGGGAAAGCAGCTGCAGGCAGAGGCTTCCAGGTCGAGGGTGCAAGGATGGCAGAGGTCTGGGGTGGGGTGGGGTGGGGTGGGGTGGGGTGGGGTGGGGTGGGGCTAGGCTGGCCTTCCTCCTGACTCCTGCCTGCTTCCCCTGGACTCTACTACCCCTGGCTCCTGTCATCTGTGACAAGCAGCCAGTAGCAGATACATATTAATTGTCTAAACTTCTGAGGTGCCCCGCGGGCTGTATTTTGCCCATCCCCGCCCTAGGCTGTTTACAGTGCATCTTTGACATCAAGTGGCAAGACAGAATCAGAAACACAGAGATCATTGCCAAAGCCAACCTGCCAACCATCACTGCACTACTCAAACAGCAGCTTTGGCCACGTTCACAAGATGGAAGATGGGCGCATCCCGGAGGACATCCTGTCTGGGCAAATTGCAGGTGGGGAGAGAAGAACAGGGCACCCAAAATTGCACTTGAAAGGTGTCTACAAGCAGGACATGAAGGCTTTTGGAATTGGCCCAGGCCTTTGGGAGGCCTTACCAGGAGACTGGACAAAGTGGCACTCCCTTCTCAATCATGGAGTCCAACAGCACAATGAGAAATTGTCACTCGAATTACAACAGAAACATGACTGAAGGAAACAGCCTGTCAGTATAGTAGCCCCTAATGTCATATACACTTGTGACCATGTGTAAGTCTAAAATTGGTCTTCACAGCCACAAGAGAAAATGCACCACCAGTCAGTAGAATAGCTGCAATATCCACCATCGCTCGCTGATGAATGGATGCCATACCTAATCAGGACTGAGCAAAGCAGCTGCAGCTTCAACCTCTGATCACCACTGCTTCTGCACTGAGGCCTGCTGGCCCCAGGACCCCTTTTCATCTCTGTCTCAATTCAGAAAAACCCCCAGTGACACAGACAATAGGGGGTCCCATTGGTGACTGCAGGGAAGGGGGCAGAGGAAAGAAGGATCAGCAAGGTTGGACATACAAGGTAGCTAAAGAGAGGCCCTTCTCCCACCCAATCACAGTGAGGATTTGTGTGTGCACAGAACATTGATCTCGAATGGGGCTTAAAGCAGACACTTGCAAACTGTCTTTAAGGATGAGGAGGAGTTGTCAGGGGGCAGTGTCTCCAATGTGTCTCTGACCCATGCTGAAAGCCTAGTGTAGATCAGGAAGTGTTAGCAAATCAGAGTAAAACATGGCTAAACCAACCGCTTTTTTTCTAACTGTCCCTCATTCGTGAAGACTGTGCCTTGATTAAACCTTGCACAAGACCCACAGTTTGCACAGCTGCACCAAGCTGACATGGGATCATTTTGACCCTTCTGTTTCAGCAGAGGGTGCTGCTTACTAATTCCCCAGGAGTATGGTCATGGATGGGTACAGCTCAGTGGTGTCAAATTTGTCTGGCTCCACAGTCCAGGCAAAGGGCACAGAGTTGGTCTGCAGGCTAGATACGACCCACAGACTGGTCCCACATACTGGAGCCCCCTGAATGCATGTGCCCTGGTCATCTCTGCATGCTATATTCAACACTCAACAACCCTGATTTGGGTTTTGGGCTGTAAACAACATGCAATGCCAACATAGGGCTTGTGCTACATGCAGTGCCCACGTTGGACCAGCCGTGTGCAGTGCCTCCACTTCTTGGAGACAATCTGAGTACAATACGGACAGGCTTTGGAGCCAGCCCACTGGTACAGTTTAGCACAGGCGAGATATACAATGCATAGCCTGAACTGGCCCAAAGCTGCAAAAATCACCCATGACCCTGGGTCCAGCTCACCCGCCACATGCGTTATGCTCCAAATTAGCATCATGCATTACATGCAGCGTGTGGGGACAGGGATGGCTCACACTGCCATATGGTGTCAGTCTGAGACCCATGAGCTACATCTGGTCCATAGGCCATGCTTTGATACCACTAGTAAAGCTTCTTCAGGAAGGATAGGCACGGGAAAAAAAGGAGGAGGTGTGGCATTAAAAAAGGAGGAGGTGTAGTACCAAGTAGAAGGGAGCTGGGTAAAAGTCAGAGGGGAGAGCAGGAGGGGTAATGTCATGATGGGTGTCTGCTACAGGCCTCTAAACCAGGAGGAGGTGATTTCTAAGCACTTGTAGAAGAAGGTGATTACAGAAAGTAGATCTGGGGAACTACAGGCCCATCTGTAGTGCTGAAGGCACTGGCCAACGTCATTGCAGAGCCACTGGCGGGAATATTCGAATGCTCGTGGCGCACGGGCCAAGTCCCGGAGGACTGGAAAAGGGCTAACGTGGTCCCCATTTTCAAAAAGGGGAGGAAGGAGGACCCGGGCAACTATAGGCCGGTCAGTCTCACCTCCATCCTTGGTAAAGTATTTGAAAAAATTATCAAGGCTCACATTTGTGAGAGCCTGGCAGGACAAATTATGCTAAGGGGAAACCAGCATGGGTTTGTGGCGGGCAGATCGTGCCTGACCAATCTAGTCTCTTTCTATGACCAGGTTACGAAACGCCTGGACACAGGAGGAGGGGTGGATGTCGTATACTTAGACTTCAGGAAGGCCTTCGATACGGTATCCCACCCCATACTGGTGAACAAGTTAAGAGGCTGTGATGTGGATGACTGCACGGTCCGGTGGGTGGCGAATTGGCTAGAGGGTCACACCCAAAGAGTCGTGGTAGATGGGTCGGTCTCGACCTGGAAGGGTGTGGGCAGTGGGGTCCCACAGTGTTCGGTCCTTGGACCGATACTCTTTAATGTCTTCATCAGCGACTTGGACGTGGGAGTGAAATGTACTCTGTCCAAGTTTGCAGATGACACAAAGCTATGGGGAGAAGTGGACATGCCGGAGGGCAGGGAACAGCTGCAAGCAGACCTGGACAGATTGGACAAGTGGGCAGAAAACAACAGGATGCAGTTCAACAAGGAGAAATGCAAAGTGCTGCACCTAGGGAGGAAAAATGTCCAGCACACCTACAGCCTAGGGAATGACCTGCTGGGTGGCACAGAGGTGGAAAGGGATCTTGGAGTCCTAGTGGACTCCAAGATGAACATGAGCCGGCAGTGTGACGAAGCCATCAAAAAAGCCAATGGCACTTTATCGTGCATCAGCAGATGCATGACAAATAGGTCCAGGGAGGTGATACTTCCCCTCTATAGGGCGTTGGTCAGACCGCAGTTGGAGTACTGCGTGCAATTCTGGGTGCCACACTTCAAGAAGGATGCGGATAACCTGGAGAGGGTACAGCAAAGGGCAACTCGTATGGTCAAGGGCCTGCAGACCAAGCCCTACGAGGAGAGACTAGAGAAACTGGACCTTTTCAGCCTCCGCAAGAGAAGGTTGAGAGGCGACCTTGTGGCTGCCTATAAGTTCATCACGGGGGCACAGAAGGGAATTGGTGAGGATTTATTCACCAAGGCGCCCCCGGGGTTACAAGAAACAATGGCCACAAGCTAGTAGAGAGCAGATTTAGACTGGACATAAGGAAGAACTTCTTCACAGTTCGAGTGGCCAAGGTCTGGAACGGGCTCCCAAGGGAGGTGGTGCTCTCCCCTACCCTGGGGGTCTTCAAGAGGAGGTTAGACGAGTATCTAGCTGGGGTCATCTAGACCCAGCACTCTTTCCTGCTTATGCAGGGGGTCGGACTTGATGATCTATTGAGGTCCCTTCCGACCCTAACATCTATGAATCTATGAATCTATGAATCTGCCTGACCTCCATCCCCGGGAAGATCTTGGAGAAAATCATCAAAGAGACCATTCTTGACAAACTGGCTGAAGGCAACTTCTTGAGGGATAGCCAGCACGGGTTTATTGTGGGTAGGTCTTGCCTGACCAATGTCATCTCCTTCTACAACCAGGTGACATATCACCTGGACAAGGGAGAAGAGATTAACCTCATATATCTCGACTTTAAAAAAGCTTTCAATCTGGTATCCCACAATCATCTTATAGAAAAACTGGTCAACTGTGGCCTCGGCTACATAACAGTCCGCTGGCTGGGGAATTGGCTTCGAGGTCAGACTCAGAGAGTAGTAGTTGACGGAAGTCAATTGTCATGGTGCGCCATGACCAGTGGAGTCACCCCAAGGCTCCGTCCTTGGGCCTATCCTTTTCAACATTGTTGCTTCAGTGTTGCAAGGCTTCGGTCCTTTTCAGGTCAGTGCCTTGTTCCCTAGCGATGTCAGGGTGAGACCAAACCCTGGGGCCACCTAGATAGTTACGGGTGCTGCCCCTATTCATCTGTCACATCTTTGATGTTGATTGATGGGGAGGCAGTCCCTGTCAGTGGTCCCAAAAGGGGTCTTGACCCTGGTCTTTCTTCATGGGGCTCCAAACCTCCTGTTTACCCCACCCTTACCACATCCACGGCCGGGGAAGATACTGCTCCCTGCAGTCTTCCTTGGAATGATCTCTTCTCATCCATGCTACCCGCCTCTACCTGGGTCGGGTCCTTCCAGCCATCACTGTTTGCTGGGTTGATCCCTGGCCTCTGGACCACCTTTCGGGCAAACTAAACCTGCCCCGGCCTGGGGCAACAGTAACTTAGAATAATTCTCAACCAAAAAATAAAGGCATTTGCCAACAGGCACCTAGAATGCTGGCTCCCAGGATCCCTCTGACTAGGAGCTAATCACTCCTGTTCCCACCATCTGGTGGTACTTGCCACTTCCCTGTAGGGCTCTGATCCAGCTGCCGCTGGCTCCTCCCTCTTCACCTGGCTGCCCGCAGGGCTCAGCCATTGCTCATTGCCCTTCCCCACTGCAGTACCTGAGTTCTCTGCCATTGCGGAGGCTTCGCTCAGACCAGTAATAGAGAACTGCTTCTCTCTGCTGCAGTTCTCCAGTGATCCTTGGCTCCCAGAGCCCGGATTCCTTGCTCCGTCAGCTGGGCTTCCCCAGCTGATGCTACGGCTTCTTTCCCCGTGCTCGGGGCTGCCACGGCCTGGCTCCGCCACCTGCATCTCCTGGCTAGCATGCCGTACCTCTTCCTCCACCCAGCTGACTCCTCTTCCAGCTGCTCTTTAAGCAGCCCGCACTTCTCCAGGGCCCAGCCCCTGGGGCTCACCGATTTGCAGGCTCAGGCAGCTCCGAAACTGCCAAACCTGCATCAGCATCTCCCCACAGCTGCCGCTTGTCTCCACCCCTGTGGTAAGTATCAGGGCTCATTGGGAGGAATCCAGGGCCATGTTGTGAGGGGGCTTTTGCCTCCCCTCTCAGAAACAACTTCATTAATGATGTGGACATTGGTGTCAAGAGCAGACTGGCCAAGTTCGCTGATGACACCAAACTCTGGGGTGATGCGTCCACGTGCGAGGACAGGATGGTGATCCAGGCCGACCTTGACAGGCTTGGAAAATGGGCAGATGAAAACCTGATGGCCTTCAACACCAAAAAATGCAAGGTACGCCACCATGGAAAGAAAAATCCGCAGCATACTTATAGGCTTGGCAGTGCTACGCTTGCTAGCACCACGGCTGAAAGGGACTTGAGTGTCATGATTGACCACAAGATGAATATGAGCCACCAATGTGATGTTGCAGCTGGCAAAGTGAGCAAAACTCTGGCTTGCATCCATAGATGCTTCTCCAGCAAATCCCAAGATGTCAGCCTCCCACTGTACTCAGCCTTGATGAGGCTGCAGCTGGAGTACTGTATCTAATTCTGGGCTCCACAGTTTAAAAAAGGATGTGGAGAAGCTTGAGAGAGTCCAGAGGAGAGCCACGTGCATGATCAGAGGGCAGGAAAACAGTCCTTATGATGAGAGGCTGAGAGCTACAGGACTCTTCAGCCCAGAAAAGCACAGGCTCAGGGGGGACCTGGTGGCTGCCTATAAGTACATAAGGGGTGTACATCAGGGGAACACCTGTTCACCAGAGCATCCCATGGGATGACAAGGTCAAACAGTCACAAACTTCTCCAAGACCGTTTCAGGCTGGACATAAGGAAGAACTTTACGGTTCGAGCCCCCAAGGCCTGGAACTGACTGCTCGCCAGAGGTGGTGCAAGCACCTACTCTGGATTCCTTCAAGAGTCAATTGGACATTTATCTTGCTGGGGCAGGGTGCTGGACTCAATCTGCAGAGGTCCCTTCAAGCCCTAATGTCTATGTCTATGTCTATGAAACAGTCAGCATGAAATCACCAGAGGGAAGTCATGCGTGTTCAACCTGATTGCTTTCAATGATGAGATGAGTGCCTCTGTGGATGCAGGGAGAGCAATGGATATGATAATATCTTGACTTTATCCCTGTGTCACAGCCACCGGAGGGAGGGTTTGGGACTAAGAAAGTGGTCTGGGATAAAAAGGTAATAAAGGTTTATTGACTTAACAAACACACAACTACATTTCATAGTTTCACAGTAGCCAGGGTCAGGAGGGACCTGAACAGATCATCTAGCCTGACCCCCTGTCACAGGCAGGAATGAATGCTGGGTTGACAAGACTCCAGACAGGTTATCATCCAACCTCCTCTTGAATTTGCCCAAGGTAGGGGCGAGGACATGAGGACAAGGCAGGGGGGAGGACCACTTTCCTGGGAAGTATAATATAACAATACGTATAATATAACAAGATAACAATGACAGACAATAACAATTCACATCGCAACTTATTGGCAGTCCCCTCAGATGCTTGATGTACAACAAGTTCTTTTTTTATAAAGCTTAATGAAGTCAGGCGCTCTTAATCTGCGCTGTCCAAGGGGTACCGGGAAGGACCATGGAATTCAGTCTTTGGGGTCCTCATGATCTACTGGCCTACTGAATTTAGGTTAGCAGCTAATTTTTAAATTGATAGCTTCTCACACAATGCTGCATCTCCCTTCTGATAATTTCCAGATATGCTAGCCAATTTATAACTTTTGAGCTACGCTGTGGACTCACAGCCACTCACTATAAACTTTCCTTATGATTGACCAATAGCAGTACAAGCCTTCAGGTTAATTTTAACTGCTCCACTACATACAAGGCCTTACTACTTTCAAGGCCTCACTAATCTTACAAGGCCTCATTACATACAAAGGCTTCACTAATCTTTGACTTTAATTAAGCTCTTAGCGGCACCATACAGCTCACAATAAATGAAATCCTTACAGAGCGCTCAGCAAGCACCTTCACCATACAGACACAATTTTCAGCTGTCACAGCCCTGGTGCTAGTGGTTGACTACGTGCTTAGCCTGTGTGCTCATGAGCTGTACCCTGGCGACATCCCTATGGAATATTGCGCAAAGCTACTTCGCCTTGACATGGCACTGCTTGGGTGTTTTCTGGTGGCCATGGTCTGCCATTCTGCTGGATACATCACAGTATATGTTCCAGTTTGCTTTGGGGCTGATCACAAATTAGCAAAGCACTAGCTGAGCCAGTACATACATGAGGCTTTTAACTGCTTGGATGCTCCATGCTATTCTAGTCTTCTTTGCTGCTATCTGCTTGGTCTTCTGACATTCCTCAGCCATCTCTGCTCTGCGGGTGTAACTCCAAGCATGCTGGGGCATCAATTTATAGAGTTCTGATTGACCTGTCCTTGGAAAGGTCACTCCCAGCAAAGCAGTACATTTTGCACCGAGAAGTAGCAAAATTTGGCATCAAACGCAGATGCTGATTTTGGTGCAACTACTAAATGCTTGCTGTGTGCAAACATTAAGAGTGTATATGCTTCTTTTCTCATTGCAAGGTGGAAAGAAGAATTAGCACCCCAATATGCTGAACTACAAGGAGCAAAGCCCCTTGGGGTTAACCAGTCTTGTCAAGCATGTTGAGCTGGGTGTGTGGTAATGATAGGTGGCAAGGGTTCAGGGCCAGTGCTGCCATGGGCAGCATCACTTCCCTTAGAAGATCTTGTTTGACAAAAGCTTTGCTATTCAGCCTTGGCAGTCTGCACCCCTCAGGATGCCTACATGTGCTATCACTGAGTTGGAGAATTGTTGGGCTGGCCAAGTTAGCCCCTAATTTGAAGACCAATAGAAATTGTTGGCTGCTGGACAAAATGACTTTGCATGCTTGGAGCGATCAACCCGTCCAGAGGAAGACAGGGTGGGTGGAAGGAGGATCTTGGGGACTGTAGGGAAAAAGGTGGGGTGTTGCTTTGGGGAAACATGAAAGGCTGGCTTGGCCATCCCTCACCTTCAGCTTGCAGGGGACACCAGGGATCCCTGAATTTGCAGACCATTACAGAGTATGCAGCGCTGGGTGTAGCCCACTGTCAGGTATGCAGGGTACAGAAAATCGGGGAGCTCCCAGGGAAAAAGCCCAGAAAAGCAGGCTTCCCACTAAAATCCTGTGCACACTTGCTGGAACACCTGGGGGGCGGGCAACATAGCTTGGTCTGTGTCTGGCACCAAATAGTCAGGGGGAGCAGGCTCAGTCCTGGGTTCACCCATTTGTGCACGGAGACATGAGGACACAATGCCATGGTCCACTATTGTGCTCAATGTCAGAGGGAGCCATCCGGGCAATGGGGACCAGTGGGGTGACCCAAGTGAAATATTAAATGTCCTTCATTGTCCAGGCAGACAGTTGTTATCTAGTGTCTGTGGTGCGGGGAGGTTTGGTTTGGCCGTGAGTGTACAGGCAGCCAGTCATTTTTCAGTTCTGGCAGACAAGCCTACCTATTTGTTTGTTAGTTTTTGTGGGGGTGTTGTGTGTGGCACAGATCAAGTGAAATACTGGACTTAATACCAGTCTTCAAATTCCTGAAAGGCAATTACAGAGAGGATGGAGATGCGCTTTTTTGTGTGGCCACAGGGGAAAGAACAAGGAAGAGTTTCCAGCAAAGGAAATTTAGTTTGCATGTTACAAAGTACTTCTTCACTATGCGGATGGTTAAGAATTGGAAGAGGCCACCCAGAGAAGTTACCAAATCTCCATTCTCAGAAGAGCTGGTTAAACAGATACTAGTCTGGGACAGCTTAGATAGGGTTGATCCTGGCTTTAGCTGGGGGTTGAGTTAATTGACCTCATGGTTTTCCATCCACCTTATGAGTGTGTAATCTATAATTAAACCCATGCTGCTGACTGTTTGCTGAGGTCACTTGGTATCATGACCCTCTCAGGGGGCTGGTGGCAGTGAAAATGTCTGGGTTGGATTACCAAGGGTCTCCATCTAAAATAATTACACAAACCCGACTTCTTCCCACAGGCCCTGGCCATCTGGGATAGGTCTTCCCAGCTCAATTCAGTGCCTTGCAGGGACACCCTAGTCAGATCCCACTGTACTAAGTCAAAGCATGGAGCAAGAGGGCCTCACTCGGCATTACCCAGCATTTGTAGGAAGGGAGGTCCTGTGTGTGTGCACAGGAGAGGTGCCTCAGGGGCTTTCACAGGTCCCCTTAGGGCCACTGATTGTATCAGATGACTCTTAAAGAAACATCAAGCCCAGGAGCCAGGTGAATACAATGGGGCTGGTTTGTAATTGGCTCATCTTGGTGTTGCTGCTTGGTGGGAGTCTCTGCCAGTGCAGAAGATGAAAGAGCCACAGGGAGCAGGCATGGGAGCACTGGGCCCTCCTCTGTCGGGTATTTTGCCTCTCTCCTCATACTTGTGTTTCCTTCCCAGTGTGTGACTTGCTCACTGATTGAGGGCTCAGCTACCTTGCACACTGCGCTGTAGTGCAAGTACCAGAGCTGGCTCTCAACACATTAGCTCAGATAGCTGTAGCAGCCTAAAAAGAGAAGCAAGCAGATTCCTAGAGGAGTGAATTAACCCCACTCCTCCACACTGTGTCATGCAGCTGTACCCTGAGGCAATGTTTGCTTCATGTCCTAAGGCCGACACTGCAGAGCACCGCCACGTGCCATCCCTGGAAACACAGCAGTGAACTGTGCCGCTCTCAAACAATATACATGTAAATGGCTCAGCAACACAGCTGCTTAGAGTTAATTATTGCTTCCAGCTGTAACCTTTGGACAGATGTTCCAGGGGGTTAGACGGGAGGAAAACTGACTCCCTGAACTCTTCCCAGGGTGCAGCTGGGTCAATGTGTGCGAACATGGGACTGCACAACAGATCTACCGTCCCACACTAAAGCTACACTTAAAATTACCGACAAGGGAAAATCAAATATCCAACAGTTTGGAAACTGATAGGCTCAAAGACCAGAACAGGCTATTGGAGCACTGATATTAGTGGTTCTCAACATTTTGACTCCAGGCCACATCCATAGCTTGTCTGAATTCAACAGTGCCCTCTGCCGATGCAGGCAGAGGGAGCCCTTCTTTTTACTCGTGCCAGGGAGATGTGTCCTATCCCCACCTTTACCTTGATGCTTGGAGCCCAGGGGCCCTATAGTCAAGAAACACCATTCAGGGTACTCCAATTTTTGCAGTGTTCACCAGAGACACTTGAAGGGTCCTTGATTTTCCTGTAGTGTCAAATTTCTGCTTTTGGAGGATTTAGACCCCTGTCTGCTGCTAGGGTTGGTCCTACCTAAATCCTTAATGGCAAGGTGCAGACTCCCTTGACTCCCTGCCCTATATTCATTGAGGAAGTGAAGGAGGAGAATGCAGATGGCTAAACAGTTGTCCACTCTCACCATAACCACCCCAGTGGGTGCCTCAGAAAAGTGGCGGGGAGAGGGTCTAAGACCTGGATTTAGGGTTTTTTGTAGTGCTTTTTAGCCAAAAGGCCCTGAGATCCAGATCTCTTTTGCCTACATCAGACACAGTACTTGCTGCCTTTTTTAACAGTACAGTTTGCAAAGACAAAAAGCATTAGGCCGCCTCTGGATCCAGCAAAGTCCATTCTTCGCCTTTTTTTGCCATGCACCTCCTCACTTACACTCAAGACAGCTGAAAGCAGGGACCTAGTGAGGTCTAAATTTATAGGTATACTCTTGCTAAGATCTGCAGGCTTCAGGATGGCTTGGGAAACAAATGTTGTGGGAACTTTGACCTCTGTTCCCAAGCAAGATGAGCAGAAAGCTTTCCTGGCTGGGGCAGTATTACAATTGCAATGCCACAAATCAAAAAACTACACCTCTCTTTAGATACCTGTACAGAGTGCTCCAACAATAGGGACCCTTGCTGATGTACGAATGACAGGGGTGTGAACTGGTTTGTAGTGTAAAAAGGATTGTGCAGACATGGAAGGAAAAGTTCAGAGAGATGGAGGCTTCTTCTAAGACCCTACAACTCGAGAGGGCTGGAACTGAATGGGAAGTCTCATCATGCCCTTTCCCCCACCTTTAAAGGTGGATATAATAATAAAGAGTAAATAATATATTAATAAATAGTACATAATATTTTAATAATATATCATATTTGTATAATTTATTTCCCTTTCATTTTATCACACCATCTTTTCTTGGCAATGAACTATTGAACTGATAAAAAAGCACCTTTGATCTTGTGGCTTGAGCTGGCCACACTTATCACTGAACTCGCCATCTAGAATTCAAGAAAGGGATGGACCAGGAACCTGAGACCCAGGAGGAATAATGCAGAGAAGTTTAATCAAAAACTCACTCTTATCAATCCAAGGCCTATTACTCACTGCGTACGTGTAGGCAGGTTTGCTGCTCAGCAGTCCCTTTGCCCAGAAACAGAAATGGAGGCAGATGAGAAAGCTGTAGTATGAGCTTTTAGTGCTTCCATGAACATGGAGCAAGCTCCTTTGCCTCTATCTTGTAGTTAGGGCATGCACAGGGTCAGTTATCATGCCATGCCAGGTACCATGGAGGAACTGACACCAAGTTCACTCTCTAGCTTTCCTTACAGTAACGGGGCCAATTTGTTCCAGTTTGTAACCAATTTGTTCACAGTTCTGAGAACTCCATTTAGGACATAGAAACTTTGGGCTTGAACCTTTAGCAAATATCATAGCAGGAAAGCAAAGTGCAAAGACCTTTCCTGCGATAGCAGCCCAACTCCAGAAGCACATGCAACTGTAGCCCAGGTGTACTCAGATAAATACTCCTTCCTCTGATTGAAAGGGAATTGTTAGCTGACAGGTGTGCTGTAGGTGAAACTACAGGCCACTTACAGTCCCCCTCTGTCCCTATAGAACCAGGCCAGGACAGTTACAAATTTAACTATACACAAATGTATTAATACAAGTACAACATACATAAAGAACAAAATAAAATGAATAACTCTCTATATATTCAACACTCTATTTAAACATACATAAATTGCTTTACATCTATAATGGACTTCTAGAAGATGGCTCTGAAGGGCCTTGAACCCACACAGGTAAATAAGAAACCTAGAACAGGTAAATACAGGTGAGTTCAGGTCATCAACAAACACACTTAGGCAGACCCAAATAAATACCAGCAATCGGAGGGAGGTGCCGACAAGGGGCCGTTTCAACAAGATATATGCATATACTCATCCCGCTACATGACAAATAAACAACAAATGGTGATTAATGACAAAATATGAGACACTAAATACAAAATATAAGGTGCATACCCTCCTTCACGGTATCAATATCACTGTGATTACTAAAATCTTCTCTAGGGGAAAAGAACCTGGGACCGGCTCCCGAAAAGGGAAAAAAGGGCCGGCTCCCAATATTTCCCTGCCCTCCAGGGCATGGCCAGGACTCTTATCCTTCAGGAGGGCCTTTCACAGTTCCCCACCCCTGCAAGGGGTCTTCTCCCCTTTGGGAAACCCTTGCCTGATAACTTACGACTCCAGGGCGAAGAAGGGGGATCAGCACTCTTCTACCCGAACTGCTCCTCACTGGGGTTGGAGGCCTGGGGCTGCCTTGTGCAATGCCAGGGCTTGGTTCGCTTTGGGACCCTTCCTGCAGCGAGATCGGTCCTGCACCCTGGCCCTGTACCAGGGGTTAGAGACCTGAGCCACTGCTGTCAGCTCCCAGGGTCTTGGTTCCTCCATGCACTTGCCACATGCACTAAGGCTCTGGCCACTTGCCAGGGGTTGCAAACCCTTGCTGCCTCTCACGGCTCCCAGGATCCAGCTCCATGCAGCACCGCCTGCACCAAATCCCTGTGCGCTGCTCTGCGCACCATGTACTGGAGCCAGATCAACCTCCGCTCCCATGAGCCATCTTCTGGAGCTCTTCAGGGGCAGCAGGAACCACCCCACAAGGCAGCTCTTCCCAGCTCTGCTCAGTCCCTCGGTGTATCTGTTCATGCGGCACATGCAGCTCCTTTTATTCACCTCAGAGGCTCCGCGCCTGGGAGCCTGTCAGACCTGGGTCTCAAACCAGGTCCAGGGGGGTTTCCCACTTTGCCTGTGCAGGGGTGGGGCGAATCATTCCCTGCCCTTCCCTTGACTGTTGGACAGGCTCCACCAACCACAGTGAGGATTGCCCGAGCCTGGCGTGCCAGGCTGCTCCGGTAAGTCGGCCACACAAGTCACTTTGAAAATGACAGAAGTACCCTTGGAAATAACAGAAGTCTGAGACCTGTCCCGTCCAATGCTACGTTGAGGTGGCTCCTGTCAAACCTTTGCCAGATTTGATTAATTCCAGTGTCTCCCAAAATAATCCAGCCATAATTCAGACATGGGGTTAGTCCACTCCTTCAATAATCAAGAAACTGCCAGAATAGATAGATGGCCAGGCAGAGACCACATTTTTAAGACTGTCTGGGAAACACTAGAAAAAACCATGGCCTGAGATCCAGTCCTGACATGCCTTGCTGCTTAACTGAGAGCAGAGCATTTGTAAAAGGGGTGCTCTGGGTTTCAGACTCCTCAGCCCCCGGACAGGACTGCAGAACTGCTCAGAGCCATCTGCCGGACTTTGTCAGCAGCCCTTGTAAATCCCAACAGCTGTGCTTAGAAACACAACAGCTGGGGATGACAAGCAGCAAGGTCCCAGCAGCAAAAGGCTCTTTTCAGCAAAACTTGGTTTAGAGCGGTGGTTCCCAACCTTTTTTATACTGCAGACCAGCGGGAGTGGGACGGCACACGGAGCCAGCTGCCTCCCTCCCGGGGCTAACCCGCCACCCAGCTTTAACCCTGCACGTGACTGCTGGCAGCGGAGGCCGCTCACCCAAGCGGACAGACAGGGGTCTGAGTTGGGTGGACAGATGGGGGTCCGAGTTGCCACAACCCAGCAGCCAACCCTTCACAGCCCAGTACTGGGCCTCAGTCTTGTTGTTGGGAACCTCTGGTTTAGAGGGTTTTAGGCCTTTCACAGGGCTCTAGAGTACCCATCTCACCTTAGAGAACTAAGTACCTGTCCACAAGCCTCCAGCCTGGGATTTTCAAAGAGACAAAGGACCTTGAATTCCATTGGCTGTTTTGTCTAAACCTTATCCATTGCCCTGAGATAAAGGAACACCAGCACCTCGCTGCTGCTGTACCGCCGAGCAGGTGGGAAGCTAGAACTGCTGGCTGGTTGGCAGCAGCAGATCTGAGGAGGGTGGGGGGTGCACAGGTGCACTTTCACCCTACTTTCATTACTGCTTCACCCCAATTTTAAAACCAACTGCTTGGCAGGGGCAGCAGCACTTCTGCTCTGGCAGTGGTGAGGGAGTCACTTCACTTCACTGCTCCATAAAATCTCCCTGGTCCCTTCGAAACTCTGGATTGCACAGGTGTCAACAACCCTCTCTTCTTTTTAATGGGCTTAATTTTCTTCCAGTCCACTTAGTCTCTGCTCTGCAATGCTGCTGTCTGTTGGCTGCTCCTCCTAATGAAGCTCCCATTTCACAGCCCTGAACATTGTTCTTAACTCATTCCAAGGGAGCTATATTTGTTTTGGCTTCAATCTGAGACTCCGTAATACAGCCCAAGCCCCCTAGCATATTAGTAAAGCTTCTAGATTATTTTTAACTGGCAAAACATGTGTGGTGCTCTATATGTAACAATGCACCTCAACATTTGCATCCGTCTTTTCAAATTTCTAGGTCTGCCCATGCTGGTTGGTGGGAGCTGGTGCTCCTGGTTCAGGGGGTTGGTGCTACTTCCCCCACCTTTCTCCAGCCTGCTCGCTGCCTGGCTCTGCCAGGGCAGAGGGGATGCCACTCCATGTGTGGACATTAGGGCCCTTCTGCTATCCCTCAACCAGCCCCATACACAGACCTGTTCCGGCAGGTGGGGAGGTGTTTTGAGACTCATTGAGGGGAGAGGACAGAAGCAGGTAAAGGACCAGAGGGAAGCCCTCAAACCTTTCTTTCCTTCTCTGGGTACCTGCTGCCTCCTAGCGAGGGGTAGGTCTGAGATCCCTCAGCTTGGTGTGTGACCCAGTGGCTGGCTTTTCCAGCTCCAGAAAGCTGCTCTCTATCTAGCTCAGGGGTTGGCAGAGTGCCAAAAATACCCACAACCTCAACCTGCAAGATGTTGGTGTGCCAGGGGCAGAAAGGAAAGTTGTTACGCCTCAGCTCTGTATTCTTGGGCAACCCTGGCACAGGATGCAGTCTGTCTGACTCACAAAGGACTCCCCCCCCCTCCCTCCCCTCCTCTACCTAAACGAAACTGATTAAGATGCAGTGAGAGACGCACCTAAGACCCTCACCAGATCAGGGTGATAAGAGTGAAACAACTGCCCTAGGTCTCATTTACATCCGAGATGGAACCAGATGACCATTCATTTACAGGAGAGATGGAGAACAGAAAGCCTGAAGCAGAGACTGCAGTGAATTCTGGGACCAGAGAAGCAGGAGAGCGCTGCATGATGGGGAATCTGTGCTTCCAATGTTAATCAACCCATGTTCACACACACCCAGCTCAGCATTTATCAGACCAGTTCTAATCTGGATTTACTAAGGACTTTTCCCCCCGAGACACACACACACAGCTCTAAGTTTAATAGGCATCTCGGGCCGTGCATTCCCCGGTCCCACTATGGGAGGCCTATTTAAACTTGATTGACTAAAACTCGGTTGCCGGGTTAGGGAATGCTGAGGCAAGAGACCGAGTCCGAGGGGGTACGGGCAACATTTGAACAATGGTTAAGGGTTCATCACAGCATCCAGCCTGCTGGAGCCCTAATCCCAGGTGTTGTCGTATCTTTCCCGAGACGACTGGTGGGAGTCCTCTCCACAAAAGGTTATGAGCACCCCAATAATTGCTTTAAGTCTGTTAAAAGACTATAGTAAAATCTGGAAAAGTCATGCTAAGCTGAGGCTTGTGCACAACAAGTAAAAATCCAAAATCCTGAATCTGCAAGCTATCTATTGTTCCTGAAGAAACCATGAGCTATCCCATCAGGATATCTGCCATCCATAGGAATCTCAAGCTGGCTCCCAAGTATTTGGGTTACTCCCTAATCTTAAGTGTTTCCTGATTATCAATCAGTTTCCTGAGATGGTCCAAACCAGATAACCCCTTGTCAATAGAAAAGACAATGATTTACACTACTGAGGGTGCTTCAAAGCAGCTCAACTGAGGGTATAAAAATCTGTAAGTGTGTGTGCTTAAAAAAAGAAGAAAGAGAAAGAAAAAGAAGAAGCAGGAGAAAGAAAAGGGAGAAAGAAAGAAGAAGAAGAAAACTCCTGTGCTGACACCATCCCCTGTCGTTCTTGGGACACTGGAAGAACAGATCGTCTCTCTCTTCAAGGATTGTGCTACGGACTGTGCCTGTCAGCTTTGCAGCCTGGGTACCGTGGACTCGGTGAGATTCCCAGCGTTCTCTCTTCTTTCTAGGCATAAACTTCTGAACCTGACCTGTATCAGTTAAGCTTGAGCTAAGTTTCCCCGAATACTTAGTGAAACCAGGGTAGTATTGTCATTGTTTGTGTTTGTTTTTCTTTTGCATGTCTATTACTACTAGTACTATTATATATTTCATATGCTTAGCAATAAATAACTTTTATAGGCAAACTGGTAGTAATTGGGTATATTTTTCCTTCTCTGCTTCTTTTTCCTCCTGTGCTCTGCAGCAACACTTCTTTTCCCTATGCTAAAGATCCCTGTGAAGCCTAAATTATTGTGGGGTCTGCTCATCAAGAGGCCAAAGATTGGGACGTGCTGAGTTTGAAACACATAAGGGGATCAGCTTGTACAGGCTGATTGACCCAGTTTGACTCAGACGTGCCCTTATGAACTGAATGCTGGCCCATGAGGGTGTCAGCTGGACACCCAGCCGGATTCAGAGGGATTCTGTTTACCTGTGTGCTTGTGTCTGACTGCATTTTATTGTTGCTCTTATGAACTGATTCTTGGCATATGAGGGTGTCAGCCTGTCCATGCTGATCAGCCCGGCCAGGTCAGGCGTGTCACGTTAATTTGTGTGTGTTTGTGTGTATGACTGATTTGGTGACTGGAGGAACCCAGTCCCATTGAGATTGAGTCCTGCAAGATAGCTCCACTGGGGGTGAGGGCTTGCAGAAGGGAGAAATACAGCTCCATATAGTAACACAAGCAGCACATTGACAGAATCACCAAGACCCTAGAAACTATCCCTAATAAATGAGCACACCCCAAAGTAATGGGCAAATTTGGTAACAAAGTCGACAAGGAAAGTCCATTCTGTCCTGAAGGAAATGCAGTCAGTGGGCTGGGGAGCCCCTTTGGCTCAATAGAGAGCTTTTGGACCTCCTGAAACTAAAAAGAGAAGCCTACACCAAATGGAAAACGGGAGTCATTACCAAAGAGGGCTACACAGCACTAGCCCGCACCTGTAGAAAGCAGACCAGAAATGCCAAGGCAGAAACAACCAAACTCAGGCTAGCCACAGGAATCAAGGACAACAAAAAGTCCTTCTTCCGATTTGTGTGAATGCAGAGAAAAAAAGGCAACACTGGACCCCTGCTAAATCAAATGGGGCAGCTGATGTCTGACGCCTAACTAAAAGGCCTAACTCCTAAACTATTACTTTGCGTTGGTCTTCCACTCATCCCAAGGGGTCACCCTGGCAGATAGGATACAAAACATCCAGGAGACAGAAGATCGCTCACAATTGACATAGATCAAGTAAGGGAACACCTTGAGTGGCTCGATATCGACAAGTCCGCGAGCCCAGATGGAATGCACCTGAGAGTCTTGAAGGAGCTGGCAGACATCATAGCATGCCCTACGGCGAAGATATTTGAGAGTTCATGGTGCTCAGGAGAGGTACCAGAAGACTGGAAAAGAGCCAACGTGGTTGCAATCTTCAAGAAAGGAAGGAGGGATGACCCAGGGAATTACAGAGTAGTCTAACATCCATCCCGGGAAAGATCCTGGAGAAGATTATCAAGGGTTCCATCGGCAGCAGGCTAACGGAAGGCAACTTTCTGAGTGCTGGCCAACATGGCTTTATTGCTGGACGTTCTTGCCTGACCAACTTCGTCACCTCTATGACCAAGTGATGCATTGCCTGGACAAGGGAGACGAGGTTGATGTCATATATCTGGATTTCAAGAAGGCCTTTGACTTCATCTCCCGTGATGTCCTCATGGCTAAGCTGGAGAACTGCAGCCATGACCATCTCATGATCCGATGGCTGGGAAACTGGCTCTGGGGTCAGACCCAAAGAGTATTAGTTGATGGGAGCAAATCAAGTTGGCGTAAGGTAACCAGTGGTGTTCCTCAGGGCTCAGTGCTTGGGCCACTACTCTTCAACATCTTTATAAATGAACTGGATTCAGGCACACCAAAACCTGATGGGGTGCTTCACCTTGGGAAGAAGAACCAGCATCATACTTACAAGCTTGACAGTGCTACACTCGCCAGCACCGCAACCAAAAGAAACTTGGGGGTTTTGATTGACCACAAGATGAACATGAGCCACCAATGTGATGCCATAGCCAGCAAAGCAAAGCAAACTCTGGTATGCATCCACCGATGCATCTCAAGCAAAACCAGGGACATCATCCTCCCACTCTACTCAGCCTTAGTGAGGCCACAGCCGAAGTACTGGGCCCAGTTTTGGGCCCCCACTTCAGGAGCGACATGGCTAAGCTTGAGAGAGTCCAAAGGAAAGCCACCCACATGAACAAAAGCCAAGAGAGCAGGCCTTATGAAGAGGGGCTGATGGACATGGGACTCTTCAGGTTGGAGAAGAGAAGGCTTAGGGGGGACTTGGTGACAGCCTATAAGTATATAAGGGGGGTGCACCAGGATCTGGGAGAACAGTTGTTCATCTGGTCTCCCAGAGGGATAACTAATCATTTGACCCCAGCAGACTTCCTGCCTATGGCAGGGGGCTGGACTCTATGATCTCGCAAGGTCCCTTCCAGACCCTAATGTCTATGAAGTCTATGAAGATGGCAGGGGAGCCACAAAGGGCCCAATCCTATCGTGGTAGTACAGACCCAGCCCCTTTCCTACCATCCACCTTGAGGTGCATGTGCCAAGCAAAATGCCTTTGTGTGCCACACTCTGGCACCCAAGCTAGTATTGCTAACCTGTGATCTAGCTTGAAGGGGCTATCAGCTAGCCCACCTTCCACAGACCTGGGGTGCACTTGGGGTGTTACCAAATGCCTTCAGGTCAGGGGCATCACAGCTAACAGAGGTCCCATAAGATTAGAGTCCTGTGACAGTTTGATTCTTGCCCCGATGGCTTAAGGTCTGGGTTCACTTCCCTTGTCTGAGTGGTGGATCCTTCTCTCTGTAATGCCTGGGAAGGCTGATTGACTCAGTTAGTTTCAAGATGTCTCTAAGAGATGGGTGGTGTTTCAATAGTTCTCTCTGTTAAAGGCCTGATGAGAGCCTGTGATCATCTTCTGTCCTTGTTAGTCCTAAGCATTGCCTCCAAAACTGTCATCCTCTCTGGGCAGAAGGCATGCAGCTGACCTGCCACAGCTGGGACTTAAGGTGTAGGAATTAGAGCAACAACTGGGAAATTCATGTTTTTTGAGTCACTGGTTGTAGCATGGAAAATTAAAATGAATTGGACTTTAATAAATCCTGCACCGTGGTGAATGCACGGTGCTGAGTGCACTGACAGAGTGCACCATTTCCTACATGTTTGAGGGTTACAGGTGGTTTCTCATCTCTGTTCCCCTGTCTGTGAACAGCTTTTCTCCACCACCCTTTCTCCTCTCTGCTTCTATTGTTCCCTTGTTCTCATCCCTCCTTTCTCTCCACTCAGTTTAATTCTTCCATTTACTTGCCCTTTCCCCTCTTGGCCCCTCCTCTCTGTTCTTAGACGCTGAGTTACAGGAAATCAGCTAGTGTGTCCAGGACAGCACCACCCAGGATCAGCCAAGCCTGAACAGAGAAGAGCGAACAATCAGCAGAAGATGGGGCAGTGCAGCTTCAGACACTTCAGGACAGGACATGGATGAAGAGGCCACCTGCTCCATCTGCCTGGAGCTCTTGACAGAGCCAGTCACCATAGAGTGTGGACACAACTTCTGCCGAGCCTGCATTACCCTGTACTGTAAGGACACTGTCCATGTCTCAGGCAATGCCATCCCCTGTCCCAGCTGCAGAGCAGGGTTTCAGAGAGGGAGCTTCCAGCTTAACACTCAGCTCAAAAACCTGGTAGAGAAGATTAAAGAGCAGAGTCTGAAACCAGGAAAGGAGCAGATGGTAAATCAGTGTGTGGAGCATGAAGAGAAACTCAAGCTCTTCTGCGAGGAGGATGGAGAAGCCATCTGTGTTATCTGCAGGGAGTCCCAGGCTCACCATGGTCACAAAGTGCTCCCCATTCAGGAGGCTGCCAACAATTACAAGGTAGGTGACACCACTGATCTAAGAGAGTCCACTGTGTAGTCACATACTTACCTGGCAGGGGAAATACCATGATTGGTTTCTGCCCTAGTGGCTGTATTTACCTGGCAGGGGAGAGCCCCTTCTTCTCAGCCTTGAATGACTTAGTGTAGTTGAGGGTGAAGGTCTGTCCCTTGCACTGCAGGCAGGCTAACACCTGTGAGAGTCTGCAAATGCCTCCCAATGTAAGGATCTCAGCTACACAATTTATGGTGATGGAAAATTGCTCTCAGGCTTTCCTTCTAGCTTGCTCCTTCGGCCTTTTGGCTAAGTGAGACTAGGGGGCATCTGAATTCCAAGGCCTCCAGGCTTGGAGCTTGCACATAGGATGCCTGCCATGGATTTGGCAGTAAATGAAGCCCCAAGCTGAAGCGTCTGCAAAGGAGGATACTTACTGGTGGTAGCACAACACAGACATGAACAACTGAGCTCTGCTTAGTTGATAGAATTCAGAACTGATTTGGCCCACGAGATGAATCATGGAATCACAGAATCATAGAAATTAAGGGCTGGAAGGGACCCTGAAAAATCATCAAGTCCAACCCCACTGCTCTGGGCAGGAATACTGCTGAGATCAAATGATCCCAGCAAGGTGTCTATCCAGTCTCCTCTTGAAGATTTCCAAGGCTGGGGACTGCACCACCTCCTTGGGAAGTCTGTTCCAGATTCTGGTCACCTTTACCCAGGGGCAGGCACTTATTTTGGCTGGACGGCCACTTAACGAGTTTCAGTGAGCTGACGAGGACCTCAAGGGTGGCCCTACCCCCTGGTTGCCATCTT
This sequence comes from Alligator mississippiensis, assembly GCF_030867095.1. Classification (NCBI taxonomy): domain Eukaryota; kingdom Metazoa; phylum Chordata; order Crocodylia; family Alligatoridae; genus Alligator; species Alligator mississippiensis. Next base: position 12,207,203 of record NC_081838.1, read on the forward strand.
AGGATCTGAAGTCCCACCCCTAACCTCTGACCTTTGCCACTGGAGATCCCTCCCCTTGCCCCCAGAAGTACTCATTTTGGGGAGGGGATTTGCCATCTTTGAATGGGAAAAAACCCCAAATTATATACTAAAAATCAAACATCTGTAATGATATATTTCAATTTGATTTTTTTTAATTGTCCTGATTTGTGTGTGTTTGTGCCATATATATAGAAGTGATTGCATAAGAACTCAGAATTAAGTCTTACTCTTGTATATTGTGGGGGGTGTGGAGGGTTATGTGTGCATGGGTATGGGGTTTGTGAGGGGATGTGTGTGTGGATGTGTGCATGTGGAGTGTGGGGAAGGATGTGGAGTATGTGTGGATGTGTGTGAGTGAGTATGGGGAGTTTGTGGGGATGTGTGGATGGGTAGGGGGTTTGTGGGGGGATATGGGGTGTGTGGAAGGTGCAGGTGGCTGTGTGCATGTGTGTGTTAATGTGGGGTCTGGGGGTATGTGTGGGTGTGTGGGAGGATATGGGGGCGTGTTGGGAGCCGTGGGATGTGGGGAGGGTGGCTGGGTGTGTCTAAGGTATGTGCATGTAGCAGTGAGCAGGGCTCCCCCCAGAGGCATGCAGGTTTGAGTGTGGGGAAGGGTGTGGGTAGCTGCGATGTTTGTTTGTGGGGTGTGTGATTGTGTGGGGGAGGGTGTGGTTGTGGGGTTTGCAGGGGAGGATTTGAGGGTATGTGGGGTGTGCATCAGAGCTCCCTTACACACACACACACACACACACACCCCAAGATGGTCAGCACTTGCCCCTGCCCCTTCCCCAGCCCTGCAACAGCCCAGAGCCCATGCACACTGGGGTGCCTCCCCCACCACTGCCAACAGTGTGCAGCCCCAGCATGGCCCATGCCCATTCCACCCAGCCTTGCTGAGTCCTACTGCCCCTGGGCATGCAGCGTGGCTGGGGCGGCTCCTTCTGGCTGCCACCGCTACTGCCCCCAACCCCACAGTAGCAGCAGGGAATAGCACTCCCAGCCCTGACATCATGCGCCCCGTGCCAGCTCCAGGCTAACCCCTCTGGGCTGAGCAGCAGCAGCTGGGCAGAAACTGTTGCTCATTGCAGGGAAAAAGCAACCCCTCCCCCTCGCCGCCAGTGGGCAGTTTTTGGTGGAGCCACTCAGAGCCTGCACTGCTCCAGGCTGCCCTGTGTCTCCATCACTGCTGCTTCTAGGCTGCCCTGCGGCTGCTCCACACTGTCACCACTGCTGTGCGAGGTAGCCCAGAGGTGGCGGTGATGGAGCCGCAGGGCAACCCAGCGTGGTATGGGTTCTGGGTGGCCACACTAAAAACTGCCCAGTGGCGGCAAAAGAGAGGGGCCACTTTCCCACCCTCACAATGAGCAACAGTTTCTTCCCAGCACCAGCATTGCCTGAAGCCCGCATGGGGCTTCCCTGCATCTGCTCTGTGCTGCCACCACTAGCCCACCAGGTAGCTTGGAGGCAGCAGTGACATGGTGGAGACTCAGAGCAACCCTGCACGGGCTCTGGCCAGCTGCACCTGGAAGCGCTGGCAGCAGGAGGGGGAGGAGCCAATTTTACCCCACACTGAGCAGCGGTTTCTCTCCCACGCTGCTGCTGGTGGTGCTACTCAGCCCAGATCATCTAAATGGTGACCTGACAGGTTCCCAACTCTGCTTCCAGCTCCTCCAAGAAGAGGCCAGGAAGCTCAATGTGAGGCCAGGGTTCCTGGATGACCAAGACCCCTAGCAGCTTGGAGAATCACTAGTACTGGTGCCTGTGTAGTAGAGTTTCTGCCTGCCACATAGGAGATCTGAGTTTGAGTCCCAGCTAGGGTGAGTGAAGTAACAGGGAGAAGTTCTTGTTGCAGTAGAAAGGGGTCATTGTGTTTCCCTCACCTCCAGGTACCTGGGCCCTATATTTCTTGTTATTTGACATTTTGTATTTTGTGCCTTTTATATTTCACCAACCAGTATTGTTTGTGTGGCGGGCCAGTAGGGGGCGCTCCTGCATTGAGCTACCCACCTCCCTGCGCCCGACCACCTTCCAGGCTCCGAGTGCCTCCCTTGGGGTGCCTCACGTCTGGCCGACCCCTTCCCTGGAGCACACCTGCTAGCCTGGGGTTCCTGCTGCCACCATCCAAGGCTCTGGACTCACTTCTGGCTCTGCGCACCTTGGAGAACACAGGCCTGATCGTCCAATAGGTACTAGACCCAATACAAGCACTTGGGACACTTCCCCAAGTCAGGGGCTTATTAGGGAAGTCTCCCTTAGTCCGCAGACCTAAGGGGCCTCCTCAGCATAATTTAGACCCACCCCTCAATAAGTCTCCCACACCGGTCACAAAGGAGAACTTTATTGATTCAGGGGGTAGGGTGGAAACAGGGTAAAAGGTAGAGCAGTATCATAGAAATATCAGAGGAATCCCATAGAGCAAACCAGGGTGGCTGATGGTAGCCTTTTAAACACGCATCTGAGCTACTGTAAGCTAAATATCCAGCCTGATCTCGAGCAGCTTACTCACACGCATCATCCGGAGGTTGGAGTTTTCCACTGGAGGCAGGTCACTCTTAGAGCATGCGGTTATGAGGAGAGAGCCTGTTTCAGATGGTGAAGCTCCTCTCCCAGTTTCAGTTTCACCTGGATGACCGCATGGCTAATGGCTCCCTTCTTCCTGTCCCGGGCCTTTTTATAACCTCTGTCCCCTCAGCAGCCCGGTCCAATCGAAGCTGCCAATACTGGCCACAAGCCAACCAATCTACCAAGCATCCCTGGCTACCTGGGCCCATGCGCAGGGCCGGGCTTTCCCCCCTGCCCAGGTGACCAGAGTATCTGCCTCCCAGGCACCAGGCTTTTGTCATGCAGACCAGGGAGGAAGATCCCCGCCCTGAGGGATTCAACACCAGCCACTCACGGTGGCAGAGACAGATCTCTGGAGAGGGACACAGACAGTGGCATTTCTGCCACAGTTTGTTCTGCTGTTTGTGTTTTATATTTTGTTAACCCCATCTTTTGTCAACTGGATGAATATGTCTATGATTGTAAGTGTCTAACCTTTATTGAATCCTGCCCCCTCGGGGCATTGTAGTGTTCCCTATACTCCCTGGTTTATACCTGTTATGTTCCCACTACTGTTCTCTCATTAAAAGGTATATGGTTAAGTCCCCATTGGTGGTCTGGCTCTGCTCTATAGGGGGAGGAGGGTCTCTACACCTCCCACTGCACTTGTGCACCTGCTCTGATCCCTTCAACTGGAGAGGGGATACCTCTTGGAGTACCGCCCGGGTTACACTAGCCTTACCTGTGGGATTCTAAACCCCTCGGTCAGCAATTGCCACTCGGTCTGCTGCCCCAAGACTTTCTTAGGGTATATCAATCAGTCCTCAGGTCTAGTTGGTCAGGTTGGTTGCTGGCTACTTTATTCCCTAATGCCATGGAAGTTCAGTCAATACAGTAATCAATTAAATTAACTGTCTGTCATGGTGCACAGCATCTCAATTACTTATCAATGAATACAACAGCCCCCCATTTGTATAATGTAAGATCAACTGGTTGTCACAGAATCCCTCTGCTTCACTTGATCCACAGGAGGTTAATTAATGATTAGTGAAATCACATGCCTCCCTTGATTCCCAAAAGTTCAATTAATTATCTATGAATGCCCCAATTAATTCTTGATTAATTCCACAGTCTCACCCAATCCACGGCTGAGCACTTAAACATCAGTGAATTCATCAGTCTCCCTTGATTCACCAAAGATCAATTAGTTATTCCTGGTTTTATCAGTCTTTATCCTTCATACTAATTACATCAATTGTCACTCTCTCTCTCTCTCTCTCTCTCTCTAATTGATTCATGAGGTGTTAAGCTCATAAGATCCTTCCATCATTATAGCAACAGTCTGGCGCCACTCACTGTAAAGTCATTACCTCCCTGGAAGCAGCACCTTCCTTTCCATTAGTCAAGTTCCCCTTCTCTAGCACAGTCTCACTCACTGGCCTGGTCCCAAGCTTTCCCCATCTACCTGGGCAGCCTCACCAGACTCTTGTGCTATGACTGGGAGTCCCAACTCCGTGTCTCCTCATGGCATGCACGGCATTTCCAAAACCCAATGTGCGTTTCCCTCTCTGGGGGTAGCGTGTGCCGGGTCCTTGTTTTTGAGCCTGCTGGAGTTCTCAGGGGACAGTAAGAGCTGGCTTCCTCCATGTGTGACAGCATGCAACCAGGAACCCACTCCTTGTCCCACATGGATCCTTTTTCTGAGTGCTCTGGTAGCTTTTCTGAGTAGGTCTACCCTCTGACTGCCCAGCTGATGTTTCTTGCCTGGAACAGGGATTGGAGCTGGCTCCGTTACAGGACTCCTGCCATGGAACAAGCTTCTCAAGGAGACCAGAGTGTTAAGCCCCAGCTCAAATCTGGGTTCGTGCCCGGTATGCAAAGGCCAATAAAGATACCAGGGGTGAAAGTATAAAGAAGATTTATTGCTAGCAATAAAAGGTGCAAGCGGAATAATTTCACATAACAAGCACACAGATTTCTAATTCTAAGCATCTTTTATACAGGGGTTTTGGACCTTCATAAGCATCCTTGTTTGCTAATTGGTTATAAAGGAGTGACGCAAGGAGTTCTTTACTGAGCATGTCTCTATACCTGTGTTTTAGCTATGTATCTCATTTACATACATGTATGTTTCATTAGCATACTTTTTCCCCACCTAGGGGAGTGATTTTTAGTATTTTAATGAGCTCTTTGACCCAGTACTCTGATTCTGCTTTTGTTTTCAAGCCTCCTTTATCTAAGACTGTCTCCTCCTTATCATTGCAGATGGGCATTTGTCACATAACATTCACTTTTGCTTGGGCTTTGCATAGTAGTTTCTAGGTCACTCCTTACAAGAGGAATTCTGGGGTTGGACCACATGTAGGAAATGCAACAGGGCCCTTGTCCAAGGCAAAGCCTGTCTGCTATAGACCTGCCCCATTCCAGCTATCCAGCCCTCCTGCCTCCAGCAGAAACCAAAATTGGTTTGAAAAATGGCTCAAGCTATGTTAAGAAGCTGTGCATCCCAGTAGAGTTCCTGGAGGGGATCCAGATGTAGCAGGCTCACCTTTCAGAGCTTGGGATGAGTCCCAGGCTTGAGATCCTGTGGTTTTGATTGGTGGAGCCCATCCACCAATCAGGAGGCAGCAAGAGAAATAACATTATGCCCCTTTGCTGAGGGGAGGGAGAGAAGAGCTCCCCTGAACCTGATTGAAGACTGCAACACTGTCAGGTCCAGAAGACTTCAGGGGCGGAGCCCTGGAGCATATAAAAGGAGCTGCTTGCCCAGCAGGGGGTAGATGTGTGGGGGATAGAGAAGAGAGAAGAGCAGGGTTTAGAAGAACTGAGGAGAGCTGCTCAGCAGGGCAAAGCAGTAGCCCAGGAAAACCCCCTGAAGACTTCTATCAGCAGGGAGTGGGAGATGGCTCCAGCAGTTAGGCTTTCAGTGCGCAGCACGGCGTCTAGACCCTGGGAGCTGCGTGAGGCGGCTCAGGTCTGCAACCTCTGGCATATGGCCAAAGACAGTGCATGGAGCAGGATCTTTGGAGCCCCTGGGGCAGCTCAAGTCCTCAACCCCTGGAATGAGGCTGGGAGCTCAGTGCCAGAGGCACTGCACGGTGGGTGAGAGACCCTGGGAGCTGCTTGAGGTGGCTCAAGTCTACAGCTGCTGACATGGAGAAGCAACTCAGTGCAGACAACACTGCCCAAAGGATCCAGGAACAGACTGAGCTCTGGTGCTGCACAAGGCTGTCCAGGCCTCCAACCCCAGCACAAGGCGAAGCGCCCGCTACACACAGCAGTGCCTGTAGCCCTAAGCCAGGATGGCGGCAGCAGAGTTGGGCAGCAGGAAAACCTGGCAGGGACAGAGCTTGACCTGGAGAACAAGAGGCAGCCCTCCAGGACTGCAGAGTAGTAGTAAGCTACCCTGGAGAGAGGGTCCCCACAGGGGAGGCCCCCCCCCCACCTCAAGGGCTGTGAAGGGGCACCTCGTGGGCTGCTCCTGGGTAATAGTGGGGGAGCTTAGGAGTCTTTGGGGTCTTCTTCTCCTTTCTTTTTACCTCCACCTCCTTTCCTGTAGTGGTACCTTGGGAGCAGGGCCCCTGCCCTGGAGGGCACCCAGGTAGTCTAAGGATTGCTGATTATATTTGTGAATGTAATAGTTTGTATAAGAATAGAGTTATAAGGTTGCCCAATCAATAGTTTTTGGTCTGGTTTGCTCTATTGTTCATCTGTATTTTAAATGATAACTGTGTGTGTGTGTGTGTGTGTGTGTGTGTGTGTGCGCGCGCATATATATTAGAGCTTCTTGTTTTGTAAATGTGTACATATATATATATATAATCTATGTCCTTACCCTTTCATGGTTTTGTTGTAATAATAAATCTGTATATAGTTAAGTAATTGATTGACTGGACCTGACTCTATAGGGGATGGAGTGGCTGCTGGGCTGTTGTGTCCCTCTGCAGCACACTGCCCTGCCAATAATTCCCTCAATTGGAGAGGAAAGTACAAACCCGTGTACACCCGGGCTACACAGAGACCCCAGGAAGTCACTCCAGAATGTGGGGTCATTAACCAATGTCTCCATGGAAGAAGGGCATACTGCAGTGATGGGCATAAACCCCACAGTGTCAAACCCCTCTGGAAAGTTTCTGAATGAGCTTCAGAATGAGCCCAGATTGGGCTAAGGGGCTGGCAGCTTAACTCCTTACCTGCCACTTTTCCAGGGGAGGTACAGCTCCATGGCTGCTGGTCTGGAGGAGATGCTTTACGTCTTATAAAATGAGCTACGCTTTACAAGCTGGAGTCATGTTTGCTCCCAGAGATGCTGCACTTTCTGCACACCCTTAAACCCATGTCCCTGTCTTTCCCAGCTGTCCCAGGGGCTCTGGGCACCACAGCAGTGTTTTGGTTTCGGTGAGATCCTTCTCACAGTTCTCTAAAGCCTACCAGCCTTGTATCACAATGGCCATGACTGTGCCAGAGCAGGACAGCTGCAGAGCCCTTCCTGAGGTGCCGTGGGGCAGGGCAGGCTGGGCACTCTGCATTACCCTGCCCTAAGAGGGAGGGGAGCCCTGCGCTCTTTCAACCCCAGTGCCTCCACGTGATGGGAAAGAGGCTGCCATTTCCCCGTCCTGGAAGGGAACAAGGCAGTGGCAGACAAGCCTGTCTCCTGAGTAGAGAGTTCCTGCTGGTGGGGAGGGGGAGCTCTCTTAGGGTCCTCCCCATCCATCTCCCTTGGCCAACACAGGCTTGAAGTTCTTTGCATGAAGCACCTTATTCATTCTTGATCCAGGGACAACCCCAGGCCCACAAAACCACTTACGTCAACAGCTGCAGAGATGATCTCTGGCCCACTGGGTTTTAGTGCCCCAGGGCCTTTACAAATGCCCCAGTTCCTAAACCTCTCATTGGGATTTCAGCCTTTTGCCTTTGAGTAAATACATTTTGTGTGATCCTTTCTAGATAATTCATCACTATATCTAAAGTATGTAATATGTATCTGGTGACGGTATATCTAACGGCAAAGGGCAGCACATACCAACTAGGGCTGTGCGAGGCTTCGGACAGAGCTTCAGATCCGGCCATAGAGTATAATGGGGAAACAATAAAATATCCATAACTTTGTTGTTTTCCATCTGATTTGGATGAAATTTTCAGAGATGGTAGACTCTGCAGAGAGGATGAAGCCTGCCAAGTTTCAAGAAGATCGGTGTGGGGGGTTTGGGGCAGCTGTACCCCAAATTATTGAAAGCAAAACTCCTGTCACGTCTATGTGTTACAACACAGGGGGGTCAAAACTGCAGGGCTGGTAGGTCTTACTGAGGCCACAAAGCTTGCCAAGTTTCAAAATCGGTGCAGGGGTTTGGGGGGAACTGCCCCTCAAGCTGTGAACAAGCAAAACTCATGCTACGGGTGCTGTGGGACTGATTGTCTGTCCTGGGGCGGGAGGGGAGACACTGCTGCAGGCCTGGCTGCTCAGCTGCTGTGTTCCCAGTTACCGATCAATCATGATTCACTCAGGGACCAGGGACTCAGAGACCAGCTCAATACACAGGACCTGGCTACTACATAATGACTTAATGAGCAGAAATTAGCACCTACAGGCTAAGGAGAGGAAAGACTCAATACAAACAATCAACTGCCCCAAGACAGACACAGCTTTGGCATGAGTTTTGTCTGTCGGCAGCTGGGGTGCAGGGCCCCAGAGCCCCCCCTGCACCGATCTCCTCCACAGCTGTCAGGCATCACAGCAGGGGCCACCATCCCTGCAGCTGTCACCCCGCTGCGCCTTAGCACACACAATGTCACCCATGGCACCAGTTTTGCTTGTCTGCGGCTTGGGTTGCATTTCCCCCCAAACCCCTGCACCGATCTCCTTGAAACTTGGCAGGCTTTGTGGCCTCAGTAAGAGCTACCACCCCTGCAGTTTTGATCCCCCTCACCCCCATGCTGTAACACACAGATGTGACATGAGTTTGGCTTTCAAGAATTTGGGGTACAGTTTCCCCCAAACCCCTGCACCCATCTTCTTGAAACTTGGCAGGTTTCATGCTCTCAGCAGAGGCTACCATCCCTATATGTTTCATCCAAATTGGACAAAGAAACAACAAAGTTATAGATATTTTATTGATTCCCCATTATACCCTATGGCTGGATCTCCGAGGTGGCTCCAAAGCTTCGGCTGGACTGAGGCGGAAACCCAGTCCGGAGCTCCAGATCAGATCGCAGCCATCTGAAGCAGCCGGATCGGATTGCTGCCGACTTGCACAGGACTAATACCAACTCCATGCCCTCACTCTGCCAGTGCAAGGTTGAAAGTGGAGATCGCAGCTCACACTTGTTGTTATTGCTTATTCTCGAAGAACACCGTAAAGCAACAGAGAGAGAGAATCAAGTCTGAGTGCGAGAAGCCGCGTCGCTTTGTGAGTGAGGAGGAGCAGCTGCTTCTGCAGAGGCTGGAGGAGGAGGAGAGGGAGATGCTGCAGAGCCTGGAGGAGAATGTAGCCCAACTCTCCAAGCAAAGCTCCTCTCTGCACAAGCTGATCTCAGAGATAGAGGAGAAGAGTCTGCAGACACCTACTGAGCTGCTGAAGGTGAGTCTGTGCTGCTGATCCTCCCCCTCACTGCTGCTGCCTTCTGGCTTGAAGCAGCCCCTATGCCTGGATCCCAGAACTGATGGAAACTGAGGCAAGACTCAGGCAAGAGTTTCCATCAGTCTGAACATCTACCAGTTTGTACTGGGAGGAAATCCTGATTTGGGAGAAGCTCCAGGTTATTAAATATGAAGGCTGCTTACAGACATGAAAAAAAAATCAGTACAGGTTTTACTTTAAGCTCAGGTTGTCCCCATGCTGAGCTCAACACATGCCCAGAAGTCATCATGTTATTTGGACCTGGCTTGCCAATGTCTGTATAGACTGGTTGCTTCAGTGGTGCTTTTTGGCACTTTTATCTAATAGCTGACTGAATAAGTTTAAATTAAAGCACCAAAAAGCCCTGCTGAAGCATGTGATCTATACAGATGCTGTGGAGCTGGGTCAAGAGGGCTGTCTCTTCTGTTAAAGTATAGGGTTTGTTACCAAATTTGCCCATTACTTTGGGGTGTGCTCATTTATTAGGGATAGTTTCTAGGGTCTTGGTGATTCTGTCAATGTGCTGCTTGTGTTACTATACGGAGCTGTATCTCTCCCTTCTGCAAGCCCTCACCCCCAGTGGAGCTATCTTGCAGGACTCAATCTCAATGGGACTGGGTTCCTCCAGTCACCAAATCAGTCATACACACAAACACACACAAATTAACGTGGCACGCCTGATCTGGCCGGGCTGATCAGCATGGACAGGCTGACACCCTCATGTGCCAAGAATCAGTTCATAAGAGCAACAATAAAATGCAGTCAGACACAAGCACACAGGTAAACAGAATCCCTCTGAATCCGGCTGGGTGTCCAGCTGACACCCTCATGGGCCAGCATTCAGTTCATAAGGGCACGTCTGAGTCAAACTGGGTCAATCAGCCTGTACAAGCTGATCCCCTTATGTGTTTCAAACTCAGCACGTCCCAATCTTTGGCCTCTTGATGAGCAAACCCCACAATAATTTAGGCTTCACAGGGATCTTTAGCATAGGTAAAAGAAGCGTTGCTGCAGAGCACAGGAGGAAAAAGAAGCAGAGAAGGAAAAATATACCCAATTACTACCAGTTTGCCTATAAAAGTTATTTATTGCTAAGCATATGAAATATATAATAGTACTAGTAGTAATAGACATGCAAAAGAAAAACAAGCACAAACAATGACAATACTACCCTGGTTTCACTAAGTATTTGGGGAAACTTAGCTCAAGCTTAACTGATACAGGTCAGGTTCAGAAGTTTATGCCTAGAAAGAAGAGAGAACGCTGGGAATCTCACCGAGTCCACGGTACCCAGGCTGCAAAGCTGACAGGCACAGTCCGTAGCACAATCCTTGAAGAGAGAGACGATCTGTTCTTCCAGCGTCCCAAGAACGACAGGGGATGGTGTCAGCACAGGAGTTTTCTTCTTCTTCTTTCTTTCTCCCTCTTTCCTCCTGCTTCTTCTTTTTCTTTCTCTTTCTCCTTCTTTTTAAGCACACACACTTACAGATTTTTATACCCTCAGTTCAGCTGCTTTGAAGCACCCTCAGTAGTGTAAATCATTGTCTTTTCTATTGACAAGGGGTTATCTGGTTTGGACCATCTCAGGAAACTGATTGATAATCAGGAAACACTTAAGATTAGGGAGTAACCCAAATACTTGGGAGCCAGCTTGAGATTCCTATGGATGGCAGATATCCTGATGGGATAGCTCATGGTTTCTTCAGGAACAATAGATAGCTTGCAGCAACAGGATTTGGGATTTTTACTTGTTGTGCACAAGCCTCAGCTTAGCATGACTTTTCCAGATTTTACTATAGTCTTTTAACAGACTTAAAGCAATTATTGGGGTGCTCATAACCTTTTGTGGAGAGGACTCCCACCAGTCATCTCGGAAAAGATACGACAACACCTGGGATTAGGGCTCCAGCAGGCTGGATGCTGTGATGAACCCTTAACCATTGTTCAAATGTTGCCCGTACCCCCTCGGACTCGGTCTCTTGCCTCAGCATTCCCTAACCCGGCAACCGAGTTTTAGTCAATCAAGTTTAAATAGGCCTCCCATAGTGGGACCGGGGAATGTACGGCCCGAGATGCCTATTAAACTTAGAGGTGTGTGTGTGTCTGGGGGGAGAAAAGTCCTTAGTAAATCCAGATTAGAACTGGTCTGATAAATGCTGAGCTGGGTGTGTGTGAACATGGGTTGATTAACATTGGAAGCACAGATTCCCCATCATGCAGCGCTCTCCTGCTTCTCTGGTCCCAGAATTCACTGCAGTCTCTGCTTCAGGCTTTCTGTTTTCCATCTCTCATGTAAATGAATGGTCATCTGGTTCCATCTCGGATGTAAATGAGACCTAGGGCAGTTGTTTCACTCTTATCACCCTGATCTGGTGAGGGTCTTAGGTGCGTCTCTCACTGCATCTTAATCAGTTTCGTTTAGGTAGAGGAGGGGAGGGAGGGTGGGGGAGTCCTTTGTGAGTCAGACAGACTGCATCCTGTGCCAGGGTTGCCCAAGAACACAGAGCTGAGACGTAACAATTCCCCCCGTTGATGGGGTGCTTGCGTTGAGCGAGTATCCCCATCACATTCTTGCTCCATGGTACTGGTTCTGGTCTTCTATCCATTGTAATCGTCGCATCAGTCTCTGGATCCAGCAAACTAGTAGCATCAGACTAATTACTAGTATAATTTGAAAACTAATGATCACTACAATGGGGTGAAGCATGACATTTAAAAGACCTGTTGCATTGGGGCTCCACCCGAACAAAACCTCCCACCAGGAGTGATGGCCTGCATTTTTAACTGTAGCTGCTAGCTGAGAGATCTCCTGATTGTGGTGTTGAATCTCGAGTTTGCCATTCTCTCCCAAAGCTTTGAGTCTTAGCAGTTCAGCTTGTAAGGAGGGATGAGTTAACAGTTCCTTAATGGTGATGAGACCCATTCCTAGTAAAATGGGGGACACCTCTTTATAGAGCTCAGGGTAGGCATTCAAATGTTGTATGGTCCATATAGGTACAGTAAACTTAAGATCACAAGTAACAATAGTGGTTACATTACAGAAACAGCGATTAATATAAGGCACCATAGGTTGAATCCAATATCCATTAATTAATACAATATCACATCTTGTTCTCATGCACACACATGCTTTACCCACATAAACAATAGCAGATTCCCTTTCTTGGATAACATCGAAGGAACAGTGAGACTTGTTCCCAGGTTGTGGGAAAAAACATTCATCATGCTCCTCCAATGCTTGGTCTTCACAGATGTAACCTAAACCTTCTTTTCTCCTACACCCTTTTACATTTACTGTTTTCCATGCACTATCTTTCTGCCAGGCCCAAGTGTTATGATCTCTGGAGTACATCACTGAGCTATCATCAATTTGTAATCCCAGTGGGACTACTGGATGGATTGTTCTAATTTCCTTGCCGGCCACAGTTATAAGGAATAACTGCAAGCTTTGCTGGTGGTGATTGTACGAAGCATTAACTAATCTCCACCAGGGCTGGAGGGCTAATTCTTCCTCCGTTACATGGGGCCGAATTAGGTTGATTGCTTCCATGGGAATTTGTCCCATCATGGCTTGCCGAATCATTCCCATGATGACATTTTGGGTGAGAGCCTGAGCTTGCTCACATGCTAAAGCCAATGATACATTATTTTGGAGGGACTGTACACCAGACATCATTAACTTTTCATCCCCTTCTATGAGTTTTTCCCACCCAGGAAATACCTTACTTATTAACTGCTGTTCTTTGCTTAACATTTTTAAAGATGCAGTTAATGGACTTCCCATTTTCCCCATATTTTCAGTGGCATATGACAGTTTATTAGCAAGAACTTCTATATTTGCAGCATCAATTAAGGAGACTCCTGCTCCTACCAGTGCAATTTAATAACTTATGGTACAGGTTCCACTTGAGTCCATGATGGCTTACAGAACTGGTAGTGACGCTGTAGGGCCAGGGGGTTGCTTCCACTTTCATAGAATCCATGCATATGACACAGGCATTTTATTTCCTGGGCTCCAACTGGCAAACACTTCCAGAGTTTCAGAGGCATCGCAGGTTCAGAATAGAGTCTGGACATCAGACTTCAGATACCTATGCACAGCAGTGCTTTGGTGCAGCTATGGAATGTCATAATTCGTGTTTGGAGACCTGTGAGGGGACAGAGAAGGGAAAAACAAACTTCCCACACTCCCCCCGTATATACTGGGAGAAGCTGGGATCAACATTGCAGGGGAAAAGTGGAACATTGATCTACAAGAGGGTGGCCATAACAAGTTGAGCACTTCTCTGGCCTTTTCCTGCCTCAACATCGGGGTAGGCACTGACAAGCCTATCCGATGCGTATTTCCCAATGGCTCGAAGCCATTCCTTCCTGCTAGCCAAGAAGGGTGGCCGGCAGGATAGAGAAGACTGTTTACCCTATTCCTTGATGGTCAGGTGGTTTACCCTTCCATTCTTTGAGCTGTGAAGAATGAAACCATTTTCTCCAAGGTTTTCTACTTTTTCCATTCAGGATTTCAACCTGATAAACATTGGGGCTGGCTCGATTTACAATAAAGCAAGGACCATCCCAGGTGTGAGTTAAAGAGTGTTGCTTTGCTGAAAACTTCCTATACATTACTTGTTGGCCTATTTCCCATATTAAGGGAGGGTTTCCCCATCTTAGCTTCTTGTCTGTGTTTTGCTGTACTATGCTTAGCTGTGTTGCCACTTGTTTGTGTAGAGCAGCTATTGTTTCCACAAGAGTCTGTACCCATTCATCTGTCACCACCTTCCTTTCCCAGGCATTAGGCAGTTCTATTCCTAACCACCAGCATTCAGGCATGCGCATGTGCCTTCCAGTCATGACCTCAAAGGAAGTGTACCCATGTATTGCCTTAGAGCCTCTTAGGGCCATCAAGATGATTGGTAACTTTTCATCCCAATCTTTTCCTGAGCTTTTTACCTGTTTTTTCAAAGCTTCCTTCAGAGTGCGATTGGTTTGTTCTACTTGTCCAGAGGACTCAGGGTGTCCGGCTATGTGGAAACGTTGCTTAATGCCTAGAGCCTTACATAGCTCTTGCATAACCTCTCCTACAACGTGAGATCCTAAATCTGAATCAATTACTCTGGGAATTCCCATTCTTGAGAAAACTATGTTGAAGAGCTGTTTAGCAGTGACAGAGGCAGTGTTGGTTTTAGTAGGGATGGCTTCCACCCATTTGGAGAAGGGATCTACTATTACCAGACAGTATTTATTCCCTCTACTAGTGGTGGGCAAAGGACCTATATAATCTATCTGAATTCGGGACCAAGGACCCTCTATTCTTTGATGCCCCAATGCATTCTTTTGAACTTTGCGATCAGCATTAACCATGGCACACTGTAAGCAATTATCACACCATTGATCTACATCTGCTTTCATGCCTGGCCACCAGCCAGTATCTTTAATCCTGTTTAAAGTATCCTGTTTTCCTTTATGCCCTTGCTCATGCACAAACTGAATCAGATCCCCCCGTACCTGGCTGGGGATTATCCAGTGCCTTTGACCGTCTGTATTTACTGCCCACCAGACATTATCAAACTGCTCAATCTTGTATTTGCCAGTAAGATCTTTTCCTGCTTTGGCTAAGGACTGGATTTCTGTATCCCCATGCTGAAGGGTACTTAAGTCTAAGGTATCTATTCCTTTCCCTAAAGTTTGTCTCCGGGTAGTTACTGCATCTATTTTCTTTACCTGGTTTGTCTCTTCAGTGTGGTTACTAGTAGCAGCATTTTTGGCTAAGGCATCAGCTTTATTGTTCCAAAGTGCTTCTTCTGAGTGATTTTTCTGGTGCCCCTTTGTGTGAGTCACCCAGGTATCCCCCGTTCTTTCTTTGATCAGGTTAGCAATTTGTCTCCATTTGTCTGAATGAGAAATGGGACGCCCATCTGCAGTTACCATTTCTCTATCTAACCAAAGTGGGAGCCACACAGTGGTGGCTCTGGCTGTCCAGTCAGAGTCAGTATAAATAGCAACAGAAGTGTCCCGAGATTCATAAGCTAGGACAGCTTTAACTGCCTCTACTTCAGCTGCTTGGGCAGAATGAGGGCGAGCTGGTCCTTGGAGCACCTTCCCATCATTTATGCGGATGGCTCCATACCCTGTTTGGGGATGCCCTTTGTGATAGAAACTTGATCCATCTGTAAACCAAATTACAAACCCCTTCTGTTGTGCCTCTGCAAGCCTCTTATCTCCCTTGACAGGCCATTCAAGGTGTTTTAGAAGAGGGAGGGGGCAGGTATGCTCCTCTCCTTCTATGATTAATCCATATGGGGCTGGTGATACAGCTTGCTCTTTTTTAAACTCTACTCCTCGGTTTACTAGGGCGAGCGTCCACTGAGCAATGCATGGGTTAGAAACCTGGCCGTCTTGTATTTTCCCGGATATGATGTACTTAAGCAGGGAATGCACAGTCTGGACAATGACCTTCGACCCTCCAATAATAAATTCCCAATGTGCAAGGCTCCAGACCAGAGCAAGACATTCCTTTTCACAGGGGGTAAAGCCTTGCTCTGTTTGATTTAGGAGCCTGGAGGTATATGCAATGACTCGGAGCTTATCACATTGCTTTTGACTAAGAGTGGCTCCAATACTTGTTTCTGAAGAGGCCAATTGAATCACAAAAGGAAGGACAGGATCTGGATAGCCCAGAGCTGGTGCACAAGCTAAATCTTGTTTTAAGGTAGCCAGAGCAGTTTGTTGGTCTGTTCCCCATTCCCAAATCCTGTTTTTCTTCAATAATTTGTACAGAGGCTTAGCTTTGTCAGAGAACATTTCAATGAACTCTCTGGAGAAGTTAAAAGTCCCCAGAAGAGCTCGCAAAGAGTGTGTGTCTGTGGGAGCAGGCAGCTTTCCTACGGTTTCTACCCTTTGCTGATCTGGAGTCCTGCCATCTTCTCCAAGGCATACACCCAGGTATTTCACTTGTTGCTGCACTAACTGAGCCTTTTCCCTATTTACCTTAAATCCAGTTTCCTGTACTATAGTCAGCACCTCCTTAGTGATTTCTCTGTTCATTTCTGCAGTGGGGGTGTGTATCAAAATGTCATCCACATATGAAATTACATGTGAGTGGTGCTTAGGGCTCAA
This sequence comes from Alligator mississippiensis, assembly GCF_030867095.1. Taxonomy (NCBI): domain Eukaryota; kingdom Metazoa; phylum Chordata; order Crocodylia; family Alligatoridae; genus Alligator; species Alligator mississippiensis. The sequence continues at coordinate 12,223,492 of NC_081838.1, forward strand.
ATGGTTCCACATTTTAGTGACATGGGCATGGCAAATACTAGGAGAAGAATGGAAACCTTGGGGAGTTCGGCTGAAGGCATATTGTTGTCCCCTGTAGGTGAAAGCAAACTTATACCAACATGAAGGGTGGAGGGGTATAGCCATGAAAGCATTAGCCAAATCGATTACAGAGAACCATTTGGAGCCAGCTGCTACTGCTGCTAAGATCTCATTATATTTAGCTACCACAGGAGCAGCGGCAGGGGTGGCTGCATTTAAGGCACGAAAGTCTATTGTCATTCTATAAGTGACCCCGTCCGCTTTAAGGACTGGCCATACTGGTGCATTGCAAATACTTTGCATAGGCACAAGCACTCCTTGTTCTAAGAGACTATCAATAGTCATTTTAATGCCTTCCTCTGCTGCAGCTGGGTATTTATACTGTCTTTGAGGAGGGGGATCTTTTCCTTCAATTAAAACTTCAGCATTTATTTTTCCACACTCCGCCTTATGCTTAGTCCACACACTGGGAAATTCCTGTACCCATGGATCACTAATGGAGGTTAGGGTGGCAGTAGGTGCCTTTATGGCAGCACAACGATGCACAGCAGAGACTTCTGCAGGTCCTCCTTTTAACTTCCATAACACCCCATTAGCTAGATCTACAGTTAGCTGAAATGCCTGGAGGAAAGGAACTCCTAGGATTCCCTTCTCATTTCCCTCATGAGCACAGCACTCTACTTGTCCTTGCAATCTGTCAATTTGCAAGGGAACATCCTGCCAGACAGGAGCTTCCTGAATTTCTCCCCCATATCCACTGAGCTGAACCTGTTTCGTGGTGGGTCTCCCTCCAGAGATCCACCGGGGACTAAGAATATTTACCGAGGATCCAGTATCCACTAGCAATTGGGCTAACATCCCTGGGTTCCCCACTGTAGCCCTCACAGTGGGTCTCCCCCATGCATCACACTGAAGTCTTGTGACCAGCTGGGGAGGCCCGAGGAGAACCGGGCATCCCTATTGATCAGCAGACTCCCTCTGGAGCCTCCACTCAGGAGAGGAGGCAGGGGTCTGGTGCTGACAGGGAGCAGGCACATGGGATGCACTCTGTACTGGGGCAGTGGGCTGAGGAGGTGCTCCCTGCATTAACTCTGCTCTCCGCATGGCTTGAGACAAAGCATTAATCAGGACACTAATGGGCTGGTGATCATATTTTCCCATATCTTCCCCTAAATTCACTAGCTCTTTCCAAATCATTCTCCTAAGGGTCTCTTTGGGCTGTCGTTGCCCAGGGTTGTGAGGCAAAGGGGGATTAGAATTGGGAGGGCGACTGGCAGAGTGAGGACCGTTATTTGCAAAAGTGATAGCCTGCACAGGCTCTGATGTAATCTTTTTGCCTGCTTGTCTCTTTAAAACACCAGTCTCTCGCAGCAAATCTCCTGCCTGTTTGATTTTTGCCACTAGTTCATTCCAGCTCATGTGTGCTAAATCCACAACCCCTATGGTCATTTTTGTCTGGGAATTTAACCCTGCATAGGTGCTCTGTATCAATTCAAGTCCCTGATAATGGAAAGTGATAACTCCATTCTCTTCTGTCTGGGGCAGTGAATCAGAGAGAGCTGCTAGCATTTTCTTCCGGATCAGGTAAGATTCTGGGGCTTCTCCTGGCTTCTGCTCTTCCATTACATACAATTTCTTAAGGGAAGAGGTAGGCAGTAATATTCTAAGAGCACTTATCATCCATTCCCAGGGTCCAGGAGCAGTTCGTTCCCAAGAACCTATGCCCATGTCTAAAGCATCTGCATCACAAGGAGAGGCACATAACTGAGCTACTTGAGTTAAGTCTGTGCCATCAGCAGAGGGGTACATTTGCCAGACACGAGCCAGCCATGCAATAGCAGTGTCTCGGTTCAGTGGCCCCAGTCTCTCAGCAATAGCCTTGGCTTGACTGGGAGACCATCTGACTATGTCAGTGACTATTTCCGTTGTGGGAAGATCAGCTCCTGCAACTAGGCGTTTAACCTCCTTTGTGGAAACAGGGGCAACATTGTGCACATAGGGCCAATCGGGGTTGAATGGGCTTTTGGGGACTGCATCAGGGAGTACCTCTATTTTCCCAGGGGACTCAAAATCACAATCCTCTCTCAACCTTACAGCTGCTACCACTCCCTTATGGACACTAAGTTGGGCATGCAATTTACTGATCTCTGCCTCACACTTCTGATGGCTTGCTGCTGTCTTTGCTGCCTTATTCTCCTCTACCAAGAAACGGGACGCTGCTCTCACTTCTTCTAACAGCACTTTTGTGTATGCCAATTCTTTCTTATACAGCTCTAACGTCTTGCTTGCATTGTCTCTGTCTTCCTGCATATCTCTAAGTAAAGTTACCAGTTTAAGCTTTTCTGCTACAAAATCACACCCGTTTATCTCACAATCTTTCAAACGCTGTTGTAACTGTTCTTTTTCAAGCTCCAATTCCTGCTTCTCCTTTAACATCTCAATCATTTCCAAACATGCATAAAACAATGCCCAGGCAGCAGCTGCATCTTTTGCACTACTACGTGGCTTAAGAGTGGTGCAATACTGTTCAAAACTCAAACCTGCCTCAGTCAGAGGATTCTCACCCTTGAAGCACCCTTTTTCCCAGGGACATTTTCCCTTCTTCATTACCCATCTCTCTAACCTGCAGGGTTTCTCCTGCCTCAAACGAGCAGCTAAAGGGGTTTTTCCAGCCATCTCCATTTCCCTTATCACACTAATGATCACTATCAAAAAGCCTCTTTTACACAGTCACTTAGATTCCACACTGCCACAGTATTACTCCACAATCCTAGTTCTAAAGTACAACTCTTAACTCTACAGCACGGTCTTCAAGTTATTCCAGCACAGTTCTTAACTTAAAAGTTACAAGAGGTTCTATGAGAGAGGGACCTAGCTGAAGGAGCTGGGTCTGATAAGAAAGAAAAGAGAAAAAAAAAAGGAAAAGAAAAAGGAAAGTAAAGCTTTCAGATCGGTGCCTCAGTTTACCACTCTGCAGCAACTACTCAACAATTACCACGTGATTAGGGTCACGTGCTGCCAGCCTTCTCCACCAATTTTGTTACCAAATTTGCCCATTACTTTGGGGTGTGCTCATTTATTAGGGATAGTTTCTAGGGTCTTGGTGATTCTGTCAATGTGCTGCTTGTGTTACTATATGGAGCTGTATCTCTCCCTTCTGCAAGCCCTCACCCCCAGTGGAGCTATCTTGCAGGACTCAATCTCAATGGGACTGGGTTCCTCCAGTCACCAAATCAGTCATACACACAAACACACACAAATTAACGTGGCACGCCTGATCTGGCCGGGCTGATCAGCATGGACAGGCTGACACCCTCATATGCCAAGAATCAGTTCATAAGAGCAACAATAAAATGCAGTCAGACACAAGCACACAGGTAAACAGAATCCCTCTGAATCCGGCTGGGTGTCCAGCTGACACCCTCATGGGCCAGCATTCAGTTCATAAGGGCACGTCTGAGTCAAACTGGGTCAATCAGCCTGTACAAGCTGATCCCCTTATGTGTTTCAAACTCAGCACGTCCCAATCTTTGGCCTCTTGATGAGCAAACCCCACAATAATTTAGGCTTCACAGGGATCTTTAGCATAGGTAAAAGAAGCGTTGCTGCAGAGCACAGGAAGAAAAAGAAGCAGAGAAGGAAAAATATACCCAATTACTACCAGTTTGCCTATAAAAGTTATTTATTGCTAAGCATATGAAATATATAATAGTACTAGTAGTAATAGACATGCAAAAGAAAAACAAGCACAAACAATGACAATACTACCCTGGTTTCACTAAGTGTTTGGGGAAACTTAGCTCAAGCTTAACTGATACAGGTCAGGTTCAGAAGTTTATGCCTAGAAAGAAGAGAGAACGCTGGGAATCTCACCGAGTCCACGGTACCCAGGCTGCAAAGCTGACAGGCACAGTCCGTAGCACAATCCTTGAAGAGAGAGACGATCTGTTCTTCCAGCGTCCCAAGAACGACAGGGGATGGTGTCAGCACAGGAGTTTTCTTCTTCTTCTTTCTTTCTCCCTCTTTCCTCCTGCTTCTTCTTTTTCTTTCTCTTTCTCCTTCTTTTTAAGCACACACACTTACAGATTTTTATACCCTCAGTTCAGCTGCTTTGAAGCACCCTCAGTAGTGTAAATCATTGTCTTTTCTATTGACAAGGGGTTATCTGGTTTGGACCATCTCAGGAAACTGATTGATAATCAGGAAACACTTAAGATTAGGGAGTAACCCAAATACTTGGGAGCCAGCTTGAGATTCCTATGGATGGCAGATATCCTGATGGGATAGCTCATGGTTTCTTCAGGAACAATAGATAGCTTGCAGTATCAGGATTTTGGATTTTTACTTGTTGTGCACAAGCCTCAGCTTAGCATGACTTTTCCAGATTTTACTATAGTCTTTTAACAGACTTAAAGCAATTATTGGGGTGCTCATAACCTTTTGTGGAGAGGACTCCCACCAGTCGTCTCGGGAAAGATACGACAACACCTGGGATTAGGGCTCCAGCAGGCTGGATGCTGTGATGAACCCTTAACCATTGTTCAAATGTTGCCCATACCCCCTCGGACTCGGTCTCTTGCCTCAGCATTCCCTAACCCGGCAACCGAGTTTTAGTCAATCAAGTTTAAATAGGCCTCCCATAGTGGGACCGGGGAATGTACGGCCCGAGATGCCTATTAAACTTAGAGCTGTGTGTGTGTGTCTGGGGGGAGAAAAGTCCTTAGTAAATCCAGATTAGAACTGGTCTGATAAATGCTGAGCTGGGTGTGTGTGAACATGGGTTGATTAACATTGGAAGCACAGATTCCCCATCATGCAGCGCTCTCCTGCTTCTCTGGTCCCAGAATTCACTGCAGTCTCTGCTTCAGGCTTTCTGTTCTCCATCTCTCCTGTAAATGAATGGTCATCTGGTTCCATCTCGGATGTAAATGAGACCTAGGGCAGTTGTTTCACTCTTATCACCCTGATCTGGTGAGGGTCTTAGGTGCGTCTCTCACTGCATCTTAATCAGTTTCGTTTAGGTAGAGGAGGGGAGGGAGGGGGGGGGGGGAGTCCTTTGTGAGTCAGACAGACTGCATCCTGTGCCAGGGTTGCCCAAGAATACAGAGCTGAGGCATAACAGGTTTGGTGGGGGGAGGGAGGGGGGTTATGTCTGTCAGCAGCCAAAATGGACAAGACAGGACATCTGGAGGTAGCCGAGCAAATGTTCTGAGCAATGTAACGCTGAGACGGAGGTGATAGCAAAGAAATAATCCATCTAACTTGGCTGCGTTCAAGTGCATCAGGCAGAGGTGGACGTAGGGATTTTCAGGCAGTGAAAACATTGGTGCATATAGAACAGAGATGTCATAGACTCACTGAATGTTGGCGCAGATGGTTTCACCCAGTAAGGAAATATTCACTATTTTTCTTCATTGTCCCTTTCTAGGATGTGAGAAGGACCTTGGACACGTGCTGTATCTTCCCTTTTCCCCTCCCCAAGTAGATTCCTGCTTAGGCCGTGCAGGAATATCTCCATGGAAGAGCTGAGATGAGCAATAATGGGGGACATGTTCCTCTTAGGAGCAAGGATATGAAGCTTCAGGAAGCAAAAGCTGTTTCTACAGAACTGAAGACCCCGTGCAGCATCCCAGGGATGGTAGAAATGCTAAGGAAATTCAAAGGCACATGAGAGTGCATGTCAGGTTCATTGGCATCAACAACACCCGTGTAGAGTGCAGTGGTGGATATAGCACACACCGCGCAGGGGGGTGTGACTGACTCGCGAGCAGACAGCCCCTGGAGTCCTGGAGCGATCTCCACAGCCCATGTCCAAGCGTCTCTGGGTCCGCGGTGGGAAAAGCACCATTGTAATTTCCATGCAGGGCGCAGCTAGATCACTCCAGTGGGGACAGCTGAAGGTGCAAACTAGACAATAAGGTCAAGCAAGTGGATTCCTGTTCCTGCTGCGGGAGGGAAAAACTAATCCCAGAATCAGGACTGGACAGCAAAGTGCCAGTGCTCTGGGATTATCCTCTTCCATCTACCTCAGTCCCAGTCACTGCCACTTGATGTCCTGGTTAAGTCTCTGGGTTAATCTCTAGGATCCGGTGTCTGTTAGCTCAGGGGAAAGGGATGAAGGGAAATCTGGGTCTCTGCATGAAATGGGGAAGGCCCCACAGTGTCCAACAGCCTGCAGACCCTGGGCCCTGCTGCACGGTGCAGCCTGCAGTACCCCCAAGTGAACTGAGTACCATCACAAGGATTCCCTCGGCGCCATCCTGCCCAGTCTCAGGGCTGTGGTCATGCCCCAAGTGCAGGAGGATGAGGCAGCAAGAGGCTGTTCCCTGCTCTCCATTCCCAGCTCCTTTCTAGCTATGCTTGGCCCCTACACCATGATCCTCTGAGCTTCCTCTTCCAGCCCTGTGGCCAGCCCATCTCTCCCTGCCTGATGCTTCCTACTCCTGGCACCTTGGGGCCTTCTGCACCTGCGTACGCTCCCTCCCCTGGATGCAGCTCAGTCCCTGCTCTGCCACTTCCTTTGCCTTCACCTCCCAGGGAAACTCCTCTCCTCCCTTAGGCATCTCTTACTCAGCCCTTCAGACTATCAGTCCTGTCTGTCATTTCAGCTCTGCCTCCAAAGAGGCAAAATGGTCCCTTCCCTGAGGCGGCAGGAAGGGCAGGTAGCACAGACTTCAGCCTCAGCCAGGCCCTGAGAAAGCAGACAGGTGTCGCAGCCACCAGCCCTCTCCAGGCAGCAACAAGCAGGGACCCAACTGGCCGCTCCCAGGCTGGGTCTCTGCAGCTGTTCTCTGCTCATGACAGTGCAAACCAGCAGCCAGTCCAGTCCTGACCTGCAGGGACTGAACTGCAAATTCCCCGTGACCTCAGGGACCCGCCTGCCCCAGCCCTGACCTGTGACTCTCTCCCCAGAGGACCTGACTCTGGACCCAGGCACAGCTCATCCCAAACTCGTCCTGTCTAAGGATTGGAAATGTGTGAGATGTGGAGACAAACAACAGGATCTGCCCGACACCCCTGAGAGATTTGATACTTCTGTCTGTGTCCTGGGCTCCGAGGGGTTCACGGGCAGGAGGCACTACTGGGAGGTGGAGGTGGGAGACAAGACAGGCTGGGACCTGGACGTGTGCAGGGAATCTGTGCACAGGAAGGGGAAGGTCCGACTGAGACCAGGCAATGGATACTGGGCCGTGTGGCTGCGGGATGGGGGATACGAGGCCCTCACCTACCCCCCAACCCCCCTCACCATGCACGTGCGGCCCAGGCAGGTGGGGGTTTTCCTGGACTACGAGGCGGGCAAGGTCTCATTTTACAACATGACTGACAAGTCCCATCTCTTCACTTTTACGGATACTTTCTCTGGGACCCTATGCCCATATTTCTATACTGGTTACAACGTGGCTCCCCTGATCCTGTGCCCGGTCCCAGCTCAGCCCTGAGGGAATCCCTGTCACTGGCATGACACGTGGGGTGCAGACTGTCCCCTCCCAGCGCCACCCAAGTGCCAGCCCCTCGGGTACCCCCGGGGTGAGGGGGGCAGGGCTGGGGGGGGCAACAGGAGCTGATCTGTCACTCAGAATTGCTAAATATAGATCACTACCTGAATCATTGGCTTGCTTTAATAATCTCTTTATTATCGTAACCCCATTTTCCACAAGCCCATTCAACAGTGGGTATCTCGGGCTCAATGTAGCATGCTGAAAAACATAGCCCTGTGCAAATTTTTAAAAATTTGTGCCCCAAAAACCGGAGGCCATTGTCAGACATAACCCTATGTCTTTTCAAGATTGATTTAAGTTGCAGTATAATCTGCTGTGCAGTCAGATTGTCCAATAAAGCAACTTCAGGATAGTGAGAAAAATAATCTAAAACCAACAGATAATCTTTGCCAGCTGGTGTAAACAAATCAATTCTCACTTTGTACCATGCCTCTTGAATATCATTGTCCATCCACATGGGTTCCTTCTTATTCCTAGGCCGGTACTTCTGGCATGTGTCACGTTTATGTACAGCATTTTCTATCTGACTATTCATGAGTGGCCAATATAATACCTCCCTGGCCCTCCTTTTGCATTTTTCAATACCCAAATGACCCTCATATCTTCTTTGAATCACATCGGCTTGCAGTGCTTCAGGTAGGTGACCCTTGAACAAAACACCATCAGTCACTGAGAGCTCTGCTTTAAACTGAGAACATGGATGGCCAGGCTACCCAGGGGCGATGGCTATAATAACCTTCTGCAATGTCCCATCCTTTGCTGTAGCCACCACCAAGTTTTGCCATATCTCCTCCGATATTGGCTAATATATTTTTATCCCATTGACATGCACAACGTCAGATCCCATGTCAGCATCATCCACAGTGTTGTCAACTGCCCTAGACAAAGCATCTGCGATCGCTGGGTCTTTGCCTGGCTTATAGTCTAATCTCAAATCGAATAATTCTAACTGAAAAAAGTCCCTGTAATCTAGGAGGTATATCAGCTAGCCCCCTCCTGACCTGTAACTCTCTTCCTAGTGGACGTGACCCTGGACTCAGGCATGGCAAATGCCTACCTCATCCTGTCTGAGGATCAGAAATGTGTGAGACGTGAAGGCACGCAACAAGATTTGCCTGTCACCCCTGAGAGATTTGATCATTGTGTCTGTGTCCTGGGCTCCAAGGGGTTCACGGGCAGGAGGCGCTACTGGGAGGTGGAGATGGGAGACAAGACAGGCTGGGACCTGGATGTGTGCAGGGAGTCTGTGCACAGGAAGAGGAAGGGCTCATGGACACCTGGCCATGGATACTGGGCCCTGTGTCTGTGGGATGAGGGTACAAGGCCTGCAGCTCCCCCCCAGCCCCACTCCTCATGCTGGAGGCAGGTGGGGGCTTTCCTGGACTATGAGGCTGGGGAGGTCTTGTTTTACAATGTGACCGAGATGTCCCATCTCTTCACTTTCACTGACACCTTCTCCGGGATGCTGCGCCCTTTCTTCTGTCCTGGTCTCAATGCTGGGGGCACCAACGTGGCTCCCCTGACCCTGTGCCCGGCCCCAGCCCAGCCCAGAGGGAATCCCTGTCCCTGCCATGACACAGGCCCCCAACTGCCATCCCCTCGGGTGCCCCTGGGGTCGAGGTGGGGCAGGAGCCGGGGGGGGGGGGGGCAAAGCAGGGTCTCCCACTTGTGGCTGTGCTGTTCCCTAGGGTTCATCTCCCAATCCCCATGCTCACAGCACCAGCCACTGGAAGGGACCGTCTCTAAATTCTCATCCTTCCCTTACAGATCATTGCAGTCCCTCTGAGTTGATCATTTTGTAACTCTGTTTGCTCCACTTGGCCCTGCCCTCCCTTCCCCTCCCCTCCTTTCCCCTCCATCCATTCCCTCCAGTCTTTTATATTAAAAAAAACCCAAAGACTATCCTCCGCCTTGGCAGGGCCACATACAGTATTACCCGCTCCTCATTACAAGGGGATCGTGGGATGTGTCCACTCTTTTTTTCATTTGGGAATCACTTGTTGATGGCTCAAAATTACTCGTCTTCATTTATTGTTCAGAACAACTTCGTACCTCCTGCCTGTCTGTGGAGCTGTGCTGGCTTGTTGTCACTGCACACATGGGCCACGTGGTGTTTTCTCTAGGTTCTTCCCTGCATGCAAGTGCCTGTTATGAGCAAGACGCGGGCCCAGATACCTGTGAGCACAGGGCTGAAGTTCTCTTTTGGGGAGCATTTTCTCATGACTGGTCCAAGTCTCCCGCTTCTAGGATGCAGTATCTCTGTAGTGGATGCATGCTAGGGAGGGACACAGCTGGATTTGACTGTATTTAAACTCATAATGATGCCTGTTTGCAGAGGTGGCTTTGTGGAGGGACCCTCCTGGCAAGTGCTAGATTTAGTTTTGACCAAGGGAGAAAACCTGGTGAGTGATCTGATGGTAGAGAATAACCTAGGGGACAGTGACTATGACACTGTCACTTTCACTGTCCATCGTAGGGCTGAGAGATCTGTCACCAAGGTAGAAATTCTTGACTTTAAAAAAGCTGGCTTCAAAAAGCTAAGGACTTTAGTAAATAATGCCCTACAGGATCATGGACCACAGGGAAAGAGTGTGGATGAAGAGTGGCCGTTCCTCAAGGACATTATCCTCAGTGCACAAAAGTTGTCCATACCTGTATGCAAAAAAGGTGGCACAGGGACCAGGAGGTCGCCTTGGCTCAATAGGGAAGTCACAGATATTCTGAAAAAGAAAAGGGAGGCTTAACAATGATGGAAGCTAAGAATAGGCCCCAAGGAGAAGATTGCATAAGATTGGCCCATAACTGTAGGGGGCAGATTAGAAAAGCAAAAGCGGTGACCGAATTCAGGTTAGCAACTGAAATCAAGGACAATAAGAAGTCCTTCTATAGGTATATAGGTAACAGGAGAAAAACAAGTGGAAATGTGGGACCACTGCTCAAAGTATCTGGACGTCTGATCACCGACACCAAGAAGAAGACTGAACTCCTGGACAAGTACTTCACATCTGTATTCCATCAGTCTAAGAGTGATAGCCTGCCAAATGCAAATATGACATAGAATAGTCACAGTAGAGAAGATCGCCTACCAACAGTCAATGTCCGGTGGGGAAAGAACAGCTAGAGTGGCTGGATATCTAAGTCACCAGGACTGGTTGAACTCCATCTGAGAGTGCTGAACAAACTAGCCAAGGTAATTGCAGGACCGCTGGCAAACCTCTTTGAGAATTCGTAGCACTCAGGAGAGGTCCCAGAAGACTGGAAGAGGGCCAATGTTGTGCCCATCTTCAAGAAGTGGAGGAGAGAGGACCCAAGGAATGACAAGCCAATCAGCCTGACCTCAATCCCAGGAAAAATCCTTGAAAAATTTCTCAAGGAGTCTATATGCAATAAGGTAGTAGAAGGCAAAATTCTGAATGACATCCAGCAGTTTTGTCATGGGTAGGTCATGTCTGACTAACCTCATCTCCTTCTACAACCAGGTTACTCACCACCTGGATAAGGGAGATGAGGCCGACATCATTTACTTGGACTTTAAGAAGGCCTTTGACTTGATGTCCCATGAGGCTCTCAAGATAAAACTAGGGAACTATAGGCTCAACAATTCAATGGTCAGATGGGTGGGAAATTGGCTGCAGAGTCAGACCCAGAGAGTACTAATAGATGGATCTGTGTCAACCTGGTAGAAGGTAGCCAGTGGGGTCCCCCAGGGTTCAAGTACTTGGACCAGTGATTTTCAACAGCTTCATCAATGATCCAGATGTGGGGGTGAAAAGCACACTGGCAAAGTTCACCATGGGGAAGTGCGGCCACGCATCAGGGTAGGCTGGCAATCCAGGCAGACCTAGACAGATTAGTTAGGGGCAAGATTAGTTTGATGGGTGGACCAGAACCAGATGCTGTTCAACACTGAGAAGTGTCGGGGGAGGAAAAATCCACAACAAACCTAGAGGCTTGGTGGTGCTATGCTAGCTAGTACCACATCTGAAAGGGGCCTGGAGGTCATAATTGACCATAAACTGAATATGAGACACCAGTGTGATGCTCCAGTTAGCACAGCAAACAATACGCTAGCGTGCATCAACCAGTGCATCTCAAGCAAAACTAAGGAAGTTATTCTCCTGCTCTACTCGGCATTGGGGAGGCTGCAGCTGGAGTACCGTGTCCAGTTCTGGGCACCAGAAGGATTCATAGATTATAGAGTCGGAAGGGACCCAATGGATTATTGTGTCCGACCCCCTGCCCCTGGCAGGAAAGAGGACCGAGGTCAGATGACCCCAGACAGGTGATTGTCAAGCCTCCTCTTGAAGACCTCCAAGTTAGGTGATAGGACCACCTCTCTTGGCAGCCCGTTCCAGACTCTGCCCACGATTATTGTAAAAAATGTCTTCCTAATGTCTAACCTAAATCTACTCTCCAGTAGTTTGCACCCATTATTCCTAGTTACTCCCTGGGGCGCGCTGGTAAACAGCGCATCCCCAATTCCCTGCTGTCCTCCCCTGATAAATTTATAGGTGGCTACAAAGTCACCCCTCAGACATCTTTTGTATAGGCTGAAGAGATCCAGATCTCTCAACCTCGTCTCATAGGATCTTTCATGGAGACCACTAATCATGTGGGTGGCCCTCCTCTGAACCCTCTCCAGATTCTCCACGTCCCTCTTGAAGTGCAGCGCCCAAAAGTGGACACAGTACTCCAACTGCAGCCTGACCAGTGCTGCTTAGAGGGGGAGCATCACCTCCCTCGATCTGTTGGTCATGCATCTGCTAATACACGACAAGGTGCGATTGGCTTTGTTGATGGCCTTGTTACACTGCCGGCTCATGTTCATCTTGGAGTCAGCTATGACTCCAAGGTCTCTATCAGCCTCTGAGCTGCTGAGAAGGACATCCCCCAACCTGTAGATGTGCTGGGGATTCCTCCTTCCTAGGTGGAGTACCTTACATTTATCTTTGTTTAACTGCATACTATTATGCTCATTGATGTAACCTGTCCATGTCGGCCTGTAACTGCTCCCTGCCCTCTGGTGAATTCACTTTGCCCCATAATTTGGTATCATCTGTGAACTTGGAGAGGGTGCTCACCACACCCTCGTCCAAATCGCTGATGAAGGTATTAAATAACACTGGCCCAAGGACCAAACCCTGTGGGACCCCACCGCCCACCTCCTTCCAGGCCGAGAATGACCCACCAACCACCACTCTCTGGGTGCAGTCCCTAAGCCAGTTGGCCACCCACCTGACTTTGTAAGTGTCCACTCCACAGCCCGTTAGCTTCCCTATGAGAATAGGATGTGAAACTGTGTCGAAGGCCTTCCTAAAGTCCAGGTAGATGACATCGGCCTCCGTTCCTGTGTCAAGGCAGTGTGTGACCTGGTCCACTCACCTGGACCTCCTCCACCCAGGATGTGGAGGAGATTGAGAGAGTCCAGAGAAGAGTCAGTCGTAGGGTTAGAGGCCTGAAGAGCAAGCCATATGAGGAAAGGCTGACAGATATGGGACTGTTCAGCCTAGAAAAGAGAAAATTTCAGGAGAATTTGGTGGCAGCTTACAGATATATCAGGGGTGAGTATCAGGGGCTAGGCGAACAACTATTCACCAAAGCGCCCTAGAAGAAGGTTTCAGACTGGATATAAGGAAAAACTTCTTCACAGTTTGTGTGTCCAGACTCTGGAATAGACTCCCAGCGGGGGTGGTGCAGGCATCTACCCTGGCAATATTCAACAGGAGACTGGACCCACACCTTGCTGGGGTTATTTGACCCCAGCAGTCTTTCCTACCCAGAGCAGGGGGGCCTGGACCCAGTGATCTCATGAGGTCCCTTCCAGCCCTAAACTTCTGTGAATCTGTGGTACTCTCAGGGCTCTGAGCGGCTGAAGGGACACTCAGACACTGCCTGTGCCCCATCTGCCACCTGCACCCAGGGCTGTCCTCCAGCACTACTGAATTCAGCTCCCAAGTAGGGCCATCTCTTCCCCTGGGGGACATGCTACTCTGGGGATCCCAGACAAAGAGCCCTCACCCTTATGGGATGACACTGAATGAGGCTGCTGCTCCTGGTGCTCCAGCCCATGCAGTAGTGGCTCTGTTCATTGCTTTGGAGAAGCCTCATCTCAGCTCCTCCCCCTTTGCTGACTTGGTTTCTATAATGGGATCAGGGCCCAGCAGAGTCCTTGGCACAAGGCCGACCAGCCTGGCAGCAGCCCCACCTCCTTTTGCCTCCCCCTTTCTCTCTCTTGCTCCCTTATAGAGTGCTCTGGGCAGCAGCTGTGGTCAGGGTGACTTTTGCTCAGGGCCTCTTGTGCTTTGGCACCCAGCAAGATAACTGTGTTGTATTATCCACAGACTAAACACTTAATTAGGCTGGAACAAAAATTCCCCCGATTCTCCCCTCCCTGAAATGCAGATGTGTCCTGTCCAGCAGCCTTTCCCCCTTCCTCACCCACACACAGAGCAGAGCAGAGAGCTCCCTGGCCCCCGAACGAGACTGACGTTGGCTCCTTATTCTCAGTTCCTTATTCCTGTTCCTGGTTCCTTTTTCAAAGCTAATGGGCATGAGCCGGAAGTTGGTTCGTTGTTCCCAGTTCCTTATTCCTGGTTCCTTTTTCAAAGGTAATCTATACCCAGAGATGACCAGAGCAAGCTGAAGAGCCCGGGGTGGTCACCCTGATTCGCACCCCGTAGGGATGGCCCTGTCTATACCCAATAAAAGCTTTCTTTTATGTAAAATGTTTCTTGTTCCCAGCCAAATCAGTCAAATCAATTCCAAATCCATGGGTCATTCAAGAACCATATGTGGCCCTACAACCAGCAAACATCCTCTACCTCACCTGGGGCTTCAGATGTTTCCAAATCATTTGGCAGGTATCCTATGTGCAGGCCCAAACCCAGAGGTTTGGGGTTCAGATGCCCCCTAGTTTCACTTGCCCTCAGCCATACGGCCACAGGAATAAGTTTGTTTGTTTGAATTTTCCATGTCCCAAGCCAAATCAGCCAAATCAAGCCCAAATGCATGAGTCAGTCCAGAACCATAACAGCCCTACAACTGGCCAACATCCTCTACCCCCACCTGGGGCTTCAGATGTTTCCAAATCCTTTGGCAGGCATCCTACGTGCAGGCCCCAGCCCGGAGGCTTGAGGTTCGGATCCCCCCGAGTTTCACTTGCCCTCAGCCATATGGCTGCAGGAGCAAGCTAGGAAGAAGTCTCCCATTTCCATAAAATGGGCATAAAGCCAAGGTCTTCCCACTCCAGCAGCTAAGTGGGAGATTAACTATACATTACCTTCGCGGATACTACCCCTGTGCCAGGAGAGCAGCTATCCCCAGGTGCAACTAGCAAAACTGCCTCAGTGGTCAAGGTGTTTCCCCTGTCTGGTAAGCATAGGAACTACACTTGATCTGAGCCTGCAAGAGGCCGAGAGCAAGCTTCTTATTAATGAATTACATGCCCCAGCCCTGCGGGTGCCCCTCACTACCAACTGGCTCCCCACAGCAATGCCCACCCTGTGCCCACAGCAACCACACCCCCAGAACTGCCAGACATGCAGGCAAGGAAGCGGAGGAGGGATCACATCCAGTCCCACTCCTGGTCCCCAGCCGCCTCCCCTAGCGGCAGCCACCTCCCCCCGCCTGCTCCCCACAGCGATGCCCACTCCATGCCTGCAGCAATATGTGGGGCAGAAGTGCAGAGCAGCGATCACAGCACATCCCGCTCCCGGCTCCACCACGTACTCCCAACAGCTGGACCCAGAGCTGCTGCAGTGGGTGTGGGGGCTGCCCGGCTGAAGCCAGAGCAAATCCTGAGGGCTGCCTGGCTGCAGGGGGTGCTCCAGGATGATGCCTCTCAGGTGCGAGGGAACCCTGAGACCACCCCAAAACCAGCAACACTGGAGACCCCCAAAACCCTCAGAGCTGGGTGTGGGGGCCCAACTCAGCCCCCCACAAAATGACGCCTCTCCCCCCTGTGCAGCAACACTGCAGCCCCAGCACAATGAGAAGCCTGCCAGTAAAGCCCCGTCCCAATCCAGGGAACAGAATCCAGGAGTCCTGGCTCCCAGCGTTGCTCTGTCCACTCACCCTCACAAAATGACTCAGACCTGGCCATCGTGACCGTCACTCTGTGGACTTGGACTGAGGCGACGTACAAGACTTGAGTTCCCCCTGCACTCGATGGCAGCTGAGACAGTGGAGGCAGGGAGCCCACACTCGTCCCCGCAGGTCTGAGCTACCACCCACCAACAGTCTGGAAATGCAAGTAGCCTGTGGCCCAGCATGTGGCTTTGCAGAGGGGCACACACTTTGGGTACCCACAGGGGCAGAAGGGAGCAGGATTGAGCCTGTACAATTTATTTATTAATGGTGATATCACAGCAGACAAGTGGGCACAAGATGCAATAGCAGCATGAGTGGCAGCATCCAAGTGCCTGTTTAAATGTTCCCCTCTTGCTCTGTGCCAGCTGCATACACGTGTATGATCTCTTTGACCTCCTCCGACCCCTGCCCCCATCACTGCTGCAGAACCAGCCTGGCAAGGGCTGTGGAGGGGTAGTGGGAAGGGCTGGTGGCCTTGCTCACTCCCTGGGATCTAAATGTACAGGGCCTGGCTGCAGGACTTTCTGTGGGGCTGTTCGGCACCAGGGCTGAGCAAGCATCAGCTGCTGTCTGCAGGATGGAAGGGTCTAACCCGCCCCTGCTCCTGTGAGCACTAGAGCCAGGGGGGCTGGGACAGGGGGGACAAGGTAAGAATTGGCTTGTCATTTGCAGTTGCCCAAGAGCCTCTGCTCCCATGCCAGCAGCAGTGGCCACTGCCCTGCAAGGGGCCTCCTCTGCCCAGGGTGGGGGATGTCCTCCTGCTCCTCCTCTTGCTTCTGCCCTGCCCCAGGCCTTTCACCTGCTCCCAGCCACCTGTCTTTGCCTCCCTGGTCAGGCAACATGTTCAGACCACCCCTGGGCTACAACGGGCTTGGAAGAGAAAGGTGGGGAGCAGAGGCCTGGGCAATGGGGTAAGGAGGGTTTAGGGACAAGCTGAAGGGCTACACAGGGAGCAGAGGAACAGCGGCTGCAGCACATTGCCCCAAGGGCATCTGCCACACCTAGAGCTGCACCTGCAGCAAGCATGCCTGATTTCAGCTCCAACTCACACCTGTGTCTGTGCCCTGCACTGTGTGTGCCTGGTCTCAGTTCCACCCTCCCCCTGCATGAGTTCTCTTGGGGCAGGGCTTGGGCGAAGGGCTCTGGATGGATGCTCGGGGGTCGGTAGCTGATCTGACCATGTTTATTGGGGCAGGCAGTGCTGTGGGCCGGGGGAGGTAGGAGGCCGATGCTGCTTTCAGGGGTGGGCCTTCTCCCACACTGCAGGCTCATGCTGCTGATGTGAATAGCTCCAGCAGCTGTGGCAAGTGGCTCACACTGTTCCCGGGGTTTGGGCACTGGTGGGGTTAGTAGATGGCTCTGTGTGCTGGTAAATCACCACGGCCTGGAGAGATGGATGGTCAAACAGACAGTCGGTCACCAGACTCCACTCCCTTCCCAGAACTGGGGGAGCAGCCAAGGGTCAGGGGTCCCAGCTCCAACCCTGCAGCCCCAAACTCCTCCCAGGTTGGGGCAGAGCCCAGGCATCCAGGCTGCCCACCTCTACCTTCCCCAGGTCACGCAGCCCTCAACCCTGTAGCAGAGCCCAGGCCGTACACAGCCCCTCCTGGGCCAGCATGTCATACCCTCAACAGAGCTGCCCCTGAGCCCCAGCGAGAGAGATGCCCCAGCCCCAGGACCTGTGGGGAGCCCAGCAGTACCATGTCGACGTAGCTGTCCCGGCAGATGGCTTTGCACCCGAAGGCCGCGCCGGTCAGGGCCAGGCAGAACTGCAGCAGTGTCAGTATAAAGAGGAGTATGATGACGCCCTCCAGGATACCCTGAGTGGGCAGCAACAGTCAGGAGTAGTGCCTGGGGCAGAGGGTACCAGCTACCCCCTGCACCTGCCCCCTATCGCCCCCCTTCTCTGCAGCAAGGCAGCCCCCAGGGCCCACCCCACCGCATGATGCCCCCGAGTGGCCCTCTGCATCACAGCGCCCCCTGGAGTGCCTACTCCTGGCAGTCATGGGACCGGCTCACCTGGACTTCAAGGGGGGCTGGCACACATTCCATCTGCTCTGGGTCCCAGGTGCAGTGGTGGACACCATGGAGGAAGGTGAAGCTTAAGAAGAACACCACAAGGCCCACGCCCAATAGTACGGCACTCACGGAGTTCAAGGCCAGCACCGCCTTCACCTGCAGGGGGGCAGTGGGGGTAGGCACGCAAGGCCCCTTGGCCCCCACCGCCCCTTGAGCCCCAAGGTCCACTCTGCAGGCTTTGGGCCCCGTGAACTTGACTTCCCTCAAATCTCCAAGCTTGGCCCCCAGGTCCTGCCCCCCCAGCCCCAACCCAAGACAGATCCCTGGCAGGACCCATCTGGCTCTGGGGAGGACCCTGTTGCTGCAGCCTTCCCCTGGTGCCATATGCTCTCAGCCAGGGCCTGCTGCTTCCCTGGTGGGTTTCTGAGGTTCCCAAATTCCCCCTGACTTTATGCTCTATTAGGGCTGGGGGTGGTGAAGCACTTGGGTGCTGAGGCTAATTCAGGGCTCAGGTTTCTGATTGCAGGGGGGTTTTTAACCTCTCCCAGAGGCGCTGAGTGCTGGCTGGGGCTGGGGCTGGGGACTGGGCTGAGCCAATGCTCCTGCAGGGACCAGCCCTGGAGGGTCCTGGCTAAAGGGTCTTGTCCCTCCGCTCAGGCTCAGATTGACATTGCATTGGGGGCAGGAAGGGAATATGCCGGGTTTAAACATCCTGGCACTGTATTTCCCAGTTTGGAATAAAGTTTCCCTCCAGTTCCAGTCCAGCTGGGGTTTTCCCTCACCCCAGTCCCTTTCTGCCTGACAATTCCCACCCCACACGCCCGAGTCCTTCCCCCCTGAGTGTCCGTGCCCAGCGAGGCCCAGCGGTGCTTTGAACTGCTGCAGCTCTTACCAGTGGGATCTTGGGTTTCCTGGAGGCCGCCACCGAGAGGGAGCCTGAGATCACACACTGCAGGGGAGAGAGGGCAGAGGGGAGATCAGGGGCCATGTGGAGCTGGAGGGGGTGGTCCTGCCTGGGGGCTCCTGGGGGGAAGTCACAGCCTGCAGGCCTGGGGGGTGGATGGGCTTGGGGTGTGTCCACAAGACAGGTGGGGTTACTACAGGGTTACTCAGACCTTACTACAGGGTTACTCAGGCCCTGCTGCAGGAATACTCACTTGTTACCCCCAGGTTACTCAGCCCTACCACAGGGGCATTCACACCCTAGTGCAGGGTTCTCATTTCCTACCATGCAGATGCTCAGTCCCTACTACGGGGTTACTCAGTCACTAGGACATTGTTACTCAGTGCCTTCAGCAGAGTTATTCAGTCATTCCTATGGGTCCACCCAGCTCCAACAATGGGGTTACTCCATTGTTACTTTGAGGTGACTCGGCCCCTCCTGCAGGGCACCAGGTTGCTCAGCCATTACTAAGGGGTAACTGTTCCTACCCGCCCCCGCTGTGGGTACCAGCCTGTGGAGGACATGGGGCCAGTTGCCTTGGGCATCTCGGGGATGCTTCTAAGATGTCCCATGCTGCCAGCTCCCCCCTGCCCCAGGCTCACCAGAACGCTGGTCCAGATGGTTGTTCCCACTTGAAGAGCAGGGTAGTGATAATCGACCAGTGCGATCATGATGATCCCAAACGCGGTCTGCTGAATGCCCACGAGGATCTGTGTGATCTGCCAGGACACCAGAGCAGGGGCATCACCACCACTGATGGCCCCAACCCTGGCCCAGCCCCAGCCCCAGCCCCAGCCCCAGCCCCCTCGGTCCTTGCTGCGCAGTTACTCAGCCCTGCTACGCAGTCCTGAGCCGGGGGCTCCGTCTGCCTCCACCCTGCCCTTTACCGTGGGGTCCTCTGCTCCCCCCAGTCCATCCGAACCCTGTCCATACCCCCCAGCTCCCACACTCCCAGTGTGGCCCCCACCTGCTTGCCTGAGCATCTGGGCCCAGGACCCCCTGACCAGACTGGTCTATCTGTCTCCTGCTCCTCCATGGAGATGCTGCCCAGGGCAGGGGGGCTAGGCAGACGTACTCACCCCCAGGGCCAGCGGCTCCCCCTGCTGGAACTTCTCCAGGGGCTTTGGCCTGGTCCCGGGGACCTGGGCGGGGGGCACGATCTGCGTCAGCAGGACAGTGCCAGGGGCCCCTTGCTCCATGGTTCAGCTGGCCTGGCTCCTGCTCAGCTCGTGGGAGCTGCTGTGGACAGGAGGAGAGGGGGAGAGTTAAGGGGCAAAAAGCCAGAAGCCAGACACCTGCAGTGAGGGGTCTGGTGGGCTGGGGAAGGCGAGCCCGGACACCTGGGCTCCATCCCAGCCTCAGGACAGGAGGGGGTGGGGACTGTGAGGGATGGTGGTGGTAGCCGGGACACTTGGGTCCTCTCCTGGGCTCTGGTAGGAGACTGGGGTCCATTGGGGTACAGAGGCTATCCCCTTCGTGGAGCTAAGGGGCCTGGCTCTGATGAGCTGGGGAAGGGCAGGGCCTGCCCCGGGCCACCCCACCCCCTGGCCCAGCCCCAGGGGCAACCCCTACCTGCCACTTCTAGCAGCAAACTCAGCTCTGCCTCTGCAGTGGGTGACGTTGAAGCCTGGCCCCTCTGCCTGGAGAGGAAGGAAGAGCGGGGCCCAGAGGGGAAGTGGGAACAGCTGGACAAGGGAGGCGCAGAAAGTAAATCTCTGCCCCGGGGTCGGGTTGTGCAACAGGGCAAAAGCCTGGGGCAGCTGCCAGGAGGGGCCTGCACAACTGGGTCACGCAGGGGGGCAAGGGCTGTCATGCTGCAGGGGGGGCATTAAGGGGAGCTGCATGGTGGGAGGGGGAGTGGGGATTAGGCAGGACCTCATGCCCCGATTGTAGCCTCCAGGCCTTGGTTCCCAGCCCGTGCTCAGCTCAGGGGTGGGGGTGGGGTTGAAGTGCAGGGAGCCTAGGGGGACCTGGGGCCAGGCCCAGGGATCGGGCCCTCTGGCTGGGCAGAACGTGCGGGGCACTGAGCAGACCATGTGCAGTGCGGGCACAGGGCTGAGGTCACAGTGCACCCACAGCCCTGCTGCACAGCGGGTGACGGGCATCTGGCAAATGCAGCACGTTGTTGGGTCCCAGGAAACATGGGGGGGGCACGGGAGGAGCCAGGAGCCCGGATATCTGGGGTCTGTCCCAGCTGCAGGCAAGGACAGCATCTGGGGGTTAAACAAGAGGACAATGGAGCACAGGGCTGCTCTCCCAGCTCAGCCTCCTTGGAGGCTGGATCTGTTTTGCATGCAGAGCCGTGGTCAGGTGCAAACCCCACAGCCAGGCCTGGTCAGAGCGTGGTCAGAGCCTCGCAGTGCGACCTGTGGCCCCGTGACCCCTTTGCACCCTGCTGGGGCCAATGGGGGCATTCAGCGGCAGATGGCAGGAGGAAAGCCCAGGCCCTGCTTGCCCTCTGCTTGAATCCTCCTAGGCCACGCTGCTTCCGGAGCTGAGAGAGCACCAGGCCTCCTGGCTCCAGCCCCTCTGCTGCCACCCCCTTGATCCCACAGGAGCCCAGGAGCTCTGACCCCGGTGCCCAGCCTGGGACTTCACAGTCCATGGAGCAGTGAACAGGGAGCCCTGAAGAGGCAGAAAATCCTGGTGCTGCAGCCAGGAGCTGCTGCCTGGCCCAGGGAGCCCCTGGGCACTGCCAGACCAGGGCATGGGGGGCAGAGCAGGAAGGGGCAGTACAGCCTGGAGTCTGTGGGGGCACATGAGGCCGGGACCAACTTGAGCCCATCCAGGAGCAGCACCAGGGGCTGGTGGGGGGCTGCATGGGAGAACATCGGGTCTAGAAGGACACTCATCCCCTATCACTGTCCCAGGGCAGGAGGAAGGGACACTCTCCCCAGATTTGAAGCAGGCAGCGGGGGGACTAGGGCACATGGATGACTAGGTCTGCTCCTCCCAGGAGAGGGACAGCACTGAGCAGAGCACTGGGGACCGAGGTGGCTTGGGCAGCAAAGGAGTCTTGTCTGACATGTGCACACATACACAAGCACGCATGCTGCAGCAGAGGGAGGAGCCAGGCCGGGTCCCTCCACCAGCTGGTGCTGGGCACTAGTGCTGCCAGCTCACAGCGAGGCAGGACATGGGCAGAGCCAGGTTCGGGGGTCCCCATCCCGGGGTGTGCGCAGCAGCTGCTGCTGCAGCCCCTTTACAGCTCCCGAGAGAGCTGTGCTGGTGTGCACCATGTGCCCGGGCTGCCATGGGCAGGGAACCCAGGTGTCCCACCCTGCCTCCTCCCGTAGGCCCATCTCCGAGGGCCTAGATCTGACCCCCACAGGGCTCCACGGAGTCCGTCTGAAAGACTCTGGTGGCCACCAGGGCCCTACCCTTGGTCCGGGGCTTGTGTGGGCAGCTGAGGGCAGGGGCGGTGCTGGGGGCAGGGGCATGTGGGGTGTCCCGGGTGGGATGTAGGGGCAGCTCGTGGACATGGAGAGCAGAGGCATGCACCAGGCAGCCAGGGTGCAGCGGTGGCAGGGCTGGGAGATGCTGGAGGGACCTTGTCTGGAACAGGCATGGATCGCTGGGGGGCTGGTGCTGGGCACCTAGGTCCAGGAAGCAGGAGATGTAGCTGTGGGGGGCTGTGTCTGGGCCAAGCCCCCCCAGCATATGTCCTGCCGAGCCTGGGGGCTGCTCACAGGGTTCAGTCCTGCTCTTGGGGTGGTTGCATTGGGGGAGGGGGTGCTGCCCCTCGCTCTCACACGCTCTGCACCCCAGGAGGGCCGGGGCCAATGTGGGGCGCTGTGGGCCCAGCAGTTGCCCCTGCACGGCCAGCGCCTGGGCATGGAATTGGCATCCCGGCTGGCTGAGGCCCATCGACTCCTGGCTGACGGCTCAGAGCATACCATCCTCACCAGGCACCTGCCCCCCAGTGGGCCTGCCCACCACCCCACCATGCCCTGCCAGGGTTTGAGCACCCCCAGGCCAGGGCCGTGCAGCCTCCAACCCCAAGGGCTGATATGTCACCTGGGTAAGTGAAGCATGTCAAGATGAACAGCTCAGCAAAGAGAGAGAAGCACTGGCAAGAGAGAGAGGCACCCTAGTGTAAATGCTGGGGCTAGGAGACCTGTCCCTTGCAGAGGCGTATTGGGGTGGGAATCATGTACCATGTCTCCGCCATCAAGGACATGGTGCTGAGCTGGCCTGACCAACATCAGACCTGTTGGTGGCTGTCCAGCAACAATAAACCTTTCTGAGCTGTTACCACACACAGGTCCCAGTTGTGTTGTCTGCATTTGGGATCTGCAAGGATCTGGGACCTGTGCATCCAAAGCAGCAGTACCCAGAGACCTCCTGAGAAAACACCCCACATGCCTCAAAGCAACAGGGTCCTGCCAAGATGCAGGAGAAGCCGGGCCCCCATGAACGACAGGTGCTTGTGCCCCCAGCTCTGATGTACTTGGGATCTGACATGAGCAGGAGGGCACAACTTGGGCCCCTAAGCAGAGAGTCGGCCATGGGGCAGCTGCCCAAGGCGTGCAGCTTGCTGGGGGGCTGGGAAAGGAACGCTACTGCCACCCTCAATGACTCAATTAGGCAGCACCTGAGCCCCGGCTGCCAGCCACGGCTGTGGGAGCTCCCCCGCTTACCACTGTCATCCTCCTGCCGCTCCCTCCACTGCACTCCTGCTGCCACCGTGTCCCCACAGCCGCCGAGGGCACACGCCGTTCATGTTCCCCTTGGTATGGAGACAAGCCAGGATGTAAGACAGAGGCAGCAGGTGTCACAGTCCAGGCCTTGGGAGCTCCCCAGCAACAGGAGTGCAATGTTGGGGATCTGGGCTTGGCAGATAGCCACCATCTAGGACTGAGGTCTGGCCATGGGGTCTCCTGCAAGCTGTGGTTGCTGTTGCACTTAGCGGGTTTTTAAACCTAGGGCCTCAAGAATTGACACAGCACCTAGTTTAGCACAAGCAAGCTATAAAACTAAATGACAGAAAAAGACTCTTTGCCAAAATAAAATAAGCTACTCCACATAGTCCTAGTACATATTTAGCTGCAGCAGTGTTTTCTCACCAATGCAGGCAAAGGAAACTGGTCCAGTCTTGCGGCTTTCACCAAGCAGGATCCGTTGCTGGTTAAGCTGGGTGCAATGTTGCAGCTCTCTCTGTTGCTCCTGGAGAGCACACCTTGCTGGCAAATTTGCTTAGTTCTTATACTGTTTAATTGCATAGCTTGAAAGCACTTTCCCTTGATAGTCGGCCCATTAGAATCCAAACAAAACAGGGAGGAAAAGGGTGACCATCATATTACAACTGTTAAATTGCCTGGCTCCTGTTTTTAGATTTGTCTAGGTGTGAAGACTTGTGTTTCTCTGCAGCCTCCGCAATTCTAGGTTAGTTACAGGTGATGAGTCTTGATCAAACAGGATACCTAGAGGCATTAGTTACCAGACCTGACTTTGGGTATTTGTCTATCAATGGGGCAGATTTGCAATAGCTTGTACTAGTGCTGGTCTGTTTACAAACTCCAGACATACATTGGGTGCCTGTTTTGAGAAACGTGAGCATATCACATGCAGGACATCTTTCTTGTACCTTTTACAGCGCCCAGGCCCCTGTGTACTACCTGGTCCCCCTGCTCCCAGAAGCCCAGGCAGCTGTGCTGCTTCTGCTGGGGCTGCAGTTGGGCCTGGGAGGAGCCCTCGGCCTTGGGCAATGCCAGCCATGGCCCCTCATCGCCCTGTGCTGCACGACACCCCTGAGATCTGGGCTCCAGAGTCATCTGTCCATGGCTGCCCCTCGCTGTGGGCCTGTCCCCGGTGCCGCGCCCTGGAGATGCACACTGGGCAGGGCTGCCCCATGGTGTGGTGCCCGCATTGCCAGGCCTGGTGCTGCTACCGCTGCCTGGGGGAGGCTGGGCACTGGCACACCTGTATGGTCGCGGTCCGGCAGCAAGACTTTGTGGAGTGTACCACACCCCCCGCATCAGCAATGAGCCTGTGCCCCCCACTCTCAGGGTTCAGCCCACCCCCTTCTGAGAGCAGGCTGTGGGCCCGGAGTGAGGGACACCAGGTGGGTGGCATTGGGGGGCAAGGGGCTGCAGGGGGTTGGTGTTTGTGGTGGTGTCTATGACTAGCTCTGGGTGTCTGTTAAACCTTAGCACCCTACTGCATCAGGCACTGCCTTGGTAGACCATAGGAGAAACGGCCTCTCACCACCCCAGGGACCAATTCAGGGAGCATGTGTGTGTGCATGTGCACAGGTGCACACATGCACCTGGGATCTGTGTTGGTAGGTGTGCTTGTGTCTCAGATACTGTTTTCTGTGGTTTTGAGTATTTTCTGAATGCCGAGGTGTGTGTGTGTGTGTGTGTGTGAGAGAATCACTTAGGTTCTTGGATGTGTTCATGCCCTGGATGCCTGGGTTCTTCATGTGTTTGAGTGTATGTGATGCTTGGGTTCTCTCCCAGATCTGAGAGGGTCTGGTGGGTTAGAGCAAGGGGACTGGAAGTATGGATACCTGGGTTGTGTGTGTGAGTGCCCCAGATATCTGGGTTTTGTGCATGTGTCCCCCAGATATCTGGGTTGTGTGTGTAAGTGTGCATGTCCTGGATGCCTAGGTTGTGTGCGTATGTGTGTATGTGGCCTCTGCTACAGAAGGCAAAAACTGCCCCACCCCATACCATTGTGACCATGGGGTAAAATTCCTTCCTGACCCCAAATCTGGCATCGATCTGACCCTGAGCAGAGGGGCAAGACCCTCTAGCCAGGAAACTCTGGCTTTGGTCCTAATAAAAGCGTTGGCACAGCCCAGTCAAAGTAGCCAACACCCAATGCCTTTGCGCAGGCTTAAATCCCCTGACACATGCAGCAGAAAGCAGGGGGCAGGGGTGGAGGGCCATCAGCAAAGCCCAGAAGCCTGAAAAATGCCCATAGTAGAACATAGGCCTCAGTATGCCTAGATCACCCCACACCTGTGGCTGCCCAGCCTCTTCTTGAACCCCAACAGGGATGGAGAGTCCCCAGCTTCCCTCCATGTCTGTCCCACTGCCTCCCTGCTCTAACAGGGAAGAAGTTTCCTCTGAGATCCCATCTAAACTGACTGCAACTTCAAGCCATTGGTCCTTGTCCTCTCTCTCTGTGGCAAAAGAGAAAAGGTGCTTTCCCTCTTCTTTATGGCAGCCGTTTGGGTATTTAAGACTGCTCTTATGTCCCCGCTTAAGCACCTTTTCTGTAAGCTGAACATGCCCAGCTCCTTCAGCCTCTCCTGTATGACTTAACTTCCCTGGATCATCTTTGTCACCCACCTCCAGACGCTCTCTGACCTCTCCATGTCCCTTTTAAAATGTGGAGCTCAGAACTGCACACAGTATCCAGACAAGGCCTAGCCAGTGCCAAGTGGAGAGGCACCGTCACCCTGTGTCCTGCAGCTCGTGTTTCAATTGATACAGCCCAAAACCTCACTGGCCTTGTGTGTGGCTGTATCCCACTGCAGAGTCATAGTGGGTCTGTGGCCTACCAAGATGCCCAAATCTTTTTCCATAAAGCTGCTGTCCATCCAGGTGTCCCCCATTTGATACTTGCATTTGTCCTCCCTGAACTTCATCCTTTCCTAGGAGCATACCTCCTGCTGCTGCCCCTGCCCCAGTGGCAACTTGGCTTGGTATCTGTGCAGATCCACATGTGTGCACGTGTTTGTCAGCTCAATAAAGCAGCCAGACCCAGGCACTGCCCTTGCCTGGGTTCTTCTGCCATAGGTGCTGGGGTGAGAAGGGCCTGAACACCTGATTTCTACATGCTTCTGGGAGCAGGCTGAACAGCAGGATGCCTAGATTTCCCCAGCCGGGCCTGCTAGAGGCTGCCCAAGCTCAGTGCTGTGCAGCTGGAGCGAAACCTGACTGCTGACAGCAGGAGGGCTGGAGAAGTCGCTGTATTTGGATGTGACAGGAATAGGGGGTCAGTATACAGGAGTGTGGACTGGAGATGCAGTTGAGCTCTGGAGATGGGGTCTGATGAGTGGGAGCCTGGATGCCTGGGTCCTAGTCCCCCATCTGGGAGTGGAGTGGGATCTGGGGTGTTGAGGTGGAAGGGGCTGGGAGCCTCTGCATCAAGTGATGTCCCACCCCGGGGCCATCTTTCACCCACTGGGCTGCAACCTCCACTCCTCAGACACAGACTAGGGCTAGAAGATGAGATGGAGGATGATGATATGAGGGTGTCAGGGGCTCTGCTAGCCTGTACCATGTACTGCAGCAGTCACAGCTGCAGCAAGCCCAGCTAGTGACCTCTGCCCCAAATTGCGGAGCAGCAGCCCAGCTAGCGATCTCTGCCCTGATTTAGGAGCAGCTAGCACCCTGGGAGCATCACCTATATGCCTAGCACCAGCCAGGCTCCAGGTCTGCAGCCTAGCCTGCAGTTCTGCTGTGACAAGCCTCCTGTCTCCAGCACTTGGCTTCTCCTGCCTCCTGACTTCGGTTTTCAGCCTATTTCTGGGCTTCAGCTTTGCATTTCTGGAGCAGCATCTGAGGTGCTGCGAAGCCACTCAGGAAGGTGAGATTTTTGTCTGACAAATCTGAAAAACAGACAAACATTGAACTAGAACAACTGCAGGGTGGATAAATCAATGCTTTCCCATTGTGGTGACCATTTGTGCTCAATTCCTCCTCCATTTCAAACCTAATATATTACCTAGCAAATTAGTGAACGGTCCCATAAATCAATAGTGTTGTTATTGATGTTATTCTTGTTTGGGTCTTAAATGGAATAATATCCTGCTGGGCTCTTGGTGTATATAGAAATATTGCGTTGTATGTGATGAGATTACACACACACACATATATTTGTCATGTTAAATGTGATGATGCCCCACACTGCCTGCATCCCCCTCTTCAGAACCCAAGATCCGCCCATGCATGTACCCCAGTTAGTCTAGAAAGATGCAACTCTGCCCTCCCTTCTGGCAAGGCCAGAGTCGTTCCAACCAATAGGACAGCTGTTTGCAACAAGGGGTCATACCTGGTTGTGATGTCACAGTGTCCCCTCCTGTCTGCTCCCAGCCCAATCAGGCAATACCCAGTCTGGGCTCTGGGTCCCTGGGCTCAGACTGGAGGCGATCACCTTGGGTGAAAAATATGCAGGGGCTGGCTGGCTGCTTCTCCTGCAGCTGGGGGAAGACCCAGCGAGTGCAAACTCAGGTGCTTGAGTGAGGGAGTGCAACTGAGGAAGAGGGAGCAACGGGGGAAAGGGAAGTAGGATGAACAAGCAGTGAGAGGCTGTTGGGGGGAGAATGGGTGCCAGCAACAGGAGCAGAGGTCTGAGAGGTGATACACATGCACATGGGTTGTATGGGATAGTTTAGACAAGGCTGATCCTGTCTCAAGCAGAGGCAGGACTACATGTGACCTCTGGAAGTCCTTTCCGGCCCTACTTCTCTATGCCTCTGACACAAACTTTCTTTTGTAGGTAAACGGTCTGCTGGATCCTCACGGTGCAGGTCTGTCTTGTGCTGTAACGCTCTGTGTCTTCCTTGGGGAGGACTGGCATAGAAAATCCTCCACAAACACGCAGCAGTGCCCCCCGCATTTTCCTGTTTCATTCCTAATGCAATTGTCTCTGCCCTGTGTCAGGTATCCAGGTTGTAGCCATATTGGTGTAGAGGAAAAGGCAATCAGGACTCATAGTAGGGATGATCTCTTTTATTAGACCAAGATTTTTGCAAAAAAATAATTTTTTTTGCAAAAATCTTGTTGGTCTAATAAAAAATGTCTCTACTATAAGTCCTGATTGCCTCTGCCCTACAGTTGAGCTCCTGCCAGCCAGTCAGCCAGGGTCAGGCCAGTTCAAACCTGCCACAGGAAACTCCAGAAGTGTGGGTTTTTTTATGTCTCGACAATCACAGCGCACATTGCATTTGCACACGTGCCTGTGTCCTGAGATGCCTCCAGGCTTGTGTCACCTGAGCACCACAGCCATTGGCATGATGCTGGGGTAGAGCAGGCAACAAAGCAAAAATGGTTTTGCCTTCCTCTGTGGTGGGGAGACAGTTCTGGCACCCTGCAAGCAGCTTGTTTCAGAGGGAATATTTGGCTTGGTGATCCCAGAACAGCAGAGACAGAGATGGAGACAGTGAGCCCGCAGGATTTACATACACGCAGAAAAGGCAACAAGCCTTCTCAGTGCAACTCAGCCGGGCTCCCCCGTGGAGGGTCTGACACGTCCTGGGGAAAGACCTGAGCGAGCAGCAAGTTTCCTCAGGGGTAGAGAACACCTCCTTCTATACCCCACTCGGGAACCAGGTGTCCAACCTAGACCACACGAAGGGACAGCTCCGGGGGAAAGGTGAACTTAAGGCTGATCAGGGCATCCAGGTGAAGAGTGGGGTCATCGGTGGGCTCAGAGGGGCAAGGGGCTGTGGGACATCAGCAGGACTGAGTGGGGCACAAAGATGCAGGGCTTGGGAGCAGGGGAAGAGTGCTGGGCACTGGCACAGCTGAGGGGGCAGGGTGGTTTCCTTGGAGCTGACTGAGGTCTGGGCTCTCCCGTCCACCCTGGCTCTGGAGGTGTCTCCGGGGACTGGCATAACCTGCTGTCAGAGGAGCAGGGCCGCTCCATGAGTGCACTAGGCAGGGAGTTGGACTGGATGACCTCCCAAGGTCCCTCCCAACCCTGATTACCTCCAATTCTGCAGCAATATGCTCCAGCTGTGGAAAAGGTGTTTTTAATAAGGGGCTTTGTAGCAGTGGGAACTGCGTTCAAGAAGCAGGCTTTGAAGTCTGGCTTTGTAAAGAGACATCAGGGGACCTTATCTGCTCTGCACCCATGCTCCCCTCTTGAAAAGGGTTGCTTAGGATTTCAGTTCCCATGACACACGCTCCCTCACCTACACGCACCGCCCCCAACCTCCCACCGCCCCTTAGGAATTCAACAAGAAACAGAGTCAAAATGTGCTGAACAAACTCCCTTCTTTCTGTGGCCGCCTCCAGCAACAGGAAAAACCAGCACTCCTGCCAGACAACTAAGGCTCATTCTGAAGTCACAAGGTTATTTTCATGTTAAAACAGGGGTGGGCAAAATACAGCCTGCGGGCCAGATCCAGCTGGGCTGGTTCCCCCCTCTCCCTGCTGGTGCAGCCCAGCCTGGCTCCATAGTGCCCTGCCAGCCCAGCCCTGCGCTCCTGCTGCCCTGCGCTAGCCCCAGACACTGGTGCAGCCCCGTGCTCCTGCCCAGCTGTTGCTGCACACCCATGCACCCGCTAGCTGCCACTCGCCCCCATTTCCAGCCTTCCTGCCCACCACCACCCAACCACTCCAGCACCATATGGCTCCCATCTGCATCACCAGACCATGGGAGCACAGGGCCCACGTGGGTGCCCAGGGGCCAGGATGGGGGGCTATGCATTTGTGTGTACATGTGCACATCTGTACAATGAGGGAAGGACAGTGTGTGTGTGTGTGTGTGCGCACGTGCAATGAGGGAGTGACAGCATGTTTTTCTGTGTGCATAATGAGGGAGGGACATAGTGTGTGTGCTAGGGTTACCATCCATCCGGGTTTTCCTGGGCATGTCCTCTTTTTTTGGACCCTTGTACTCCGGGCATTTTTTTCAAAAGTGCAAGCAAACGTCCAGGATTTTGTTTTGCTTCTGCTTGGGGCTGGAGGCAGTGGGGAAGCTGATTGTTGTCAGGAGATCATGTGCTCTCTGCATGAGCCTGGCAGCTGCTGGGAGGTTGTGTGCACACACGCACAGGCAAGCTGCTTGTGCAGCAGGGCTGGGACAGAGCAGGGGCTGCGGGTCAGAAATGAGGGGCACCGGCAGTGCTGGGAGGCAGGGGGCTGCAGGTCAGGAGTGAGGGACACTGGCAGGGCTGGGAGGAAGCAAGGGGCTGTGGGTTGGGAGTGTGGGGCAGCAGGGAGGAGCAGGGAGCTGCAGGTCGGGAGCAAGGAGCACCAGCAGAGCTGGAGGGTGGAAGAGGGGCTGCGGGTCAAGAGTGAGGGGCACCAGCAGGGCTAAAGGGGCAAGGGGCATATCACTGCCCACCCCCATAATCATAAACCCCTTCCCCCCTGGTGTCCTCTTTTCTGAAATTGGAAATATGGTAACCCTAGTCAGGAGTTAGAGGGCAGGACTTCCAGTCCCAAGATGACAACCAGGGTGCAGGGCACCTGTCAAGGGGCAGGGCTACCCACGTGGCCCTTGACAATTTGCCTAAACTCGGTAAGTGGCCCTCCAGCCAAAATAATTGCCCACCCCAGTGTTAAATCATGGGGCTTGATTAGCAAGGATTCCCAGGATTAGCAAGGGAATGAAGAATGGGGGGCAGGGAGGGTGGGGCCGCTGGCAAAACCTGCTAAATTGGGCTCATGGGGTGGCAGTATCAGCTTCTTGCAAAACCCAATAGGCATGTGCAGGCCTGGGAGGGGGGTAATGTGGTGGGGAGGAAAGGCAAGGTCAGGGTGGAAGGCAGGGAATACCTCCCTGGCAATAGTTGTCTTCCTTCTTGCAACTCAAGAGCCTAACATACCAGAAGCCTGGGACCAGGAGGGAGGACAAAGCTGGGAGTCTACCAAAGACAGTCTCTGGGTATCATTTAGAGCCAGGTGTCTTGGGGAGGGCACCCTATTGTGAAGGCGCTTCTCCTCCTGAGAGCACTGACTGCTTTTAGAGAATGATGGGGATGGCACAGCTCCAGGAGTGATTTAAAGATCATCACCTCACAAGCTCCCCAAGCATCTGGGCTGGGCTCTGCAAGAAGCATTGCTTTTTAACCCCTCCCCCTCATCAAACCTTGGGGGCCAGCCTCTGTGCTCTTTGGGTTCTGCAGGGCCCTAGAACGGCCGAACAATGGATGAACTCTTGCTACAGTCCACCAGCAGGAGGTTCCTTGCCTGGATGAAGATACTGGTGGATGCTGAGCAAATAAATGTTCCCAAGCCCTTCCAGCACTATTGGAAGAGTTATGCATGCTCCCAAATATGGATGCACGGGTGCTGGGCCAGTTTGGAGGAGTGAGGGAAGCACTTCCCACGCTTCAAGTACTGATGTGGTTTCTTCTCTGTGTGGATAAGATGGTGCCGGGCTAGGTGGGAGGATCAGGTGAAGCTCTTTCCACACTCCGAGCATTAATACGGTTTCTCTCCTGTGTGGATACGCTAATGCTAAGCGAGGTGGAAGGAGTGAGTGAAACTCTTCCCACACTCTGAGCATTGATGTGGCTTCTCCCCTGTGTGGATGAGCTGGTGCTGGACCAGGTTAGAGGAGCAGGTATAGCTCTTCCCACACTCTGAACACTGATGTGGCTTCTCCGCCGTGTGGATACGCTGGTGCTGAGCCAGTTTGGAGGAGCGAGCAAAGCTCTTACCACACTCCAAGCACTGATGTGACTTCTCTCCTGTGTGGCTATGCCGGTGCTCAGACAGGCTGAAGGAGTGAGCAAAGCTCTGACCACACTCTGAGCACTGATGCGGCTTCTCTTCTGTGTGGATGAGCTGGTGCTGGACAAGGTAGGAGGATCGGCTGAAGCTCTTCCCACACTCTGAGCACTGATGTGGCTTCTCTCCCGTGTGGATAAGCCAGTGTCTTCTCAGGTTTGTGGAATAGTTGAAGGTCTTCCCACACTCCGAGCACTGATGTGGCTTCTCCCCTGTGTGGATAAGCTGGTGCCAGGCCAGGTAAGAGGGGCAGGTGAGGCTCTTCTCACACTCCAAAGACCAATCTGGATTCTTGCCTGTTTGGATGAGCCGGTGTTTGGTCAGGTTGGAGGACAATTTGAAACTCTTCCCACACTCTGAGCACGGCTGTGGCTTCTCCCTTGCATGCGTGCACCAGTTCCTGGCCAGGCTGGAAGGCTGCCTGAAGCTCTTCCCATACTTGGTGCCATGGTGTGGCTGCTCTCCGCTCTGTACACACTGGTGCTGGGACAGGTCTTGCCAGCAGATGAAGTTCTTCCTGCACTCAGTACAGCAGTGCATCTTCCTCCCCAGGTGGATGTGCCAGTGGTGAGACAGAGAGGAAAGAAAAAATGGGTGATGGTCTTACCACACATTACACAGTGGTACTGACATTTCCCCCTATGCCCATGTAGGTGCTTATCCAGGTCTGGGGGGCACACAAAGCTCTTTCCCCATTCAGTGAAGCAGTGGGGGAGCTCTCCAGAATGGATCTGGGGGTAAGCACTGAAGGTCAAGAGGCAGGTAAAGCCTTTTGCATACCTGGTGCATATATAGATCTTCTCCCCAGTGTGCCCCATCTTGTGAAGAGCCAGGAGGGATGGACAGTTAAAGGTTTTCCTGAACTTGGAGCAGGAGTGGGCTCTGCTCCTGTGCTTGGCAGTGAGAGCTCCTGATTCCCTCTGACACCCTCCCCACTCTCTTGGCTTGGATGCAGTGCCTTTTTCCACTGGGTCTTTAGGTCTCGCATCTACACATACTGTTCCCTGCACCCACAGCTCTTTCTGGGTTCTGCCCCTTCTCCATTCTCACACCCAACTGGAGATGGTACCTGGTTCACTGCTACATTCTTCATCTGCTTTTGGCATCTCCCCTGACTTTTGGGCCATTGCTCCTTCTCAGGTCTCAGGGAGTCCATCTCACCCAAACTCCCTGGGGAAGTCCATGGTGGCTCCATGTTTGCAGGCCCTTCCATAGGAGTCTCCTCCTCAGCTCTGTTCGTGAGCCAGACACCTCCTGCTTGGGGAAGAGAAACTCCAGATTAGTCCCTGCCCTGCTGGCAAAGGGCAAACATTGCTATTCCTTCTGCTGGGATGGGCCCGAGTAGAACCTGGACCTTAGCCCTTGTATTCCCTCAAGAAATCAAGGTCTTCCTTCCATAATCCAAAGTGCTGGGGGTGAAGGAAAGGCAGGTCCTTGTGCCAGGCTAAAGCTCCCTACCCAGGGCAGTTCAGAGTCAGACTCTCAGGGTTTCTGTCTCAGCTGTCAGCCCCATCACCTTGGACCCTGCTGAGACAAGGACATGCATAAAGGACACGCGTGCACCAATAAAGATTTTTTGAGCTGATACTGATGGCCGATTATTAACAAGCCATACTGGCCAATACCAATCCAACTACTCATATGCAGCCTGGAAAGCAGTGTCCATCTGGTAAAATTGCTGGGGGGAAGGAGTAGTAGCGGGGGAGGGGCAGATCAAGACCCCCTACAGGGAGGGAGGAAGTGGGGTTGGGGCTGGGGAGTGGGAGGTGCTGCCCAGCTGGGGTACAACAGGGCAGGACAATGGTCGGAGCCATGGCTCATCTGGAGTATGCAGCTCCTGCAGCTGTACATACCCCGAGGGAGGCAAGGGGGGGCACATGTCCCCCTGGACCTGTGTGTGGGGCAAGGGCTGTGGCTCTCTTCTGAAAGGAACAGGGCTGT
Organism: Alligator mississippiensis; assembly: GCF_030867095.1. Lineage (NCBI taxonomy): Eukaryota > Metazoa > Chordata > Crocodylia > Alligatoridae > Alligator > Alligator mississippiensis. The sequence goes on from NC_081838.1 coordinate 12,257,439, forward strand.
GCTTTCTGCCTGCTTCCAAGGCAAGGTCTTGTGCAGGGAATGAACCCAAGGATCTTTCCTCTGCTGACAAGTCCCAGCTGGCCCGTTTGTCACAGGAGTCTCAACTGGGTTTAAGGCCTTGGCATGACCCTGAACCTGGACACCGTGCTGAGTCTTAGTCTTTGTGACACTCAGGGCTCTGGAGATGAAACAGTAATGGGGTAATTCTGGTGCAAAACATAGATTTCCTTCCTCCTACAACATGAAAGCTTCTGAATGCTGCCTGTGCCATGGAGCCATTTAATGAAGCTTGAGACCATGATGAAACACCTTCTGGGTTCCAGGTCAGCCTGACCAGGAGAAGCCACGGAGAGCCCTAGCTTCTCTCTTGTCCAACAGCACTGGTTAAACAGAGTTTCTGTATATCTTCTTGGTTTCCCCAGGGGGCTACAAATCCCATCATGTCCTGGGAGAGGGTGTTAGAGAGATATGGTTACCCTGGGCTGGGGAATGAACTCCTACATTACTAAGTGAAGGCACAAATTTAAGATCATGGTATCCCAGGGAAACCAGATATGGGCTGAAAAATCAAGACAGCAAACTCGACTGTCCCCTAACAGCTGTAATTAGGGGGAGAAGGGAAAATTTGTTTGTCTTCATATTGTTGGATTTCAAGGAGGGGGAACACCACCTGCCTGGACACATTACAGTAAAATGTACTGTATTTGAGGTCAGCACCCTACAATGGCAGCATGCAGCACATCAGCAGTTTCCAGGTTGCCCTGGCACTCTGGGCATGAGCATTTCTGAGAGGGGAGTAGGATGGAGGGGATAGGCATAACTCACCTGGCAGCAGGTCCTCTGATCTTGAGATTTCCCCACCATCCTCATCATCATAGACCCAGAGCTCCACTTGTCCTCGCTGGATGTGACAGATTAAGTCAGGGTGGGACCTCGATATCCTGTTTGGGACAGTGGTTAAAAAGCGTTTGTGACTGGGTACTGGATGCAGAATAACCAACTGGGATTTGAGGAATGGAGGCAATGAACTCAAGGTTTCATTGTGGAGGAAGCAGTTAGGGTGAAAGAGAAGGCACTGCAGGGAAAAGACTTAAAGAGATAATGGTCCCTGTTACAGAGGTAGTGAAGGAATGGTCATAGGAAACAAAGCACCAACCACTCCCTGGTATAGAAAGGGTATCAAACTGACAGAATCACCAAAGATAGGCATGGAAATGCAGTGATTGTGATGTACTAGGGGGCAGAAAGATAAAGCTTTTACCTTTTTCAAGGTGCCAAAATGAAGAGACATTGGACACACTTACAGATAGTTAATATTTATCTCACCAGTGGAGCTCCAGTTAAAGGAAAGGAAATGACCTTATTTTCAGTGAAGGTTCAAAATGAAGACCCACGGCAGTGAAAAGCATCCATGACAGGTGGCTGACAAGGAAACTATTTTCTAGGATAGAGGATAAAGCAGCATCACTAGGGCACAGGACAAGATGATTTTATAATAAATGTAGCTGCAACTGAATCAAGCATCCCATCCAATGGGAGAATAATCCCAGGAATGGAGATGAGTCCACAGATTGGCAAATATTGCCAGGTGTAAAACAAAGTTCCTCAGAGTCAGGGAAATGACAAAAAGAAGGTAAAAAGACATTTCATAACATGCGAAAGCCTATAATGTAGAAATGGCCTATGTGGTCTTTGTTGAGCTACAGAAAACATTTGAGAAATTCCCTAAGGAAATCTCCCGGGGGAAGCAGAGGGGAAAGAAAGCATCAGAAAAGTAAACTGGCCTAGTAAAAGATATGTACCTCAACCCTGAGCACAAGCAAGATCAAGCCCCTGTATCAGAGATCATTTGGAAATGTAAAATGCTTTTCACTGGGCCCTGCACCGAGCCCACTTCTTCTTATCATAATGATGGATGTCTGATCTCCAGAGGGATTTTAGGAGAAGAACAAGAAAACTTTTGAGAATGTCAGAGCAAGCTTGAATGCACAGGTCTGAATGCAAATACAGCAAAGCCAGCGTCTCGGTCTATGGAGATGAAGATGTTAGGAAGAACTGTGGACAGAAGCTTCCAGTGACCCCTAGGTAGAGGTGTCTGGGTTCCAGCACGTGCACATATGTCACTAGAGGAAGAGTTGAGGAAATGCACCATCCACATGTTGTAGCAGCAGAGGCTGATAAGACTTCCTTTAACTTGCGCTGGGTCATAACCAAAAGGAGGAGAAAAAGCATTTAGATAGTACTGAACTGAGCACGCTAGGACCGTTCAATGGGGTTGGACAAGAGACACTAGTGAGGGAGAAAATTAGAAATATTCCCCAAGGAAGAGTTGTTAGTGAATTTATGCACAACGACTTGGATAGGATATGAATGTGCTGAGAAGGCAAAGGAAGATCACGTTGTCAAGAAACTGCTGGATATGGAGGTACCAGCAGTTACAAGAATGGGGAAGACACAAGAATCAAATGAAGGAGGATCTATCAATATGATATGTGAGAGGTCTGATCACTGACAGGGCAGTGGGGAGGAAGTAGATATAAACCACCAGCCTGGATGAGGATGAGACTGCTGAAAAACAGGAAGAAGACAATAAACTTCAGAGTTCACACAGATCCAGGGAGAAGCAAGAACCAAAGCTTTACCCAGGGAAACGAGGGCTTGGAAATTCCTCAGCATCTGATCCTGGTAAAGCATCTTGTCTTCATCTTCCAGCAGCTCCCACTCCTTCCGTGTGAAATACACAGCCATGTCCTCAAACACCTCCCAGAGCTGCAGTCACAAGTGTTACACCATCAGTGTCTCCTGTTCCAGCTGCTTCCAGCCCCCACAGCCCTGTCTGGAATTACTCTGTATTACAGCTCATTGCAGGCTTTGTCATGACAGGTAAGGGTGCAATATTCCCCAGTCTTCAGCTGACATGCAATGTGGATGCAGCTGTGGACATAGGAGTTCATGTGTCAGCCTTAGCCCAGCTCATCACATGCTACTTGCTCAGTCCTTTGAGGAAGCCTGGGCAGTACTTTTAGGGGCAGGGAGCCCCGGCTCCATGCACTCTGACAAGGCCTGCCCATGCCAACACTTCTCTGGCTGGCTGTACTTAGGACGGAGCTCCTGCTAATGCCAGCTTGGTGTGTTTGCAGCTTCCATCACCACAGGCTTGATGCTCTTCAGGTCTCTCTGTACCTCAAATTCTTTACAGCACTTCTGGCTCCTCCTGCTCTCTGCCCCAGCTGTACTCCCACACCCAACTGGACCTAGTGCTCTGCTCACCTCCACGCTCTCCCCCTGCTTTGAAGATTTGCTCTGCCGCCTCTGCACTTGGCCTGGCTCATGTATCACAGAGCCCCTCTCCTCCAGGCTCCCTGGGAAAGTCCTCTGCAGCTCCGGGTTAACAGGCCCCTCCTCAGGAGGCTGCTGCTCAGCTCTGCTCAGGGCGCAGAAGAGAATGCACCGGTGCTGCTGGCACAGGGAAAGCCCTGCTAGTCTCCTGTACTGGCCTGGAACTGAGGCAGACGGAGGCTTCAGTGTGTGGAAGAGGGGGGAGGCTGAAGAATCAAAGTCCCAGAGGTCTGGGTAACAGACCTCCACGGGCATGAAGCTGGAGATGAGCCCCAATAACTCTAACCCAGTGCAGGTTGGTGATGATCACACCACCATGACAGAGCCTGCAGGAACATCACTCCCTAGAAAAGAAACTTGAGGGATGTAGGAACTATATCAGATCCTCATGTTAAGAGAAGGAGGAGGGAAAATGCAAGGTCAGTCTTCTCCAGGGAAAAAAAGAACAGACACTCTGTTGGAGCACTGACCCCATCAAAATATTCCAGCAGAGAGATGAATGCTGCCTCCTGCTGCCACCGCTCCTTACCTTCTCCTTGGGAAGGGCCTTGTTTGGGGCACCAGCCTGACAGCCTTCAATCTGCTGAGAACTCCCAGGTCTCTTCATTTTCAGGGGAATCTGCATCAGGACAGAAGCCTGGGTTAGCTGTACCTGAACCAGCCAGAAGCCATTGTGGAGTCTAATTTCCCCCTCACCTGCCCCTTATTGGGCACAGAAGCCTCATGGGTGCATTAGAAACGGGCAACTAGAACACTGATCGTTAGAGCAGCAATCAGGGTGGACAAAAACATTTTAAATCAGATGTTTTTATTTAAATCAGATTGTTTTGATTTAATAGTATTTTTAAGATGCTTATTTTAAAAAAATAAACCTATAAAAGATATTTTTAATTTACAATATGTTAAAGGTCAACCTTATTGCTTTCTATGATGAGGTGACTGCTCTGGGGATGTGGAATACCTTGATTTTAGCAAGGCTTTTGATATGGTCTCCCACAACATTCTCACAGCCAAGCTAAGGAAGCACAGGCTGGATGAATGAACAAAGGTAGACAGAAAACTGGCTGGAGCATTGGGCTCAGAAGGTAGGAATCATTGGTGCGATGTCTAGTTGGCAGCTGGTATCAAGTGGAGTGCCCCAGGGGTCGGTCCTAGGGCCAGTTTTGTTCAGTGTCTTCATCAACAACCTGGAAGATGGCATAGAGTGCACCCTCAGCAAGTTTGCAGGTTACACCAAGCAGGAAGGGTTGGAGGGAGGAGTAAATATGCTGGAGGGTAGGGCTAGGATTCACAGAGACCTAGACAAATTGGATGATTGAGCCAATACTAATCTCATGAGTTTCAACAAGAGCAAGTGCAAAGTCCTGCATTTAGGATGGAACAATCCCATGCACCGCTACAGGCTGGGCAGCGGCTCTGCAGAAAAGGACCTGGGGGTTACAGTGGACAAGAAGCTGCGTATGAGCCAACAATGGGCCCTTATTGCCAAGAAAGCTAACAGCATCCTGGGCTGCATGGATAGGAGTGTTGCCATGTGGTCAAGGGAAGTGATTATTCCCCTGTGTTCAACACTGTTGAGGCCACATCTGGAGTTCCGTGTTCAGTTTTGGGACCCCCACTGCAGAAAGGATGTGGACACAGTCCAGCAGAGGGCAACAAAAATGGTTTGGGGCTGAAGAACATGACTTGTGAGGAAAAACTGAGGGAACTGGGCTCATTTAGTCTAGAGAAGAGAAAGCTGAGGGGGGATTTGATAGCATCCTTCAACTACTTGACAGGGGTTCAAAAGACGATGAAGCTGGACTGTTCTCAGTGGTGGCAGATGACAAAACAAGGAGCAGTGGTTTCATGTTGCAGCAAGGGAAGTGTAGGTTAGATATTAGGAAAGATTTTCACTAGGATGGTATTAAAACACTGGAATAGGTTACTTAAAGAAGTGGTGAAATCTCCATTCTTGGAGGTTTTTAAGACCTGGCTAGACAAAGCTTTGACTGAGAAGATTTACTTGGGGGTGGTCCTGCTTTGAGCAGGGCGCTGGACTAGATCGCCACCTGAGGTCCCTTCCAACCCTAATTTTCTATGATTCAAGATATCACAATGGGCTAGGAATTATAATGTCTAATTATGTACTATTTGAGACAGTATAATCATGTAACCTCTTTAGAAAAGTTTTATAAATAGGTCACAACAGGCTATGAACAATAGCCCAATGTTATGGGGTTCCCAGAGGCCCAATGTTATGGGGTTTCCAGAGGCTCCTCTTTAGCTTTGTAAAGATTAAAGAAAACCACTCTACCCAATGGGATTCAGTGCTCAGACTCTAGATGATCCCATTAAGCATCTCTGTCATGTTAAGTTCCAGTTCTCCAACTGTGGATTTGTGTCTCCAGTGATAATATCCTTGTTAACAGCGGGATATGGGGATGAGAGAGAACAGATGTGATTACCTACCCATCAGCCCTCTCATCTCTCTGCAAGTTTGTGCACAGAGTCAAGCCCTTACCTCTACAGAAGTGTAAAGTTTGAAGAAGTTAAATGAATACTGGATATCAAACAACAAGAATGAACTTTTTGTAGAAAACAATGATTAAATCAAGGCTTCCTGACCAAGGATTTAAATCATGATTTAAATTGATTCAATTTAAATCAAATCTGCCATGACAACAATCAGATCGCTGATTGTTGCCTCAGCAGCAGGAAAGGACCCAACCAAAATAAATCCTCTTTCTGCTGGGAGCTGCACACATGCAGGGAGAAAGATCAGGGGGCTCAGCCTGGGAGCTGCCCACCCACAGAGATCAGAGCTCTGTCCCAGCCTAGCCATCTGGTTACAAATATTGCAGCCCTGTCCCAGGCAAAGGCAGACATTCGAGCCTCTCCCCCTACATGCAGGACAGCCACTCAGGCACCCAGACCCATGCCTGGGCCTCCATGCCTATACTTCACCTGACTCCTGGTGGGGCTGGGGCTCCTCTTTGGGGACATGAGGTGGCTCATCCCCAGGTGCCAGGGTTTCCCTCTGTCCTGCCCCCTCCAGAGACCTGTTGGTATGACAGGCCTTTGGCTGCTCCAGCCAGGAATCACTAGGTTCCTGCAGTGCCCCAGTGGACTGCATCTCGTCTGAGAGCACCACCTCGACATTCACACTCATTGTGATCTAGGAACAAGAAATATGTCACTGGGGAGCTGTGGGAACATCCCCCAAGCAGGGGAAGATGGGGATAGAAGCATGAATGATCAGGGTTAAATGCTCTCAGCTGGAGCTTCTCATGCTCCACCTGTCACAGCTGGACCCCCTCAGCCACACCACAGCCCCACGCTGCCCCCCCACTCCCAGCTCTGCATCCTGCTCCCAGCGGGATGGCAAGGAACAGCTCCAGCACCACCAGATCCAGGATCTGCTCCTTGCTGTGGTGCTGGGGCTCCAGTCCAAGCAGAAAGAGCTCTCGCAGGTGGCTATAAAGCTCCCCGGGCCCCTAGGCTTCCAGGTAATGAAGGCCCCGGAAGCATTGATGCCAGGTCTCTGGGGTGGGGAGTTCATCCCCTGGTGCCAGCTGGGGGGTCTCCAAGGGAATCTCAGCCTCAGAAGGGGGCTGCATGGCCGGCATCGCCTCCTGTGCCCAGATCTCCTGGTGTTGAACCAGCTCTTCCTGCAGATGCTGCTTTAGTGCCTGTGGTGCCGACCACCTCGGGGACACCCCCGCCCCATCCCAGCCTGGAGAACAGGAGGGACTTTTCCTGCCCCCTCAGCTCCTGCCTGGAGACCTCCTGGGTCCTGCTCCTCCAGCTTCACCTCAGGCTGCAGCAGGGCTGTGCAGCGAAGGGCCACAGCTGCCACGGGCTCCAGCACAGCCACTGTCTGCCCCAGGAGCCGGGGCCTGGGCGTTTGCTCTCCCTGCACTCACGAAGCGTGCTTGCCAACAGCACCCAGTGTCCGGGGCCGCCTGCAGGAAAGGAGACAGCACAGACATCACCACGTGATGGGAGACCCAGGACTGAGACCCTGCCCCAGCCCCAACTGTCCCCACTCAGAGCAGCCTCAGGGTCGTTCTCGCTGCCCCTCCTGCCCGGCACGGGCTGCGGGACCGGCCAGCTCCAGAAACCCCCAAGCACTGCTCCTCACCCTCCCAGCCTCACGCCTGCAGCACCCGCCTGGCACCCAGAGTGGCCAGCTCCCCTCCCCACGGTCCCTGCAGTGCCCCACAGCACTGCCGCCCCTCCCCGCAGTGCCCTGCACGTGGCCCAGGACCCTGGCCAGTGTCTCCAGCATCTCCCAACAGCAGCAGACACTGGTGAAGCCTCCGGTCCCGGTCCCTCCCCGCCAGGAGCCAAGCATGCACCCCAGTCCTGCAGCAACACACCCCTGACATCACAGAGCGCCAGCGTCACGTCACACCTGCAGCTCCCCGTGCATTTACCCTTTGCTGGCAGCAGCCGCCAGGGCTGCTCCGAGGGTTGGAGACCCCGCCCTTACCCACCCTGCTGCACTGGTCAGTGGGGATTGCCCCCCCTCCCGGCCTTGCTGCCCCCCGCCCCCTCCCCAGTGACCTCCAGCTCCCTGTGCCTCAGTTTCCCCCCTGCCCCAGGTCCCCTCAGGCCTCAGTTCCCAGCCTTAGCTGTAACAAACACCCAATGCCCCTGGGAAGCCTTAAACCCCCCCGACACATATAACAGATAGAAAAGAGGGAGGGGGCAGCGTCCAACACAGCCCAGAAGCCTGGGAAATACACATGGTAGAAATTAGGCAGCCCTATGCCTAGATCATCCCCAACCAAGGGCTATCCAACGTCTTCTTGAACACCTCCAGTGATGGACGGTCCACAACTGCCTAAGGCAGCTGTTCCATTTCTTCACTAGTCTCACAGTGAAGAAGGTTTTCCAGATATCCAATCTAAATTGACTTTGCTGCAACTTCAAGCCATTGGTCTGCATCCTCCTCTCTGCAGCAAGAGAAAAGATGCTTTTCCTCTTCTGCGTTGCAGCCCTTCAAGTATTTATAGACTACTACCACATCCTCTATTAAAGTGCCTTTTCCGCAAGCTGAACATGCCCAGCTCCTTCAGCCTCTCCTCAGATGACTTGTTTTGCAAGCCCTTGATCATCTTTTTTCCTCACCTCAGAATCCTCTAACTCAGGGGCAGGCAAAACATGGTCCACGGGCCGGATCTGGACCACCAGGCCATTCTATCTGGTCCATGTGGAGCCTAAAAAATTTAGAAAATTAATTATCTGCCCAGCACTGGTGGAAGCAAGACCCAGGAGGAGCCAGCAGCAGGACCCAGTGCCAGCAGGACCCAGCACTGGCAGCAGCAAGGCCCACCTGGCCCCATCCCACACCACCCAGAAGCTTTTGGCTGTTCCTCCACCCTCCTTCCATCCGAGAGTGCAAACTCTGGTAAGAACAGGTGGAGGGAGGTGCAGGGGGAGGATTGCCTGCACAGCAAGACCCAACCCGGCTCCTCTGGCACCATGCAGTTTCTGGCTTCATGGCCAGCACTGCATGGAGCAGCAGGAGCCAAGGGGGAACCATGTGCTGCTGGAACGGGGCAGGGGGGAAGGGAAATGGCAGGGGTAGGGCAGTGGTAGCAGGTGGGGGGCAGGGGGGAAGTGCCAGTGAGTGAGCGGGTGGGAGCGTGGAGCCCTGGGGCCAGGGTTGGCAGCAGCAGGAGCCAGATGGGAACGATGGAGGCCAGGGCAGGCTGACTCCTGCTGAATTCTGCAGTCACAGCCATGCAGCTGGGAACTGTGCGCTGTGAGTGGCGGGCAGGGGCGAGCGGTGGTGGTGGGTGGCAAAGAAGGGAAGCAGCAGGGGAAAGGTGGTAATGGGAGCTGGGGGAGAAGTGGCAACAGGCTGGCGGGAGTGCAGGGCCCACGCCAGTGCCTAGGGCTAAGGCTGGCGGGGGCCCAGGGCAGGGCGGCAGGAGCGCAGAGCCCGGGCTGGCAGGGGCTCTGTGAGGCTGGGCCGGCTCTGCCCTCTCCCTGCAGCAGGAGCCCACCCAGCCCAGACCCTGCGGTTTCCAGCTGGCTCCTGCTGCATCCCATGGTCCTGGCTACACACCCGGAAACTGCGTTCTGCCAAAGCGGTAGACAGGCGGTGCTTCTCCATGTCCCTTTTAAACCGTGGAGCCCAGAACTGCACACAGTATCCAGATGAGGCCAAGCCAGTGCTGAGTAGAAAGGTACTATCACCTCCCATGTCTTGCACCTAATGCTTCTATTGATGAAGCTCAAAACTGCATTGGTCTTCTGTGCAGCTGCATCACACTGCAGCCTCACATTGAGTCTGTGATCTATCAAGACTCCCAGATCTGTTTCCATAGAGCTGCCATCCAGCCAGGTGTCCCCCATTTTGGATCTGTGTTTTTTATTGTTCCTCCCAAGGTGTAGCACCTTGCATTTGTCCACATTCAACTTCATCCTGTTAGCTGGAGCCCAACTTTCCAATCTGTTGAGATCCTTCTGAATTGTGCTCACATCCTCCAATGTTGTCACAATCCTTCCAGGTTACTTTCCTCTGCAAACTTGCTCAAGAAGCTTTCTATGCCAGCATCCAAATCATTAATAAACACTTTTTACAGCACCAGAATCAGGACAGACCCCTGTGGGAATCCACTCAAATCCTCCTTCCATTCTGATATGGACCCATTAATTATTACCCTTTGCTTACAGCTACTGATCTAGTTATCTATCCACCTTGTGCTGATTTTATCCAGCCCATATTTCTCCAATTTGTTTATGAGAAGGTCATGTGGGACCTTGTCGAAAGCCTTGCTGAAGTCTGTACACACCATATCCACAGCATCCCCTACATCTACTCAAGTAGTTACATTGTAAAAGAAGGAGATCAGGTTTGCATGGTACAATTCATACATCCACACTGCCAACTTGCAATCAGCCTTTCTTCCCCCAGGCCTTCCTTATGAGAAACTCCAGTTACTTCCCAGGTATTGAGGTGAGATTGACCAGTCTGTAGCTCCCTGGGTCCTCCTTCTTGCCTTTTTAAAGAGGGGCACTAAATGGCCCTTTTCCAGTCCTCTGGTACTTGGCCTGTTTCCCACGACTTCATGAAGATCATTGCCAAGGAGTCCAAAATCTCTGCCAGTTCCTTCAAAACTCTGAGATGAACCTCATCCGGCCTTGCTGGCTTGAATTTATTCAGACCCAACAAAAGTTCTCTGACTATCTCTTTTGTTACCTCCGCCTTCAGCTTGCCCCCTTCTTTCTCTAAATAATCCTTCTTAAGTGTCTGGCTGTAGCTTAATTTTTTTATGAAGACTGAGGCAAAGTCTGTGTTGCATAGCCCCATCTTCTTTGCATCTTCAGTTAGGAGCTCCCCCTGGCTTGCAAACAGAGGTCACACAGCTGCCTTGGCCCTTCTCTCACCAACAGGCTTACAGAACCTCTTCCTGTCCAGCTCGATCTTTATCTTTGCCTTCCTGGTTTTGTCCCTGCAGGCTCATGTTATTTCCTGGTACTCATCCTTGGTGATCTGCCTGTTGTTCCATTGCCTATATGCTTTCCATTTGCTTTTGCAGCACCCTAGAAGCTCCTTGTGCTTCCATCATTGGTCTCTTGCCATTCTTCTCGTGCTTCCATCATGCCAGGCCAGTTTCTTGTTGTGCTTCCAACAATGTGCCCCTTAGAAGCTCCCAGCCCTTCTGGGCACCCTTACCCTTCAACCTACCCTCCCATGACACCCTGCCTATTAGCTTCTTGAGTCAGACGAAATCCAGCTCTTTGCACTATAGCATCCTAGCTCCCTGTCTTAGGATCTGGAATTCCAGCATATCGTGATCACTTCCTCCCAAGTTACCCATCACCTTCACATTCTCCACCAGTTCTTCCCTGTTCATAGATTCATAGATTCATAGATGTTAGGGTCGGAAGGGACCTCAATAGATCATCAAGTCCGACCCCCTGCATAGGCAGGAAAGAGTGCTGGGTCTAGATGACCCCAGCTAGATGCTTATCCAACCTCCTCTTGAAGACCCCCAGGGTAGGGGAGAGCACCACCTCCCTTGGGAGCCCGTTCCAGACCTTGGCCACTCGAACTGTGAAGAAGTTCTTCCTAATGTCCAATCTAAATCTGCTTTCTGCTAGCTTGTGGCCATTATTTCTTGTAACCCCTGGGGGCGCCTTGGTGAATAAAACCTCACCAATTCCCTTCTGTGCCCCCGTGATGAACTTATAGGCAGCCACAAGGTCACCTCTCAACTTTCTTTTGCGGAGGCTGAAAAGGTCCAAGTTCTCTAGTCTCTCCTTGTAGGGCTTGGCCTGCAAGCCCTTAACCATACGTGTGGCTCTTCTCTGGACCCTCTCCAGGTTATCCGCATCCCTCTTGAAGTGCGGTGCCCAGAACTGCACACAGTACTCCAACTGCGGTCTGACCAGCGCCCGATAGAGGGGAAGTATCACCTCCTTGGACCTATTCGTCATGCATCTGCTGATGCACGATAAAGTGCCATTGGCTTTTCTGATGGCTTCGTCACACTGCTGACTCATGGTCATCTTGGAGTCCACTAGGACTCCAAGATCCCTTTCTGCTTCCGTTCCACCCAGCAGGTCATTTCCTAGGCAGTAGGTGTGCTGGACATTTTTCCTCCCTAGGTGCAGCACTTTGCATTTCTCCTTGTTGAACTGCATTCTGTTGTTTTCTGCCCACTTGTCCAACCTGTCCAGGTCTGCCTGCAGCTGTTCCCTGCCCTCCGGCGTGTCCACTTCTCCCCATAGCTTTGTGTCATCTGCAAACTTGGACAGAGTACACTTCACTCCCTCGTCCAAGTCGCTGATGAAGACATTGAAGAGTATCGGTCCAAGGACCGAGCCCTGCGGGACCCCACTGCCCACATCCTTCCAGGTCGAAACCGACCCATCCACCACAACTCTCTGGGTGCGACCCTCTAGCCAATTCGCCACCCACTGGACTGTGTAGTCATCCAAGTCACAGCCTCTCAACTTGTTCACCAGTATGGGGTGGGATACTGTGTCGAAGGCCTTCCTGAAGTCTAGGTATACGACATCCACCCCTACTCCTGCGTCCAGGTGTTTTGTAACCTGGTCATAAAAAGAGACTAGATAAGTCAGGCACAATCTGCCTGCTACGAACCCGTGCTGGTTTCCCCTCAGCATAATTTGCCCTGCCAGGCTCTCACAAATGTGAGCCTTGATAATTTTTTCAAAGACTTTACCAAGGATGGAGGTGAGACTGACTGGCCTATAGTTGCCCGGGTCCTCCTTCCTCCTCTTCTTGAAAATGGGGACCACATTGGCCCTTTTCCAGTCCTCTAGGACTTGACCCATGTGCCATGAGCGTTCAAATATTTCTGCCAGTGGCTCTGCAATGATGTCGGCCAGTGCCTTCAGCACCCTTGGATGGAGCTCATCCGGGTCTGCCGACTTAAAGGCATCCAGTTCTTCCAAGTGCCTCTGCACCATCTCAGGATCTACGCATGGCAGTCTGGCGCCTTGCTGCCGCCTCTCTACAACCCCAGTGAGAGACTTGTCATGCACCTCACTTAGGAACAATGAGGCAAAGAACTCGTTGAGGAGTTCAGCCTTGTCCCCCCTGTCCGTCACCAATTGTTTCTGCCCATTTAGCAGGGGACCTATTCCACCCTGGGTCTTCCTTTTACTCCCTATATATCCAAAAAACAATTTCTTGTTGTCCTTTACTTGGGATGCCATCCTCAGCTCCATGGTAGCTTTGGCCCATCTAACTGCCTCCCTACAAGCGCGAGCAGAGGAGGTATACTCATCTTTGGTGATGTCTCCCTGTTTCCACTTTTTATGTGCTCCCCTTTTGGTCCTTAGGCTGCCCTGGATTTCTCTGGTCATCCAAGAAAGCCTCCTGGCCCCTTTCCCTCTTTTTCCTCACATCGGGATCGTCTCCCTTTGTTCCCGAAGGATCATTTCCTTAAGGCACAGCCACCCTTCTTGGGCTCCCATCACTTCAAAACTCCTACTCTGCAGTGCGTCCTTGACCAGTTGCCTGAGTTCATTGAAATCAGCTTTCCTAAAGTCTAGCACTTTCACCCTACTAGTTACCTTGCCCACTCGACCTCTTATGACGAATTCTGTTATTAGGTGATCACTGTCCCCCAGATGGCTACCAATCTGTAGGTCCCCTACCATGTCAGGACAAGATCCAAGAGAAATGATCCCCTAGTTGTATCCTCCACTTTCTGGAACAGAAAGTTGTCCTCCACGTGTTAGGAACTGGCCACCCACAAAGCAGGCCCTGCCCCATCCCAGCTCTAGGCATCTGGCTGCTGCTGGTCTTTGCAACAAGCCAGCTGGCAGCTGGGGCAGGGGACAAGGTCTCCTTCAGGCACCTTTTGGAAATGCAGCAGAGATGCTGCAGTGGTTCAGGGGCTGACAGGTGGACTGCTCCAGCTCATGGCCCACACCAGCTTATTCTGGCCCTGGTTAGCATCTGTCCCCTGTTCCCACCATGGCAACCAGCAGGCAGCCCAAGAGCTGGACACCTATGGCAGAAGGGCAGTGTTCAGGGCATGGGACTTGGCTTTGGCCAAGCTCGCCATCCATCAGACCTACCCTCCAGAGACTTTTTGGGGTGGGGTCAGGCTCAGAGCTGGAAGGTCTGGCTGGCCTTGTATCATGCTCAAATACCCTGTAGCTAGCTGCATCTCTGCCTTGAAAAGCCTGCCTTGTGCTGCACCAACTGAGGCTGCTCCTGGCTTCTCCACCCTAGAGTTCATTAGATCCCAGCCCCCATGAGCCCACCTTGTGCTGCATCAGCTGGGGTGGTTCCTGGCTGCTTCATCCCAGAGCTGGCTGTATCTCTGTGCAGACCCAGGCACCTCTGTTAAGTCCCCACAGCTCCCTCATGGGGCCACTCATTTGAAACAACGGGTGGTCAGAGCAGGAGACCAGGGGACCAGGAGACCTGACTTCTCTCCCAGCTCTGGGCAGGGGTAGAAGAGGGGCTGAGCAGTCACCAAGGGGTGAGGCTGGTCACACAGACTTCTGGGTTCCTGGTGGACTGAGGGGGGCAGGTGTGCGGGGCATCATCCCATCACATGATGATCCTTAGTGATGGACAGGAGCTAGAAGTCTTGCTGCTAGGCCAGGATTAGGGGTTGCATTTCTCGGTCTCAGATCCCAGCAAAGACTAGGAGAACCAAGGGCTGCGGCTACCTGCAGTAGGCAGCACCTAGCCCAGGGGAACACAGTTGTTACCCCAACCCAGCCACAGGCCACCTGCCACTGCAGCCCCACAGGAAGCCCTAGATGCCCCCCTCTTCCTGCCCAGGTTCCCTCCCTGCCTTATGCGCATGGCCCCATCCCCTCAGCTGCCCCCACCTCTACTCCAACCCCTTTTGTCCCAGCTATCCCAGCACTCAGCCCCACCCCATCATGCCTAAGACCCAGGCCCACCTCATGCCCCACAGTCTGACCCTGATACTCATGGCCCCACCAGCCCACTTCTCCAGCACAGGCCCTTGACCCTTGACCCCAGCGAGCCAACCTCTGCACCTCGTTACAACCCCACATCTCCCTCTACCCACCCCAGTCCCTCTGGCTCCCACCCCTTTGCAGCCCCTTTCACCCCACTGACCCCATCAACCCCCTCAACCCTACACCCTCCCCCACAGCCCTTTGGGGCACAGCACCCCCCCCCTCGAGCTCCTTGTGGTCCCATGAGCCGCTTCCCCTCAAAATCCCTCCCAACACAGCCCCACCCCCCAGCCATAGACCATAGGGGTGGGCTGGATCAATGCAATCCTCCACACTACAGCTGGGGCCACAGCTGTACCATATCGCTTTGCCTCCGCTTTACAGCTTCCTCCTGCCTGGATCTGTGGGCCACAGCCCCTAGACTGCATAGCCTCCTGCCATCCTCACCCCAGCCCTCCCTGTCTCCAGCTGGCGGTGGGTTCAAGTCCCCTGGGAAAAAAATGCACCCCATGCAAGGCCTGGGAAGCAGCACAGTTTTTATTGGACACCCTGGGGGGAGCGGAGAAGCATTAGCAGGAGTAGATGGCAGACGGGACAGCAGTGGAAGACAGGGCAGCCTGGCTGGTAAAAAATCCAGGGCTGTTCACACAGACAGTGTAGAGAGATTAGCAGGAACCCAGTGGTTAACAATGAGCCACAGTCACATGATTCCTTCAGCTTCACCTGGAGAGCAGCGTGGCTGTCACTGCCAAGCAGTCAGTGTTGAGCTATGTGGTCAGGACTCAGGTGGTGCGGCTCACCCCCAGCTCCCCTGGCTCCCTCCTGCCTGGGCTTTCTCCTCCCTTGCCGGCATCGTCCGTCACACGGCTGCCTGGGAAGCAACTGAGGCTGCGAGTTCTGGAAGCTGAGCCAGCCCTGGCGCCCCCAGCCAACACTGGCCTTACCCCCCCAGGACCCTTGAAACGACAGCTTTCCTGACCCTGGAGCCAAGGGGCAAAACTGATGGCAGCTTTTCCCACCAAAGGTACTGTGTGGCAGAGGGGGGCAGGGGAGTACATCCTTGGAGACCTCAAGGGGAAAAGCCTTTTGGGGACAAAACACCTCGGCAGCCAGACACAGGGCCCAGCTCAGGGCAACTAAAAAAGCCTGAAGGGAGGGATGCTAGGTGGGAGCCAGGGGTCCCAGGGCTTTCCTGGGTACCTGGAAGTTGATGACCCCCAGGGTGTGAGCTGGGAGGCCTGAGGCACCTGGCATGGGGACCCCGGGGAAGAGGCTCTTGTGTGCTCAGTTGCAATAGTCCTCAGTGCAATGAGAACAGCTGTCTTCATCAGGACGGCAGTGGAGGCTGTCACTGGAGTACCGGATGACCTACAGCATTAGAGAGAGGCCCGAGGCATGAAGGTGGAGTGCTGAGATCAGCCCTGAAGAAGGAAGGGGCTCAAGATGCTGGAGCAGGGGCTTAGAGCTAGGACTTCTGGTTCTGACCCAACTCCAGGGCTGAGCGGGGGCTCAGTGTGTGAGAGCAGGGGGTGGGATCCAGGACCCTGGACACAATCCCAGCCCTAGAAGGGCAGTGGGGTCGGTGGGCTGTTGGAGCCCAGACCCCTGGGTTCCCTCCCAGTTTCTATGCCCTGAAGGGTGATGAGTTCCTGGCTGTGCCAAGACTGATCTATCCCCAGTTGACCCTGGGCAGAGCCTGCTCCCTCCTGCTCCATGCCAGGCCCTATCTGTGCCAGCATAAGGGGATTCTGCCTCAGTCCATGCAGGACAGGATCTAGGACACATGCTATGTGCCCTGTGTCCATGTAGCAGGGACCAGAGGCTGCAACAGTGCACAGACCCTCCCCCTTCTCCACCCAGCCAAGGCCAGACCACACTCACCTCGTACAGCGGGCCCCACTGCTCTGAGCCATGGCAGGCACTGACCCCTGGAGAGGGAGGCAGGGAGAGGCTTCGTCTGTCCCAGCACCTGGCCCCCTGCTTCACCCCTCCCCACCACAGCCGCCACACCCCACAGGCAGGACACACATGTGGGAAAGACCCCAGGATCCACCCCAGAGCCTGACCCCAGGCACAGGGCTTTTCCTGCCCCAGCCATGAGCCCACTCCCAGGGCACTGTAGTCACCGCCTCCCTGCGGCTAAGCTCTGCCCCTTGTCTACAGCTATGCAGCAGCTCCCATGTGGCCCTGGCTGCCCAGCTGCTCCATATCCTGATGTGACCTCCTCTGGCCACTTCACCACCACCTGGGGGGCTCTTACCCAGCTTCACTGCCTGTGACTGCTCCTGCAAGGGGGCTCTCCGGGCCAGGCAGTACACCGCAAGGTGAGTCAGGACCAGTAGCAGCAGGACTCCAGTCCCAGTGCCTGCCAGGAGCTTGGGGTTCAGCTGGTGGCAGTCTGAGCCACCTGAGGGGACAGAGCACATGTCATCAGCACGGAGCCCTGGGGCAGTGGGGCTGGCTGGGGGGAGTGGGGCTGAGAGTGTTGCAGGGAGCAGCAGCAGGGTGATGGAGGGACCTCTGTGGTGGGGGCTGGGCTGGGACAGCAGCATGGACATTGGCAGGAAGGATTCTCTGCCCTCATGACTGTGGGACACTGGCTTTCAAGGCAAAAAGGCCTGAGACCCCCTCAGGGCTGTGAGGACAGGACTGGGGAGCCAGAGACCTGGCTGGGATTGGGCCCATTGCACTGGGAATGGCACAGGCCCTGGACAGAGCCAGCCTGGGGCCGGCACTGCACCACCACCTGTGGACAGACAGGTCCTGCCCTGGCTGAGAGGGGCCCTGGGACATGTACCAGGTCCCCGCCTGGCTCTGGCCAGGGAACCCCTCTTGGTTGATCCCAGAGGTCGCTTCTGAACCCACTGGGTCCTACTCTGAGGTGCCTGGTGTCAGCGAGTGGAGAGGGAACAGCAGCATGGGGTGGTGGCTGCAGCCTCGTTTCCTCCCAAGAATAAGTTCTTTCCAGAGAATGATGCAGACCCAGATCTCTGAGAACAGGCCCTAAGGGCAGGCTGACATGCCCTGCGCCATCCAGCTGTGAGGCGGTACTCTGTGCTTGGCTGTGAGGCGGGACCTGGTCAACACTGGGGCATGGCTGGCGGGTGAGCTGGGTGGAGATCTACCTGGGTTTGGCCTTCCAGAGCAGGCTGCTCCTGGGAGCGAGGGGTCTCTGGGTTTCTGCCTGTCCCACCCAGCACAGGGTCCCTTGCCCCACCTGGCCCTTACACATGACCGTGATGCTGAGGGAGTCAGAGGCAGCTGTCCCCAGGGCGCTGTGCGCCTTGCAGTGGTACTCCCCGGCATCCTCCAGCTGCACCTGTGGTAGCACCAGCTCCTGCTGCACTATGTCCAGCTGCTTGCCATCCTTGTACCAGGAGAAGACCAGGCCAGCATAGTTGCTGCCGTCAAACTGGCACATCAAAGCCAGGGGCTGCCCCACGAGGGGCTGGACGCCTGGTGAGGCCACCACGCAGATCGTGAAGTTGGCTGGGGAGGGAGCAGAGACCATGGACCAAGGGCATCCCCCATGAGTGAGCCAAGATCCCCACGGGAGCAGCCCCACCCACCAGCACCCCTTGCCTCCATCCCCAGCAGCTGTGGTGAGTGGTCCCATGTGTGAAGCTCCCACCACCACCACCAGCCATGCCTCCTTGGTCATGAAAATGGGACAGGCCATGGCTCTAGGCCAGAAGAGCTGAAACTTTCTACCTACTGGCCAGAGGAGTGGCACAGGGCCCCCCAAGGCTTGGCACCCCCCACTACCTCCAGATGATGGGATTGAGTCCTGGGGGTCTAGCTCTGCCCCCTCCTGCCCCATGTGCTCCCTGGGACCTGGCATTGCCCCCTCCTGCTCCCAATTCACTAGGATTGGGTCCTGGGGACCCAGCACCACCCTCTCCTGCCCCCAACTCACTGAGATTAGGCTCCAGTGACCTGGCACCACCCCCTCCTGCCCCCCCTATGTGCCAGGATTCAGTCCTGGGGGCCTGACACTGCCACTTCCTGGCCCCAATATGCCAGGACTGGGACTTTGGCTAGGGGTCAGATCCTTGCTCACTCCCCTCCTTGAGGGTCCCATGGCAGAGACGCAGGCATGACCTACCTTTCACAGACACGTAGGTGATGGACGACACCAGCAGGTACCCATGGCCGGCACCCGGAACCCAGTGCAGACAGCTGTAGTTGCCCCCATCAGAGACCGTGGCCCTCTCAACCCGCAAGAAGTGACGGGCGTTGTAGAAATCCAAGCCATGGACCCACAGGGCAGGTGCAGGGCCCATGGGGCTGCTCCCAACGCAGTGGAGGGTGAATGTGTCACCCTCTCGGATTGGGCCCACACCCACTCGTTCCACCAGCACCCGTGGTGGTGCAGGCAGCTCTGCAATGCCCCAGGAGTGGCTCAGAGCCAGGTCTTCAGCCCCTGTTGCAACCCCGCCCACCCCACCTCCACCTCCACCCCACAGCTCCCACTGACCCACACAGGACCCTGATTTGGGCAGTGCCCCTGCCCCATCCACACCCCCATTCCCACCCCCATGCTACAGCCACCTCCTGACTCCTCATTGGCCCCCAATCCTGGCCTGGAGACACCCAGTTCTCCCTTGCCCTTCCTGGGGTAAGATGTGAACAGTGCCCGGAGGGGAAGGATCCTGACCTTCGGGAGGGCTCCAGGCTCCCTTGAGGAGGCAAAGTCCCCTATAGCCCTGCAGCTGGCATGACAGAACCTGCCCCTGGCTGGTGAGGAGGGCACCCAGGTTCAGCGTGCTGGTGCCGTGCTTCATCTGCAGCGCCTCAGCCCCAGCCCCGGCATACCAAAGTGGAACGTAGGGGCAACTGCCTGGCACTGAGCATGTCAGGGTAGTCGACGAGATGGTCCCCGAACTTGAAAACAAGAAGAAGGTCGGGCAGGGATGCTCTGTGTAAAGCAGGGAGCCACAGCCATCAGCACAGAGCCGAGGCCCCAGCACAACTGAGATGCTAGCCCAAGCCTTGCACCCAAGGCAGCAGCTTTCCTTGACCCCAAGCTGAAGCTGGGATAGAACCCAGAGGTCCAGACTCAGCCCCTTGCTGGAGCCACCAGGCCCTGCCCCAGCCAAGTCGCTCCCTCCTGGCAGTTTGGATCAATGCATCTCAGAGCAACTGTCCCACTGCTCTGCTGCTGCTCTGACCACTGCTCTGATACTGCCCTTCTACTGCTCTGCCTACTGATCTGTGCAACCATGTGAGTGTCAAACACATGGCCTGCAGGCCAGATCTGGCCTGTGGAGCTTCATAGATTTCATAGACATTAGGGCTGGAAGGGACCTCGGAAGATCATCGAGTCCAGCCCCCTGCCCAAAGGGCAGGAAGTCAGCTGGGGTCATAGGATCCCAGCAAGATAAGCATCCAGTTTCATCTTGAAGGTGTTCAATGAAGGCGCTTGAACGACCTCCGGTGGCAGGCTGTTCCAGACCTTGGGGGCTCGGACAGTAAAGAAATTCTTCCTTATGTCCAGCCTGAAACGATCTTGTAGTAGTTTGTGAGCATTCGACCTCGTCATCCCTTGGGGCACTCTGGTGAACAAATGTTCCCCCAGATGCTGGTGGTCACCCCTGATAAACTTGTAGGTGGCCATCAGATCACCCCTGAGCCTGCGCTTTTCCAGGCTAAAGAGCCCCAGGGCTCTCAGCCTGTCATCGTAGGGTCTGCTTCCCTGACCTCTGATCATGCGCGTGGCTCTTCTCTGGACTCTCTCAAGCTTCTCCACATCCTTTTTGAATTGTGGAGCCCAAAACTGGACGCAGCTGAATGATGTGGCTCACATGGGGCCCAGGGACACATCAGCACAGGGCACTGATCCCACCCTGGTCTCCCCATGACCCAGTGCTGATTGCACACCCCTGGGGCTGGGGGAGCATGACACTCCTGGCTAATGGGGAGAGCTGCCCCGAGGCACAGCCAGCTCATAGGTATGTGGGCCAAGGAGTACAGTACCTGTTACTGTGAGGCGGAGCCTCCGCGGGCTGCTCCAGGTCCTTTTCTGGGTCTTCAGCTTCACGTGGTAGAAGCCACCATCACCTAGCTGTAGGTTGCCCAATCTCAAGCTGCAGTTGTGCCCCAGGTGCCCCAAAAATTCAGCACGGCCATTGAACATCATCCACTCCTTTGTGCTGGAGTCATATATGGTTTTACTCTGGCCCTGGTGCTGGCCCCAGTACCACACCACAGCCTGCAGCTGCTCCCCCACAGGCAGTGTGTAGGAGCAGGACAGCGTCACACAGGAGCCCTGCTGCACCCACAGGGGCCCTTTGGGCAGGGTCACCCCCCAGGCCTGGGCACAGGCACCTGGCAAGAGGAGAGACAGCAGCATTGGCACCATAAGGCAATGGCCACAAGGGCTCATGGCACCCACTCTTGGCAGCATGCAACCCCTTTTGACCCCTGCCCTGCTCCCTGCCCCCTGGAACCACCTCGGACCCCTGCCTTGCCCCCTGGCACCCCCTGCACTTCTCCCTGCCCCCTGGTGCACCTTGTGACCCCACCCTACTCCCTTCCCCTTGGCACCTGCTGCCCTGCTCCCTGCCGCCTGGGGAACCCTTGTGACACCTGCCCTACTCCCTGTTCCCTGCCCCGCTTCATTACCTTCCATATCCCCTGTGTCCTGCCCCCCACCTGTGACCCCTACCCTTTCCCCCAGCACAGCATCCCTGTCAAGCCATGAATGCCCAACCCCATCCTATCCTACTGCGCCAGCCCCAGCCACACTGCAGGTACCACCCATCTCCCAGCCCCACTCACTGCTCAGGGTGCCAAGGGGCAGCAGCAAGGGCAGGAGCAGGAGCAAGTCCATCGCGGGTGTTTCTGTATGACCTGTAGGGAACAGAGGCTCACAGAGCCTGGTGCTGGTCTGGGCGCATGCCCCCGCCATGGGTGGTGGCAGAGAGGCTGGACCCAGAGTCCTCCTTGCTCAGGGGATTCCCAGGAAGCAGGATCCCCAGCAACTCTTCTGGCTCTGCTTCGGGGGTCTCCCAGCCCTGGTCCCAGCATCCAGCTTGTCTCTGTCCCCTCCCCACACCCCTTGGCTGATGCCCAATCCAAGGTGCAGCCTTGAGTTGGGCACAGTGCTCAGCCGCAGTCTCCTCCATGCCCCAGGATGCTGCCCCCTCTTCCCTCACCTTGCACTGGGCTGGGGGCTTCACTCCGATATCTGGGTCCTTTCTGGAGTGGCTGCTTGGAAGGGTTCTGCCTAGTGCCCACAAGCTCTGCTGGTACCCCTCCCTCTGCCACCCACCATTGACCTTATTCCTTATCAGTGTCACTTCCTTCTGCTGAGGGGTGGAGGGGGGAAGGGCTCTGTGGGTCTTCTGGGGCATTGAGGGCTGCAGGAGGCTTGGGGACTATCCCCACTCTCAGCAAGGGGTCCAAGAGGAAGGAGCAAGGGCTACCAGGGGCCTTCCCACTGTGGAAGGGACATGGAGACTGCAGAGTAGAGCTGGGGGCTGGGAGCTGGGATGCCTGGGCTTAATTCCTGCTGTAGGAGGGGATCTGGGGAGAAGCGAGGTGGAGCCGGCAGCAGGATATCAGGAGTTTGCTCCAGCTCCGGGGGGAATGTGGGACCTGGGGGTCAGGGCAGGGTGGTTGGGAAATGGGGGGCTATGACTAAGGCTAATGCTATGGTCGTGGGGTCATCTGGAGAGGGTCAGGAAGGTTCTGGGGCTAGAAGTGGAGGGGCCAGGAGGCCAAACTGGGGGCTATGGGTGCAGATCATAGAGGCTGGGGTCAGGCTGAGCTGCTGGGTGTTCACAAAGCTGTCATGAAGACAGGCCCAGCCCTGCCTGCTGGGGAAACATGGAAGGTGCAAGAGGAACCCAGCAGAACCATGGTGCCACACAGGAACGTGCCAGGAGGGTGAGGGTTGGGGCTGGAGGGGCTGTGGATGCTCTGGAGGGAGCAGCAGACTTGTGGGGAGGCCGGTAGCATTGTTGGGAGGTGAAACGTGCAGACAGCAGAGCCGAGACCTGGAAGCTGCAAGGGAAAGTATGGGAGATAGAAAGGGCCCAGCCTGGGGCAGAGAGGCGGAAGAAAAGAGCACGTGTAATTGAGTGTGGAAACTGTTGATCCATTGAGATGCTATCACTGTTGAGCTGTACGCACTCACAGACCACAACAGCCCTGGCTTGTGACCCCGGCTAATTACAGTTGAGGCACTCCGTGGTTGAACAAGGTCCAGATCAAAAGCAGGATGCTGAGGCCTCACCATCTGTGTTAGATAATGAATGATTAATTTGCCATGAAAGCTCTGCGTAATGGAAAAAGAGGTGGACGGAAACGGCTCATGTGCTCAGTTGCAGGGAAACAGGGTTCTGCTTTCCTCGCCTGCTTTTCTGTGCAGAATCACAGGTTACACCAAGTCCTGCCAGTCCGTGCAGTGGAGCTGCTGGCTGAAAATGCCTGAACCCACCCACACCTCATAAGTCCACAGAAGCCAGCAGTAGCAGTGGCCAATCTCGGGGGCGGGGCACATGCCCCGCATCCCATGCGCCCTCCTACAAAATCACCTATGTTGGTCAATATATAGATTATATATGCTGCTCACACAAAGGCGTTGCTACAGCATTGTCCAGAGTAGGCCTGACCAGCAAACATGACTGATGCATGAACTCCTCACCAGCCAGATGTACATTCGCAGCAAGAGATGGGAGGGGGTACAAGGTACAAAATATTTCAGTACCAGGATGATAAGGCTGGAACAAGAACACCCAGGTCAGGACGTGAAGCAAGCCTAAGGTACAGGGTGGTTTGGGACGTTCAAGGTGCAATATGCCATTTGTTTTGATCATTGTATGAACGGATCAACACCCCCGACACACACATACTGGCTGGGGGCTGCAAAGAGCGGGTCCATAGGGCCCCACCAGGCTCCATTCTGAAATGGAGCCCCGGGGCCCTTGTGTAGGGGAGGAGAATGGCAACCCCGAGGTGGGTGGGAGAGACGCCAGTGGCCAGATTGCAGAAGTGGGCAATGGAGGGGCCTTTCCCCCCCAGAGGATCCCAGCAGACACCCAGCCCCATGATGTGGGCACTAGCTGGCTTAGGGAGGAGGGAAGGGATGGGGTGAGGGGTCTTTCTCTTCCCATGCTTTCTGGTGGGACAGCTCATGCCTTCTGTAGCTCTAAGGCCCCTCTCCATGGCTCCTGCCTGACCTCAGGTCTTGCTGATCCAACATTTTGTCCACAGAACCAAACTGCTTGGAATCAGCTGCTTCCCATGGGTATGAGATGCAGGAGCCCCCCAGGCTCCCAGGCCAGCATCATTCCCCGAGGGGTCCGGGCACAACATGGGTCTGGACCCTGTAGGCCAACTCCCTGGGATGAAGGAGCTGCCATAGCAGGAGGGGACCCCAGCTCTGTCTGGATGGTCTGTGGCACACAGCAGGATTTCATAGGTTTCATAGATTTCATAGACATTAGAGCTGGAAGGGACCTTGGAAGATCTTCGAGTCCAGCCCCCTGCCACAGGGGCAGGAAGTCAGCTGTGGTCATAGGATCCCAGCAAGATAAACATCCAAATGTTTCTTGAAGGCGTTCAAAGTAGGTGTTTGAACCACCTTCGATGGCAGTCTATTCCAAACCACGGGGGCTCGGACAGCGAAGAAATTCTTCCTTATATCCAGCCTGAAAAGGTCATGGAGGAGTTTGTGACCATTCGACCTTGTCATCCCTTGGGGCGCTCTGGTGAACAGATGTTTCCCCAGATCCTGGTGAGCACCCCGATAAACCTATAGGTGGCCACCAGATCACCCCTGAGCCTGCGCTTTTCCAGGCTGAAGAGTCCCATGGCTCTCAGCCTGTCATCATAAGGTCTGTGTTCCTGACCTCTGATCATGTGTGTGGCTCTCCTCTGGACTCTCTCAAGCTTCTCCACATCCTTCTTGAATTGTGTAGCTCAAACCTGGATGCAGTACTCCAGCTGCGGCCTCACCAAGGCCGAGTACAACGGGAGAGTGATGTCCTGGGATTTGCTTGAGAAGTATCTATGGATGCAAGCCAGCATTTTGCTTTGCTTTACTAGCTGCAGCATCACATTGAAGGCTCATGTTCATCTTGTGGTCAGTCATGACCCTCAAGTCCCTTTTGTCCACAGTGCTAGCCAGCGTAGCACTGCCAAGCCCGTAAGCATGCTGTGGGTTTTTCCTCCCAAGGTGGAGAACCTTGCATTTTTCAGTGTTAAACACCATCAGGTACTCATACACCCATTTCCTGAGCCTGTCAAGGTCTACTTGGATCACCCTCCTGTCCTCAGGTGTGGACTCTTTACCCCAAAGTTTGGTGTCATTGGCGAACTTGGTCAGTCCGCTTCTGACTCTAATGTCTACATCATTGATGAAGATGTTAAATAGTATAAGCCCTAGGACAGAGCCTTGAGGGACCCCACTGGTCACAGCGCACCACGGTGATTGACTTCCGTCAACCACCACCCTCCGGGTCCGACCATGGAGCCAATTCCCCAGCCAGTGGATCATGGTGAGGCCAAGGCCACAGATCGCCAGTTTTGCCAAGAGGTGATCATGGGATACCAGATCGAAGGCTTTTTTGAAGTCAAGATATATGACATCCATCTCCTCTCCCTTGTCCAAGTGATAAGTCAGCTGGTTGTAAAAGGAAATGAAATTGGTCAAGCAAGACCTACCCACAACAAACCCATGCTGGCTATCTCTCAGGATGTTGCTGTCAGCGAGTCTGTTAAGGATGGCCTCTTTGATTATCCCAGGGAAGGTCTTGGAAAAGACTGAGGTCAGGCTGATGGGCCTGTAGTTTGCTAGATCCACTTTCCTCCCTTTCTTAAAGATAGGCACCAGATTGGCCTTCTTCCAGTCTTCAGGCACTTCACCAAAGATCCAGCACACCTCTCCCTGACAAGGTCCCCCTTGGGCAGAAGAGGGTGGAAAGCCTGATTCCCAGTGGTTTATCCCATGACAAGTCGCTGATTCCCAGCAGGTTGGTCCAACAGCAGAAATGTCAGAACTGAAACACCTGAACCCAGTGTCAGGCAGGGAGGAAAAGGGGGTACTGTATGTAGAGACAAGGGAGCTGCTGCACCCATATGCCCGGGATAGGGCATGGTGTGACAGGTACACAATCTGGGACAACCTAAACAGGGCCCGCACACCTGTTCTTGGGGCAACCGCCTGCCTACTCGCCTGCCATGCCTTGTTATTAATTGATTAATTGTTGTTAATTAGTGGGAGGCTGCCCTTGTACTGCCCCGCTGCCAGGGGGTGCTATCTGCAGCTCTGTTTCCTTCCCTACACCGCAGTCCACACCTCGCTGAAGGAATAGATGTTATGTCTCAATCTACGCACTGGCCCCCTTTTTGCTCTCTCTGGGCCTTCCCCAGTAGTGCTGCCCCCTCTCCAGGGCTCACCACGCCCATACTGGGGCTTCTCTGTAACTTCCCTCTTTTCTGGGGCTTTTGCCCCCTCTCAGGGTGCTCCGCCCTCTCTCAGGGCCTTCTCTGTCACCTGCCCCCTCTCCGGGGTCCCCAGCAGTGCTGCCCCCTTTCCGGGGCTCACCACGCCCGCACTGGGGTTTCTCTGTAGCTGCCCCCTTCTCTGGGGCTTTCTCCCTCTCTCAGGGTGCTCTGCCCTCTCTCGGGGCTTTCTCTGTCAGGCCACCCTCTCTCTCTGGGGCTTTCGCACGTTGCCCCCTCGGGCTCACCATGCCCTCACTGGGGCTTCTCAGTAATGCCCCCTTCCCGGGGCTGGTCAACTGCCCCTCTCTGGGGCTGGGGTCTATGCACCGCAAATGCTGTGCCCTCACTGGCACTGGGGTCCTCACACTCCACTGTGAGACACCTATGAGGCCTCCTCCATCCCCTGATAGCCTCACCCAAACCACCAGTGATAAACAACAACAACAACGTAAAACACAAGCCCCTAGGCTATAACTTAACTTAAAGCCACCCGGGTGAAACCACATTGCTCACACATCCCAGAGCTGCCATCCTTTAGGCAGCATGGGCTGTACCTGTGGTTCTCACATCTTTGCTCAGAGAGCTCCTTTCTCTCTGGCTGCTGGCAGGGAACTGCCTCTGGCCTCAGCTCCTGGGCTTTATAAGAGCCAGGTCCTGCCCCTTAGGGTCAGCTGACCTTCTCTGGTTGCCCTGGCAACCCACAGCTGGGCTCCTTATTCCCTGCTAGGGCTTCCTCCCTAGCAGTTTTCCCCTCTATGGGAGCAGGGCACCTCCATGCTCTGTGATACACGGCCTTACCCCATCCTTCCAGTTTTCCCCCAGAGGCAGCCAGTGCCTGCCCTATGGCACATCTGAGCTGGCACCCCCAGGTGGAGAAAGGTGCCTGCCCCATTCTCCATCCCTGTGTAGCACTGTCATCATGGGTCTCTCCTCGCCTCCCCCAGGTTGCCCTTTTCCTCCCTACACAAGGATGACTGGACACTGTTCCCGAACGGGGTTGGGGGGACCCTGAGGGACCAGCTCATCCTAGCTCCCCCTGGCTCCGTGTACCCAAAAAGAGGAAGTGGTAGCTCTGAACCTTCCTCCAATGTGAGGACATGGTGCCCAAAAAACTTGTGTCTCCCAGCTACTGTATAGTTGGGCCCATCAAAACATTCCCCCTCCTCCCCCAAACCCTTGCCTCTCACACGTTTCCTGGACTGTCAGGGCTAGAACATCATCCCAACACTGCCACAATGATCATATGAAGTGAATAGCTTCCTGATCCATCCATGTCAACATTAGACATAGTCATTTTGGCACAATTAGTTAGCGGTGAGACAGTGTTTTGTTTTGGGGGAATTTTTTTGTGTCTTCCTGAAGCTTTCATTAAATTGAAAGTGTTGCTATGATTTCAATGAGCAACTAAGGAATGAGAATTGCACGATTCTCAGGAGCTGGTTCAAGGATCTGTGAAAAGGTTAAGTCCAATTTCTCCCCGATGCACCTTCATCACGTCAAAATTCAATCCACCCTGAGGAGTCCGTGTGACATGATGTCACCTGGGAAATACCAGCCCAATGGGCTATAAAACAAAGAGTGCTCTCCCCTGCTGGCTGCGTGGCTGGCAGACTCCACTTGTCCTTTGTAGTTTCTATTTTCCAAGGAAAATATGTTTTCAAAATGGACTGGATCCTTCTCAGTTCCCCACATGAGTTGGGCCTGTTCAGGGAGGACTTGGGGAAATAAAAGGTGTCCAGTTACACTGGTGGATTTAAATTCAGTTATAAATACATGTTGGGCTGTGTGTCCCATGTATCTGATTACCCATCATTCCACCTGCATGTTGTGGGGATGATTGTCTTAGGAAGTGCTCGAGCTCGATTCTTCCTGATAGACAATTAATGAAGAGAAAGCATGATCAAAGCACGTGTAGAAGTCGACATTTCCCAAGCTGTTGGTTGAAACTGGGACCAAGGACATTTTTTTTTTCAAATTTGCATTGAAATGAAGAGAGCTGATATATTTCAGTTAAAAATAAATACAAATCTACATTCATTTTTTCCAGCTATTTGAGATGGTCTAATAAAAGATATTGGATTTACCCAAAGAACCTTGTCTGCCACTCTACAGTCAAGTCATTATTACTAAGAACAAAACTTTGCTGTGGAGCAAGGCAGCCGCATAAGCATATAACAGTGGTTGTCAATCAGGGTGCTGTAGCACTCTGGGGTGCCTCGCGATCCTCTCAGGGGTGTCATGGAGAGCTGAATGATATTAGCACTGTTAGATGTGGAAATGTGACTCACAAGCTAAATACAGAGATTTCAAACAGGAATCCTTAGTTTCAAAAGCACTCTGACCTGTTTTGGTCTTTCTGAGTTGTTTGGAATAGCAGCAATGCTCTATTATTTTTCCATCGTGAAAAGATGAGTGAAAGCTAAGAGCTGGCATTTTGTAAGGGGGCCCTTGACTCTACCAGGCTTCCCTTAAATCTAGAAAAAAGCCATTAGCCTACAGCAGTGGTTTTCAACCCGTGGTCCGTGGATACCTGGGGGTCCACAGACTATGTCTAAGGGGTCCACAAAAGATTATTATGATCAATCAGAAGTATGTGAATACCCACACTTCCAATGCAAAGGGGTCCGCCTTGCATTCCAGTGTCCCACAAATGAGAAAAGGTTGAAAAGCACTGGCCTGTACTACAGAGAGAGTGCTATGCCCCTCTAGTGGCAATGCTTGGAAATACAAGTATTTGCATTGCTTTGCTGGAAAAGATCACGCGCCTTACAATCCTTACAGTTATCAAATCTGGAGAGAACTGAAAGCGGCTCTTGCTGGGAGATGTGTCCATCACTGTGTGCAATAGCTCCACTTTGGTAAACCACAAGCTTAATTGATGTATAATATAAAGAAAAGAAAAGTAAATAGAAGTTATCTATATGTCTGTGCAAGTATTCAGAAACATGCACAAGCACGCACACACATAATGTAAAGTTTTTGTCACTTTTAATGTACTTCTCCACTTTTACTCTGAAAAAGTAGGATTCAGGTAGAAGTCATAGTTTCATAGTTTCATAGTTGGTAGGGTTAGAAGGGACCTAAGCAGATCATCAAGTCCGACCCCCTGCCATGGCAGGAAAGAGTACTGGGGTCAAACGACCCCAGCAAGGTGTTTGTCTAACCTCCTCTTAAAGACCCCCAGGGTAGGAGCCAGCACCACTTCACTTGAAAGTTGGTTCCAGATCCTAGCTGCCCTGACTGTGAAGTAGCGCCTCCTGATATCTAGCCTGAATCTACCCTCTGCCAGCTTGTGACCGTTGTTTCTAGTCACTCCTGGTAGTGCTCGGGGGAACTGGGACTCCCCCAATGCCTGCTGGCCCCCTCTGACTAGTTTGTAAATAGCCACTAGATCCCCTCTCAGCCTTCTCTTGTGGAAGCTGAACAGGTTCAGGTCCCGTCACCTCTCCTCGTAGGCCCTGACCTGCTGCCCCCTGATCATGCGAGTGGCCCTCCTCCGGACCCTCTCCATGCTGTCCACATCCCTCCTGAAGTGTAGCACCCAGAACTGGATGCAGTACTCCAACTGCGGCCTGACCAGTGTTGCATAGAGGGGGAGGATCACCTCCTTGGACCTGCTCGAGATGCATCTGTGGATACATGACAAGGTGCAGTTGGCCTTCCTGACCGC
The DNA here is from genome assembly GCF_030867095.1 of Alligator mississippiensis. Lineage (NCBI taxonomy): Eukaryota > Metazoa > Chordata > Crocodylia > Alligatoridae > Alligator > Alligator mississippiensis. Next base: position 12,287,320 of record NC_081838.1, read on the forward strand.
GTCCCCACACTGTCGGCCCATGTTCATTTTGGCATCAATAATGACTCCAAGATCCTTTCCTGCCTCTGTACTGACAAGAAGGGAGTTCCCCAGCCCATAGGTATGCTGCTGGTTCTTCCTCCCCAGGTGCAGCACCGTGCACTTGTCAGTGTTGAAACCCATCCTGTTCCCATCCACCCACCCCTGTAACCTGTCTAGGTCCGACTGCAGCCTATTCCTCCTTTCTAGCGTGCCCACTTCCCCCCACATCTTAGTGTAATTAGCAAATTTGAATAGGGTGCTTTTTACCCCCTCATCCAAGTCTCTTCTCTGTTATTCCATTAAGGGACACTTTATGTTTTTAAACAGCAATTTGGTCACTTTAAGGGAGTAAAATATCCTGTGTCCTGAATTCTTTCAGCTGTCCCCTCAAGGTACAATTGGAGATTTTGCTTTGAGCATTGTTATGACAGTGGAAACCTTCACTGGACATAAAGCATATGAAAGTGGAAGGTGGAAACCTTCACTGGAAACAGCATAAAGAGCTCTGCTGTTTCATTAGCTCCTGTCTTTAGGCCCTTTCCTTTACATTCCCCCACAACAGCTCCAGAGTGTGTCTAGGATATTCAGGTTGACTGTTGTTGTTACCGTTTCCCAATGAACTTTCTATCACTTTCTATCACTGACCTGTAGTAATGCCTCTGCTGCTGTGATGGTGGCACATTCAGCATTCAGAAAAGGCTGAGAATGACCCGGGAGGGTGAAGGGAACTTGCAGCACTGTGGTAGCCAGGAGAAAGTGGCGTGTAGGTACTATAGTGCCTAAGATCTCAAACCCTATTCAGCTGTTGAAGTTGCTTGTCTTGTCTTTCACTCAAGGCATCTAAAGTGCTCTGATCTCTGCTGCCTGCTGGACTGAGTGGGACTCACCTGAGAAACTGTCATCGTTCTCTCTTTCTTTTCTCCTGGAGACAAATGTCTAATAGTCCAAGAGACTGGCCCAGAATCGGTTCCCTTAACACCTCTCCCCAGCATACACACAAAAGGCACTTTGTTGAGTTGCCTCTGCCTGTACCATGGGGAAAACAAAAAACAAACACAAAAAAACAGATTATTTTTTGGCTAGACGGGAAAGAAGGGAAACAATGGTGCCCATTAGCCATAGTGTTTTCAGCATCTGAAGCAGAAAAAAAATGGGAAGTGGTTTAAAATTACTCCAAGATTTTGCTTTCTGTCTACCCCCGCAGAATACCATCTGACCAGTTTCTGTACCAGGCTTTAGCAAAAGTTGCTTCATTAAAGCCAACTGTGCATCCTACCAATATCTTTCTCCCACCTCCTTTGAGAGGAAACCTCATCATCTGGTTATGCTCTGAGGAATGAGGTACCCAGGCACAAAAGAGATGATACTGCCCATAGTCAGACAGAAGAGACAGCTGTGACATCCTGTGAACATCCAGCTTCTACCCACTTGCATCTAAGTTGAAGGAAAATGATCATGTTCCAACAAGGGGTATCATAACGGCCAGATTTGGGCAGATCTCAGCTGGTTTCCCCATTGCTCTCATTCAAGACTGTGAGCACAGCAGAGCGCTCAGGAAAATACTTTGATTCTCATTTTCCTCTCATTACTGCTACCAAACCACCGGTTTCTTCATTCTGGAATTGTAGCTGTCATGTTACAGGACTGGCAGAAATCTTGTTTCTCTGCTTGTGGAAAACAAGATTGAGGAATGGCTGCACTTAGAAAGCAGGTTTTTAAACCTAGAGCTGTATGAATAGACACAATGCTCGGTTGATGAATAGCAGAAAGGCTTGTTTTAATAACCACCAAGAAGCGACAAAATTAAATAACAGAAAAAGACTCGTTCCCAATATAAAATAAGCTATTAGTCCTTAGTAGTATCATAGCTGCACAGAGCTCTTTTCCCAACGCAGGCAGGAAGCAGTTCTTGTACAGACTCAAGGCCTGGGTCCTTCACTTGTTGGCTGGGTGCCAGGATGGCTTCTTGGACTGCACACACCTTGCTGGCAAATCTGCGTAGTTTTTATACTGTTTCCCAGTTTCCTTAGTATTTGGCCAGTTGGAGTCTAAACAAACAGGGAGGAAAAGGTTGATCATCTTATCATAACTGTTAATTGCCTGGCTCCTGTTCTGGATGGTCAAGCTGTGAAGACTTGTGCATTTCTTCAGCCCTTGCAATTATAGGTCAATTTACAGGCGATGGGCTTGAGTGGGCAGGCAGGATGCTTAGGTATCACCAAACCTGTTTCGGGGTATTTGTTTATCAATGCGGCACCTTTGCAGTAGCTTGTAAGGGTGATGGTCTGTTTCCCAAACTCCAGACATTTATAACACCTTGTACATTAGATGTTTGTTGGGAGAAACGTGAGCAGGGTGTGCTTGTCACGTACAGGGCATCTTTCCTGTGCCTTTTACAGGTTTCTCTTGAGACGCATATTTAGTCTTTTTAGCATATTTTTAAGTGAGAGGCTTCATACCAGCTATGAACTGACTGCCCAGAGGAGTTTTCCATCTGTTGACTCCTCTGTGAAATCCCCTGAAATATGAACTTTCATTTCTACCCAGGAGAATTTTTACGATCTTTTCTCCAATGCCTGATGAAGGGTGTTTGTGCCTGAAAGCTTACAATTAAAGACATTTTTTTGCAAAAATCTCATTGGTCGAATAAAAGATAGCATCTCTACTATGAGTCCTGATTGCCTTTTCCTCTAGACCAGTATGGCTACAACCTGGATACCTAACACATGGAAGATATCGAATTTTAGCCGATTTTTTAAAAAATGAAACCATATTTTCCCAAGCAGGAAGCAACCGTGACCACCTGAAACCTGAGATCCTGCTCCTGCCTTTGTTTCCAGGTAATTTGCATCATCACAGATCCTCACAGGAGGTGAGAGGCTTCATACCAGCAATGAACTGACTGCCAGAAGAGTTTTCCATCTGTTGACTGCTCTGTGAAATCCTATGAAATATGAACTTTCATTTCTACCCAAGAGAACTTTTACAATCTTTTCTCTGATGCTGGATGAAGGGTGTTTGTGCCTGAAAGCTTGCAATCAAAGACTTTTTTTTTTTTGCAAAAATCTTGTTGGTGTAATAAAAGATACCATCTCTACTACGAGTCCTGATAACCTTTACTTAGTCTTTTGTCTTCTTTGGCTGGTAGGTCAATTGAAATGCATATGTAGTTTCCTTGCCTTCACTGGCTCTCTTAGATACACACATGTGATGAGCGCATCAGGTGTCTGCCAACAATTTTAACCACTTTTATTATTTTATGGCATGGGTCTGGTATTGGGTACCGTAAGCACTCCGCTGTCTCAACACCTAACAGGTTGCAAGCTATTAGCAGAGTTTGATTTTCTTGTGGCAGTCTTGTTACCACAATCCAGTCTTGCCCCAGCCATGGTCTTGTACACTGTCCAAGCTTTCAAAGTTTTCATATGCAGCAGAACTGGCCAGAGATGTTCCATACCTATCTTCACTCTTTTTCAGCCTGTAATCGAAAACAGGAAGGAAATATTGGTGGCTTTTTAGATTGTCCCCTCCATCCCCAGGATTGTCTCAAAATTCTGGTGAGTATCTCCAGGTATTTACTCTGTGTCCTTACTTCATTGTCATAACATTATATGAAAGATTGTCTGTTAACTCCTGAGCCAATGATACTTGATGAGAGAAGTATCCAGTAAATGGTCCAAGAAGACCAGGGTCAGCTATTCAGGTGTCTTGGCTTGGCCCAACATGGGTCAGGTCTTTTCCTCTACACCATATTTGGGATAATTGAGGTGGGGGAGTCATCAATTCAAGTTTTATCATTAATTCTTTAGACACTTCAACAAGCCTGTCTCCCTGTTCAGATCATTTGGCAATGCGATAATTCTGCTGCTCATACATTATGGGTTGAAGGTGGCAAAAGCTGTCTATGAATCAGTGAACAGCTTTACCCCAGGTGGACCTCAAACCCCAAATTCCTCTCTTTAGAAGCCACTGCCTTGTCTATAGGACCACTGGGCAGCACAGACAAGCAGATGTAATTTTTTTCTCTACAACCAAGTATCAAACTCTCCCCTCCCTCCTTCAAGCCCTGAGCTTCTGGGGCTGTGGATGCAGAAACCAGAGGAAGAGTTTGCAGGCAATGTCCTGTCACCAGGGGACTCTTCTTACCTGGGAGCAACAGTGGGGAAGCAATTCCTTAGCAAGGGCCCCACTTTGTTGTGTAGCCCATGGCCTGCCAGCATCTCTGGCAGCCCAAGGAGGGTTGGGGTCACTGTAGAGGATTTTTGATAGAATAGAACAAATTCAGAACAAAACTGTCTCAGAGTCACACTGGGAGACTCAGAAACATAGATGCTAGGCCTTGTGGGAGCAAAGGCCTACAGAAGGGGAAGAAAGAAAAGGTCATGGGAAAGCTCTGGAGGAGACAGAAAACTGAAAAGCAGGTACTGAAGCACCATGTGCCTTCCACACAATCATGCTTGGCCCTGTTGTGACCCCCTTATCCCACACCAGGCAAGCTCATCCCCTCATCCAGCCTAGCCCATAGCAGCCACAGAGTCCCCTGAGTTATAGAATCATAGAAAATTAGGATTGGAAGGGACCTCAGGAGATCACGAAGTCCAGCCCCCCACTCCAAGCATGACCAACCTTGATTAGATTATCCCAGCCAAGACTTTTTAGACCTGGCTCTTAAAAACCTCTGAGGATGGAGATTCCACAAACTCCTTGGGTAACTCATTCAAGTGCTCTTCTACCCTCTGGATGTGTCTACACATGAATTTACATAGCCTAAACTTAATGTGCTTTAACCTAAAGTACATTAAGGTGATTTAGGTGGGCATCTACACTGCACACCTTAAGGCCCCTTAACGGGGCTCGCAGAGCGAACATGTTTGCGGCCTGCCCTGGGCAGCACCCTGGACAGGCTCCTGAAGCCTGGTGGTGCAGCCCGGCACTGGCTGATGGAGTAGGAGCCTCCAGTCCCCTAGCAGTGGCCACAGCTCTAACCCCCTTCCCATGTCCCTGCCTCCCCAGCGTTGGTCGAGAACAGACCAGAGCAGAGGCCAGTGGAGGAAATCAGGCAGGGGAAGGGGCAGCAATATGCATGAGGATGAGGAAGCAGTGCACATGAGGACTGGGTGGAGAATGGAGCAACCGTGTGGGTGCAAATCGGGCAACAGCAGGTGCTTATGATTGGGTGGGGATGAGGAAGCAGCATGTGTTGGGGGATTGGGCAACGGGGGTGGGGGAAGGAATTGGGAAGCAGCGGGGGTCACCGTTTGGAGCAGCAGCACACCTGGGGAAGCAGGTGGGGGATTGGGCAGCAGTGGGAGTGGACAGTGATATGTGATGGGGATCAGGTGGGAGCGTGGGTTGGGAATTGAGGTGGGGGAGTGAATGGGGGAACCAGTGGTGGGTTGTGGATCATGGGACAGGTGTCAGGGCACAGGCATGGGGGGCAAGTCAGAGGGAAATGAGGGAAAGAGGTCAGGCTGCCTGCTTCCCCCTTCCATTACTGAGGACATATTTAGGACAACCCTCCAATAATTAGATTATACATGTAACCTGCCTGCTGAGCACCTGTCAGCAGCAACAGGAGCTGGGCTCAATTTTGGGATACTCAATATATTTCACTTTGGCTTGAGACCCCACCCAGACCACCTGGGAAAGGATAAATGAATCACTAGGGTGTCCAAAAAAGCCAACAACCCTTCCCACACAAGCAGTATGAACACAAAACCCTGATTTATTACTGGGGGCAAACACCAAACACAACATACGGGTAAGCAGAACAAAAACAGTCCTGGTTCAAGGTATACCCTGTATCACCCCTAGCCCTATGGGGAAGCCTTCCACCCCAGGCTCGGCAGTCTGGGAGCGGTGGAGTCTTGACCCCAAAGAGGTTAGTCCCTGGGAATTTGGGTGTGTTGTTTCCCCTGCTGTTGCTGTCCACTGGCGGTGCCAGTTCCCTCTGCTTTGTAATGGGCCCTTCAGTGAGCTGATGAGTGAGCAGTGAGCAGTCAGCTCTGCTGAGCACCGATCTCAGCTCCTGCCAGAGTGGCTGTGGGGGTGAGCTCCCAGCTCCTGCCCTGGACTCCTAGTCCAAACCCCACAGGGCTACTGGTACTGGACTTGAAAATCCCTGGCTCTCTTTACCACCTGACCTCAGGCTCCAACGTTTCCAAACCCCTCCCAGCGGACCCCATGGAAAAACAGAGAGATCGCTCCCCAGCCCAGGTGGCCTGAGCCTTAAATAACCTTTCTGACTTCATCACAGGGCCCCAGACAAGAAGCAGCCTCATTGGAAAACTGCTAATGTAGACAAACTGATTCAAAGTGGGGCAGCACTCCAGGATTTGGCCAGGGTCACTATACTGGTTTGACAGGTTCTGCTGAGGAATATTAAGGTCTGGACACAATGAGGGGGGCGGGAGGTGGTCCTCTCCAGTCCAAGAGGAGGCACAGTATACAATTATGTCACACATAACATGTGAAGATGCTTTACAGCCAAATGATACACAGTGACATGAAACACACTTTATAGCACAGAATGACCTGTACACTTCGGGTGTGCTGCACAGGTGCCTCCTCTGGGAGACACGAGGGGCTGCCCAAGGGCTTAGGGCTTGTGAGGACATGGGGCTGAGTGCATGGCCGTACCCCTTCCCTGCTCCTGCAGGCCCCGTACCCATCTCCACAGCCTGGGCCGGGTGGGGATGTGTGTGTGCTGCTCCTCCTGGCGTGGAAGGGGCCAGAGGAGCCCAGATCCTGTGTTTCAAGTACAAATAAATAAATAAATAAATAATAAACAGCTCTGGGGCCTCACCCTGGCCCTGCAGAACGGGGCTGGGAGGGGGGCAAGACGCAGTGGGCGCACCGGGGGCTGCCTGAAAGGAAGGGAAGGGAAGGGCAGGGCAGGGCAGGGCAGGGCAGGGAGCGAATGCAGACCCACAACAGGTCGGCAAGACTTTCAGGATGGGTGACAAACACAGTGGCCGACAGTGGCCGAGGAAGGCAGGAGCCCCCAGTACGTGGACCAGGCCCCTCGCATTGCCCGCGGCCCATAGGAACAGCTGCTCGTCCTTGGCGGAGACACTGCCCGGGAACCCCACGGGTGACCTGCCTGACCCCTGAAACCTCACGCATGCAGCACTGCGATGGACAAAGCGGGTCCCCGCACAGGGAGGGCTCCAGCTGCCCACCACTTGGGCCAGACCAGTGCGGGGCGTGCAATACAGGGCGGGGTCTCCAATCCGGCGGCTGCTGCCAGCAAAGGGTTAACGCGCGGGGAGCTGCGGGCGTGCCCGGTCGCTGACGTCACGCGTGGAGGGCGGGGCCGGGGGCGGGGCTTGCGCTGCAGGGTGCAGGGAGGAGGCAGTGGCAGCGGGTCCCCGGCCCTGTACCCCCCCCCCCCCGAGAGGAAAGTGGGGGCCCTGAGCTTCGTCCCGGGATGGAGCGGAGCCGAGCGCCGCCTGGGCGGGGGGCTCCGCGCCGAGCCGTGTCCGGGGCTGCCGGGGGAGAGGCGCTGGGCCACGTGCCGGGCACTGCTGTGCCCCCTGTGGGGGAGGGGCGGCAGTGCTGTGGGGCACTGCAGGGCCGTGGGGAGGGGAGCTGGCCCACGCTGGGTGCAGGCGGGTGCTGCAGGTGTGAGGCCAGGGGGGCGAGGAGCGGTGCTTGGGGGTTTCTGGAGCCGGCCGGTCCTGCAGCCTGCGCTGGGCAGGAGGGGCAGCGAGGACGACCCCGAGGCTGCTCCGAGTGGGGACAGTCGGGGGTCAGGGCTGGGCATACCTCGGCGTCTCCCACCACGTGGTGACGTCTGTGCTGTCTCCTTTCCCGCAGGCGGCGCCGTTCACTGGACACCGGGCAGGCGCTGTGCACGAGTGCAGGGACAGCGCAAGCCCAGGCCCCGGCTCGTGGGGGAGACGGTGGCTGCGCTGGAGCCCGTGGCAGCCGTGGCCCTTCCCTGCGCAGCCCCGCTGCAGCCTGAGGTGAAGCTGGAGGAGCAGGACCCAGGGGGTCTCCAGGCAGGAGCTGAGGGGGCAGGGGAAGTTCTTCCTGTCCTCCAGGCTGGGATGGGGGCAGAGGCATCCCCGAGGTGGATGGCACCACAGCCAGTAAAATAGCAGCTTCAGGAGGAGCGCGTCCACTGCCAGGAGATCTGGGGGCAGAAGGTGGGGCAGGGATGCCCCTTCTGAGTCTGAGATTCCCTCAGAGACCCCCCAGCCGGCACCAGGGGATGAACTCCCCACCCCAGAGATGCGGCGTCAGCATTTCCAGGGCCTCGGCTACCTGGAAGCCCAGGGGCCTGGGGAGGTTTGCAGCCTCCTGCAGCGCTCTGCCAGCACTGGCTGGAGCCCCAGCACCATAGCAAGCAGCAGATCCGGGAGCTGGTGGTGCTGGAGCAGTTCCTGGCCATCCTGCCCTCAGCAGACCCGCTGCAAGGCCGTGCCCCAGCTGACAGGTTTCATGCCCCAGCTGACAAGAAGCTCCAGATGAGTGTTCCCATCTCTGCGAGCTTGCACAGTGTTCTCTCCCAGATCCTGGCTCCCCAGTGCTATTTTAATCTCGTTCCTAGATTCCGAGGAATGTGAAAGTCAAGGAGGGGTCCTCAGACAAAGTGTAGCCCCTAGGAGCATTGCAGGAAACTGCTGATTCTTGGCCAGAGCTGCCAAAGGCCCATGGTGCCAACAGGCCTCTGGAAGAAGGAGAACAGAGCAAAATGGCAGGGCCCCAGCACAAGCCTCCTGGTGTCCCCAAAGAGGAGTCTCCGCTCCACCACAAAGGTTAGGACTGAAGCATGGACGTGGGTCTGGGTGCTTGAGTGGCTGTCCTGCATGCGGGGGGAGAGGCTCAAATGTCTGCCCCTGCCCAGGACAGGGCTGCAATATTTGTAACCATGTGGCTGGGCTGGGGTTCCTGATCTTTTTCACTGCATGTGTGCAGCACCCAGCAGAGAGAGGCTGTATCTTCCTTGGGCTTTGTCCTGCTGCCACGATAACAGTCAATGACCTAATTCATGTTTGAAGAGTCAATGTTCACTTGCCCCTTTCTCATGCCCGCGTGAGTCCTCTGTGCCCAATAAGGGGCTGGTGCAGGTGACGGGGAAATGAGACTTCCCAGTGGCCTCTGGCTGGTTCAGGTAGAGCTAACCCAGGCCTCTGTCCTGCTGCAGATTCCCCTGAAACCGGGGAGACCTGGGAGTTGTCAGCAGATGGAAGGTTGTTAGGCTGGTGCCCCAGACGAGGCTCTTCCCCAAGAGCACATAAGGAGCAGTGGTTCTTCCCTTCCCAGCAGCAGGAGGCACGGTCTCTCAGTGGAGAAATCTCTCTGCCATAACTGTTTTGATGTGGTCAGTGCTCCTACAGATCAGCTGTTCTTATTCTCCCAGTGCCCCTGGAAACATTTCATGTGCCTTGGAGAAGACTGACCTTGCATTTTCCCTCCCCCTGTCCTTGACAGGTGGATGCTGATACAGCCCCAATATGTACTGAGTTTTTTTTTCCCAGGTGTGATGTCCCCACAGGCCCTGTCATGGTGCTGTGATCACCACCCCATGCTGGAGCAGTGTTATTTGGGCTCATTTCCAGCCTCATATCTGTGTAGGTATATTAGCAGGATCTATGGGATTTTGAATCTTCCTTCTCCCCCCTCTTCCACACACTAAAGCCTCCATCTGCCTTAGTTCCAGGACTTCCCCTGTGCCTGCAGCACCGAGACTAACCTGTGCATTCTCTTCTCCACCTCGCAGGTGCTGGGACCCTGAGCAGAGCTGAGCAGCAGCCTCCTGGAAAAGAGCCTGTAAACCTGGCGCTGCAGAGAACTTCCCCAGGGAGACTGGAGGAAAGGGGCTCCTTAACACCTGAGCCAGGCCAAATGCAGAGGGAGCAGAGCAGGCCTCCAAAGCAGGGGGAGAGCTTGGAGGTGAGCAGAGCACCAGGTTCATTTGGGGTGGGAGTACAGCTGGGGCAGGAGCCAGGGGTGGTGTAAAGAGTTTGGGGAACAGAGACCTGAAGAGTGACAAGATGGTATTAGCAGGAGCTCCCTCCCAAGTGCAGGTAGCCGAGGGTGCTGGCACAGGAAGGCCTGATCAGAATACATGTAGCTGGGGATCCCTGCCTCTACAAGTGCTGCTCAGGCTGCCTCCAGGGGCCAAGCAAATAGAACATGATGACCTGGACTAAGGCCAACAAATGAACTTCTATGTCCACTGCACCCACATCACATGTCAGCTGAAGAATGGGGCATTTTGCACCCTGATCTGTCATCCCTAAGCCTACGGTTAGTTGTAGTACCAAGTGATTGCAGATGGGGCTGTGGGGACTGGAAGCAGCTGAAACGAGAGACACTGATGGTGTAATGCTTGTGAATGCAGCTCCAGGAGGTGTTTGAGGATGTGGCTGTGTATTTCACACAGAAGGAGTGGGAGCTGCTGGAAGATGAAGACAAGGTGCTTTACCGGGACCAGATGATGAAGAATTACCAAGCCCTCATTTCCCTGGGTAAAGCTGTGGTTCTTGCATCTCCCTGGAGCCCCTGAAACTTTGTGTGGGCTCTGAAGTTTTGTAGTCATGTCCCTGTGTATCAACAGTCTCATCCTTGTGGACTTTTGGCTGGTGGTTTAAATCTGCTTCTCCCCACTACTCTGTCAGTGATCAGACTTTCTCACTTTCCATATTGATATGCTCCTTCATTTGATCCAGCTGCCTTCCCTTGAGTCTTCCTCATTCTTGGAGTTTCTGGGCAGCACAATCTCCCTTTGCCTTCTCAGCACATAAATTCACTAACAGCTCTTCTTTGGGGAATAATTCTGATTTCCTCCTTCTCTTGCCTAGTGTGTCCTGCCCAAACACATTTTAAAATCTTAGCATGGTGAGTTCTGTGACCTCTAAATCACCTTTCTCTTCCTTTGGTTAAGACCCAGCAGAAGTTAACGAAAGTCTTCTCAGCTTCTGCTGCTACAACACATGGATGATGCATTTCTTCATCTTCTCTAGTGATGTATGTACACTGTCCCAGGAACCCAGGTACTTCTACCAAGGGGTCACTAGAAGCTTCTACCCATACTTCCTTCTAACATCTTCATCTCCATAGACCAGAGACTCTGGCTTTCCTATATTTTTGTTAAGACCAATACTCTCAAGCTCACTCTGCCATTCTCAAAACTTTTCCTGTCCTGTTCCTAAAATCCTTGTGCAGATCTGACACCCATCAATGCGATAAAAAGAAGTGGGCTCAATGAAGGGCCTAGTGAAAAGCAGTTTTCCTTTCCAGAGGATCTCTAATACAGGGGCTTCTTCTGGCTTGTGCACAGGGTTGAAGTACTTACCTTTTACTAGGTCAGTTTGCTTTTCCAACGCTTTCTTTGCCCTCCATTTTTCCAAAAAGATTTCCTTAGGGCAGTGGTTCTCGACCTTTTTTGTACCAGGACCCATTGGTAAACTTCAGTGGCCAGTCCCAACCCAGTACATAGTTGAATTAGAAAACACTTAAGGCACTTACACACTTGTGGGGAGCTTGCTCTGATATACTGGAAATCCAGTGCGTTGGAGCAGACTTGATTAATTGAGTCTGCTGGAGCATGTAAATTGACACGCTGTGGCAGCCTCACGCGTCACATGCATCAGCGGTGCAGCATGTCTCCGCTCTGTGAAAATGGCAGCTGTGCACTTTGAAATAAAACACATGTGATGTGCTTCAGTTCAAAGTGCCCTGCCGCCATTTTCTCAGCTTAGGGACACGCTGCGCTGCTGATACACATGATGTGCAGGCACTTTTTAATTAACATGGCTCGCTAATTAAAAGCACCCAGCGCCATGTCAGAAACATGTAAAAATGCCCATAAGTATTTTGGTCCCAAAATATTTATTATACACAACAAGTTAAAGCAGCTCAACGGTCTTAATTTTAAAGACAGAAATCAACATCAAGAGGAAAACATTAAATTACTACCAAGTGATATTCATCATTGTGGAATTTTCACAATGCAACTTTCCAGTGCCCCTCACTTCTGATTTGGTAGCCCCCTGGCCGTGCTAGAGCCTGTGGAAGGCTGGCTGCCTGCAAGGCAAAACCCATGCTTTTCACATGTTTTTGTAATAGTTTGCAACCCTTTCAAATATTCTTGTGACCCACTTTTGGGACGTGACCCACAGGTTGAGAGACACTGCCTGAGCGAAGTGCTCAAATGATTTCTGTATCTCAGCAAGCCTGTATAGACATTATGGCCTTTTACATGCTATGAAACATGTCTCCTCCTGCCTTTTCTCCATATGCATGAGTCCCAGGAAGTTTGTTTTAAATCCTGTAGTATTTGTCAAACTCGACTCATTTCCCCTTCTGGGATAATCCTCTTGTTGGATGCGATGGGACGATTGCCTCAACTGCAACTGCAGTTATTATAAAATCATCCTTTCTTGTGCCCTGGTGATACTGAATTACCCTGTCTCCCAGAAAAAAATCTCATCCAAGTCAGGTGGCTGACAATGCTTTTAACTGCCACGAGTCCTCACTTTAAACCTTCACTGAGAATAAACTCATTTCCACTCCTTTTCCAGGAATTACACTGATAAGAGAAATGTTATGCATCCATAAGTGTGTCTACTGTCCTTCATTTTGGTACCTTGAAAACAGTAAAAGCTTTATCTTTCTGCTCCCTAGTACATCATGGATCACTGCATCTCCACACCTGTCCCTGGTGACTGTCAGTTTGATACCTTTTCTAGGGATACCAGGAAGTGGTTGGTGGTTTGTTTCCTATAACCATACCTCCACTACCTGGGTGACAAGGACAATCATCTGTTAAAGATGCCTATTCTTTCATCCTAAATGCCCATCCTCCCATGTCCATCAAGGCCCTAGTAGAAACCTTGAGTTCATTGGATCCATTCCCCAAATCCCAGTTGGTTATTCTGCATCTAGTACCCAGTCATAAACGCTCTTTAACCACTGCCCCAAATAGGATATCGAGGTCCCACACCTGACTTAATCTGCCACATCCAGCGAGGACAAAGGGAGCTCTGGGTCTGTGATGATGAGGACCGTGGAAAAATATCAACGTTGGAGGACCTGCTGTTCGGTGAGATGTTGCTGTCCCCTCCACCCAACTCCCCTGTCAAAATGCTTCATGCCCAGAGTGCCAGGGGAACCTGGAAACTGCTGACATGCCCTGTGCTGTCATTCCAGGGTGCTGACCTCCAATACAGCTCATTATGCTGTCATATGTCCAGGCAGGTGGTGTTACCATTTGCTGAAATTCAATGATATGGAAACAAGCAACCGTTCCCTTTTTCTCCCTCTAATGACAGATGTTAGGGGACAATCAGGTTTAGTGTCTTGATTTTTTTTCGGCCCAGATCTGGTTTCCCTGGAATACCATGATCTTATTTCCATCTTGGCTCAGCAGTGTAAGAGTTCATTCCCCAGCCCAAGGTAGCTATATCAGCATGGTATGCAGAGGCTCTCTGTAGCCATTACTGTTGGAGAAGAAAGAAGCTGAGCTTCTCCCTGGCTTCTGGTCAGGTTGACTTGGAACCCGGAAAGTGTTTCATCATGATCTCAGGCTGCATTAAATGGCTTCATGGCGTGGGTGGGATTCAGAAGCTTTCAGGTTGTGGAGGGAAGTGAATACCCTGAGATTTGTACCAGAATCACCCTCTTCGTGTTTCCTTTTTGCAGCCCTGAGTGTCACAAAGCCTAAAACTCACCACAGAGTCCAGGTTCAGGTTCATTCCAAGGCTTTTGTCCTTGTGTATATTCCTGTGATGCGCAGGAAACCTGGGACTTGTCAGCAGAGGCAAGCTCCATGGGTTCATTCCCTCCACCAGACCTTGCCTTGGAAGCAGGCAGAAAGCCCAGTCCTGCTCCTTTCAGAACAGAGCTACAGCCCTTGCCCCCCACACAGGTCCAGGGGACATGTGCCCCCCATGCCTTCCCCGGGGTATGTACAGCCTCAGGAGCCACAAACCCTGGACATGCCACAGCTCTGACCTTTGCCCTGCCTTACTGTACCCCAGCTGGGCAGTGCCTCCCCCTCCCCAGCCCCAACCCCACTCCCTCCCTCCCCATGGGGGCCTTGATCTGCCCCTCAGTCATGCTCCTATCAGAAGAGAGAGCCACAGCTCTAAGTTCTCCCCTCTTTCTCATCCCGTTAGAGCATGAAGCCATTCAGGCACTGTCCTAATGAACATGTCCCACATGTTCTTGTCCCAGCAGGGTCTGAGGTAATGGGGCTGACAGCTGAGACAAAAACCCTGAGAGTCTGGCTCTGAACTCCACTGCATAGAGAATAGAGGTACACCGATACGTTGGTCCCATATCAGATCGGCACCAATATAAGGAAAATTGATAGTATTGGAAATTGGCCTGATGTGGCCGATAAATGGCCCGTGCGCGCGTGCAGCACACAGGCAGCGAGGAGCACAGCCCAGCGACTTGGAGAGCTGTGTGCAGCTGGTAAGTCTGTTGTGGTGAGCGGGGAGGGAAGGGGCATGGGGGCGCAGATCAATGCCCCTGTGGTGAGGGAGAAAGTGGAGCAGAGGCTGGGGCAGGCACTGCCCAGCTAGGGCAGGGCAGGGCGCGGGACAGAGCCACAGCTCATCCAAGGTGCGCAGGGAGTGGCTCCCACAGCTGGCACACCCCGAAGGCAGGCAGGGGAGCATGTGCTCCCAGATCCAGGCAGGGGGTCTGCAGCTGCAGGCTGGGGCCAGGGCTGCGCCGGGCTCTTCCCAGCGTGGTGGCGGGGCAGGAGGGGTTGGACCAGGACTGTGCTTGGGGTGGGTGGCAGCAGTGCTGGGAGGGGGGTGGGAGGGGTTATGGCAAAATTTGTGGTGGCTTCAGCTCCACGCCCCCCCATAGCCTCCCTCCCAGTGTCACCACCGCCTGCCCCGAGTACTGCCTGGCACAGCCCTGCCCCAGCCCGCAGCTGCAGCCTCCCTTGCCCCACCCTGTGCAGATCTGGGGAGCACATGCCCACCCCCATCCTCCCAGCATGTGCACAGCAGCAGGAACCCCACCCACTCCCTGCTCTCCCCCAGACAAGCCACAGCTCAGTCCTGCACCCCACCTTGCCCCATTGGATAGCGCCTGCTCCACACCCACTCCCTCCCTCACCTCAGGGGACTTGATCTGGCCCCCCCATGCCCCTTCACTCCCCACTCCCCTTCCACCGCAACAGACTTACCCACTGCACGCACCTGTATCAGAAATCAGATTGGTATCAGCCTCCAAAATCTCTTATCGGTTCACCCCTAGTAGAGACCATTAGCCCAGCACCAGGTTCTGCCCCTCCCTCACCCCAAGCATTTGGAGTAATGACGGGAATACCTTGTTTTCTTCAGGTAATACAGGTGTCAAGGTGGATGTCTAGTTTGAGGCCCATCCCAGCAGAAGGAATTACAGATTTTTGACCTTTTTAAGCAGCATACGGACTAATCTGGAGTTCCTCTTCCCCACGCAGAAGGTGCCTGGCTGCTGAGCAGAGCTGAGGAGGAGACTCCTGTGGAAGGGCATGCAGACCTGAAGCCACCACAGACTTCCCCAGGGAGTTTCGGTGAGATGGACTACCTGAGACCTGAGAAGAAGCAATGGCACCAGGGTCAGGGGAGGCCCCAAAAGCAGATGGAGAATGTAGCAGTGAACCAGGTACCATCTCCAGTTAAGGGTGAAAGTGGAAAAGGGGCAGAGCCCAGAAAGAGCCCTTGGTGCAGGGAAGAATTTTTTGGAGCTGAGGGACCTAGAGAGCCATGGAAAAGAGGCACTGCATCTAAGCCAAGGCAGTGGGAAAGGCCTTAGAGGGAAGCAGGGGCTCACTTCCAGACACGGCAAGAGCCCACCCATGACCCAAGGTCAGAAAAACCTTTAACTGCCCATCACTCCTGGCTCTTCACAAAATAAGGCACACTGGGGAGAAGCCCCATGTATGCAACAAGTATGGGAAGAGCACCTGCCTCTTAACCCCTCATTGCTTACTGCCAGATCCATTCTGGAGTGCTCCCCCACCATTTCACCAAGCGGGGAAGAGCTTTGTGCGCCCCTCAGATCTGGTCAAGCACCTACATGTGCACAGGGTATTGATGAAGCATCAATACCGCTGTGTCAAGTGTGGTAAGACCTTCACCCATTTCTTTTCCCTGGCTCAGTGTCAGCATTTCCACCTGAAGAGGAAGATGCACCACTGCACTGAGTGCAGGAAGAGCTTCATCTGCTGGCAAGACCTGTTTCAGCACCAATGTGTGCAGATGGGGGAGCAGCCCCACCAGTGCACCAAGTGTGGGAAGAGCTTCAAGCAGCTCTCCAGCCTGGCCAGGCACAGGAGCATGCACACAAGGAAGAAGCCACATCAGTGCTCAGAGTGTGGGAAGAGCTTCTACCTGTCCTCCAACCTGACCAAGCACCAGCTCATCCACACAGGGAGGAAGCCACATCAGTGCTCAGAATGTGGGAAGAGTTTCACCCGATCCTCCCACCTGTCCCGGCACCAGCTTATCCACACAGGGGAGAAGCCACATCAGTGCTCAGAATGCGGGAAAAGCTTCACCCGATTCTCCCACCTGTCCCGGCACCAGCTTACCCACACAGGGCAAAAGCCGCATCAGTGCTCAGAATGTGGGAAGAGTTTCACCCGATTCTCCTACCTGTCATGGCACCAGCTTATCCACACAGGGGAGAAGCCACATCAGTGTTCAGAGTGTGGCAAGAGCTTTGCCCAGTCCTCCCGCCTGACCCAGCACCAGCTTATTCACATAGGGGATAAGCCACATCAGTGCTCAGAGTGCGGGAAAAGCTTTGCCGAATCCTCCCACCTGACCCAGCACCAGCGTATCCACACAGGGGAGAAGCCATATCAGTGCTCAGAGTGTGGGAAATGTTTCACCCAGTCCTCAACCCTGGCCCGGCACCAGCGTACCCACATAGGGGAGAAGCCACATCAGTGCTCAGAGTGTGGGAAGAGCTTCACCCGATCCTCCCACCTGTCCCGGCACCAGCTCATCCACACAGGGGAGAAGCCACGTAAGTGTTTGATGTGGGAAGAGCTTCAACCTGTCCTTGAGCCTGACCCAGCACCAGCATATCTACACAGGGGAGAAGCCACATCAGTGCTTGGGGTGTGGGAAGAGCTTCACCTGACCCTCCCACCTGGCCCAGCACCAGCTTATCCACATGGGGGAGAAGCCACATAAGTGCTTGGAGTGTGGCAAGAGCTTCACTCAGTCCTCCAACCTGGCCAAACACCGGCTTATCCACACAAGGGAGAAGCTACATTCATGCTCATAGTGTGGGAAGAGCTTCACCCAATATTCCCTCCTCACCTGTCACCAGGTCATCCACACAGAGAAGAAATCATATCTATGCTCAGAGTGTGGGAAGTGCTTCCCCCACTCCTCAGAACTGGCCCAGCACCAGTGACCCCACATCTGGGAACATCCATAATTCTGCCAGCAGTGGCGGAAGGGCTTGGGGATGTATACCTGCTCAGCACCTACCAAGCATCCAGCAGCATCCAGGCAAGCAGCAACCACAAGCTGGTATACTGCAGCAAGAGTTCACCCATTGTTCAGCCCTTCTAGGGCACTGCAGAGCCAAAGGACAGATTCTGGTTCCCAAAGTTTGATGAGGGGGAGGGGTTAAAAGGAAGCACCTCAGGCAGAGGCTAGCCCAGATGATGGAGAAACCTGTGAGGAGGTTATATTTCCTTTAGCCTTGGAGACTGTGCCATCCCCATCATTCTCTAAAAGTAGTCAGTGCACCCAAGGGGGACAAGAAGTGCCTTCACAATGGTGCTCTCCCCAAGACAGCTGGCTCTAAATGACACCCAGGAACTGTCTTTAGCTGACTCCTAGTTTTGCCCTCCCTCCTGCTTCCCAGGGTCCTAATATGTGAGGCTCTTGAGTTGCAGGAAGGAGGACATTTATGGCTGGGAAACCATTCTCTGCCTTCCACCCTGACCTTGCCTTTCCTCCTGACCACATCACCCCTCCACCAGGCCTCCACGTGCACATTGGGTTCTGCAAGAAGCTGCTACTCTTACCCCATGAGTCCAGTCTGGCAGTTTTGCTTCTCAGCCCCTTGTCAGAACTCTACCCCAGCAGGTGGCAGCTGCCCCCCTGCTCTCCTTCCCTTCATCCCTTTCTCTGTAACAGATTACTTGCTAACCAAGCCCCATAACTTAACATGATATCCCTGTGGTTGGTCTCTGTTCCATCCAGAGCTGTGAAATGGGAGCAGACCAGCCTAGAACTCTGTGCAGGGCAGATCTCTCTGTGATTTCCCAGCCCCGTGCCTTTCTAGAGGATTCACTGGAATCCAGTGCTTGTTCCTAACCCTCCGGAGCAGGCGCTGGTCACACTTGAATACAATCATAGAAAGTTAGGGTTGGAAGGGGCCTCGGGAGGTCATCTAGTCCAGTGTTTCCCAACCAGTGTGCCACGAAATAAAAGTGTGCTGTCAGAAATGAACAGGTGTGCCGCGGAATTTTGCTGTGGCAACAAGCTACAATAGGGATGGGGAATGCTTTAACAGGTGCCACAGAAAATTTTTGTTAATATAAGTGTGCTTTGGGCTGGAAACAGTTGGGAAACACTGATCTAGTCCAACCCCCTACTCAAAGCAGGACCATCCCCAACTAGATCATCCCAGCCAAAGCTTTGTCTAGCTGGCGTTTGAAAACCTCGAAGGATGGAGCTTCCACCACCTCTCTGGGTAACCTGTTCCAGTATTTTACTACCCTCCTGAGAAAATTCATCCTAATAACCTAAACTTCCCTTGCTGCAACTTGTTCTGTCATCTGCCACCACTGTGAATAGCTCCTTCCTCTTTTGAACCCCACTTCAGGTAGTTGAAGGATGCTATGAAGTCCCCTCTCAGTCTCCTGTTCTCTAAACTAAATAAGCCCAGTTCCCTCAGTCTTTCCTCACAAGTCATATCCTCCAGCCCCCTCACCATTCTTGTTGCCCTCCACTGGACTGTGTCCACATCCTTTGTGCAGTGGGGGTCCCAAAACTGAACACAGAACTCCAGATGTGGCCACAACAGTGGTGAATAGAGGGAAATAATCACTTCCCTTGACCTACTGGCAACACTCCTATCAATGCAGCCCAGGATGCCATTAGCTTTCTTGGCAACAAGGGCACACTGCTGGATCATATTCAGCTTATTGTCCACTGTGACCCCCAGGTCCTTTTCTGCAGAGCTGCTTCCCAGCCAGTCAACCCCCAGCCTGTACTGGTGCATAGGATTGCTCTGTCCTAAGGTCACTCTGGATCCTAACCCTATCCTCCAGCATACCTACTACTACTACCTGCCCCCCCCCCCAGTGTCTTCTGCAAACTTTTTGAGGGTGCACTGCAGGGCCCCGTGGGGAGGGCATGGGGCTACAGGTGCCTTTTCAGGGGGGGTGGTTCCCTGCTGCTGCATGCACTCCCAGGGTGCAGGGGGGACCTGTACCCCCCAGATCTGTATGTGGGGCAGGGGTGGAGGCAGGCTGCCCACTGCAGGCACAGGCTCCTATCCTGCTCCTCTCCCCTGGGGCCTCCTCAGCCCAGTGTGTGAATCCAGGCATGACAGGGAACAGCAGAGCCACACAGGGACCTCCTTGCTTCTGCAAACTGTGCACAGGGGCAGTGGGGGAAGCCTTACAGGGTTGTGCTGCTCACTGCAGCCCCGGGGGGGATGGTTCACCAGGTCAGTGCAGAACTCCCAGCAGCGAGCAGCTTTCCTGCTCAGCCATGCTCTGCCCTGCAGCACTAGCTCATGCCCAACCGGCTGTGGAGACCTGGTAGGAAGGCCACAAGGTGTGAGCTCAAGCCCACAGTGGGCAGCCCACACCAGCCCCTGCACCAGTGCACAGATCTGGGGGTGCAGTTCCCCCCTATGCCCTCAGGATTGCATGTAGCAGCAGGGGCCAGCCCCAGCCTCCTACCAGGGGCAGGGGGCTGTGGACCTAGGTCCATAGCTCCATAGCCCTGGTAGCTGGGGCCCCTTCTGGGAGGGCAGGGGGCTAAGGGTGGGGGGCTATGGGTACCAGCAGAGCCAAGGGGCTGTGTGGGGGAGAGGCACCAGTATAGCTGTGGGAGGCCTTTTATCTTAGTCATGGTTTCGGGGGAGTTTACCAGAGAATTTGTGATTTTTTATTTTTTTTAATCAGAAAACCAGGATCCCTGGTGATGGGTACAAGAGCTGCACATGCTGCCAGTTTTCTTCAAGGATAGAAAGCCCCCAAAGCTATTAGAACAGGTCAAGGTCATGGTCCCAGTCAAAATAATTAGGGAGCTGGGCAGATCCATCAATAAGCTCCATGAGCTCCTCGTAGCCAACTCCAATTTGAATGGTTTAGATGCTCAAAAGGCAAAGCAAATCTTTTTTGCAGACCAGAGTTCAGACTGGATCGTTGATGCCTTGGCCTGGCCCTGCACAAGGATCTGATGTCAACCTGATGGGACCAGCACATGCACCCCATGTGCCTGATAATTCATTGTAAGGTGGCCAGCCATCCTCGGGCCCCTTCAGCTTACACTAGATCGTGATGTTTGATAGGTTTATACAAATAGTTTTATATTTTATAGATCTCATTTTAAATACATTTTGCTGTGTGGTCTTTTTTCTAATATGTTTTTGGCCTAATAATTAAAGCCATTTTTGATGGAATTAATGGCATGTGTGCATGCATGTCAGTGGGCACACGTATGCATCAACCAGAAAAGCAAGGAACAGTGGCCAGGCCCTGTGAGGTATCTGTCCAAACCCAGCCTTTGCACCCTGGGCCCTGCCTTCCTTCCCTGGGTCTTGAGATCCCTGGAAACCCACCCAGTAATAGCCACCACTGGACTCTGGTGGTGCTGTCCCGGGCTCTGCCCACTCACTCTGGTTAGTGTCACGGGTCTCCTGACCACTCTGCCCAGTCTGGCACAGTTCAGTCCCATCAGCAAATGCAAGCTCCAGCTCCTAGCATCCCAGCTGCAGTTGTTCCAGCCTGGGGTCCAGCCCACCCTGATACCCATCTGGGCCCAGGCTTTTTGACACCATGGGTCACCATGACTGCATTATGACATTGTAGCCCTCTCAGCCAATCGTCACCCTCTACCTGGACACAGGACATTTGCATTCTGAGCTCTCATTGGCTGAAGCTGGGCCCAGGTCTCCCCCAGGGGACACCCAGCCAAGGCAGCAGGTGTGTGGCTGCAACAAGGGGCTGAGCCGACAGCCTCACTGCAGCGATGGATCCTGCAGGCAACCTGCTGGGCTTCACAGGACCAGATCTGCAGGGAGACGGTGACTCCCCACGGGGAAGAGAATGGCACAATTCGGACAAGAGCAATGGAGCTGGAGGCAGGTGAGGAGAGAGGAGAGGCAGCTTGGGAGATGGTGCCTGGAGCACCATCTGAGGTGGGCTGGGTGGCAGCAGACAGGGTTTGTGCTCCATGAGAAGTGCAGGGCCTGCCCTGGAAATCAGGCTGAGCTCCAGCTAATGGAGGCCTTACCTATCTTTCTAACCTTGGGGCATCTCTGGGCTGGGGTCCCAGGCCTTTCCCCACAGTGCCTGGGGCAGATCCAAGTGAGCCTCCCTGGGGCTGGGGCCCTTCCCTTGCCCCCCAGGCTCAGGAGTGGGGTTTGGGGGATTCCAACACGTATAGGGCTGTACTGGGGTGGGAGTCCTCAGCCCACTGTTCTCCTTAGTGGGGCATCCTGATCCCCCTCAGCCCTAGGAGGGCATGAGCAGCAACTGGATCACCCCACAGCTCTGCCCTTCCCTGCCTTACATCCCAGATCTCATCTCTGCTCCCGCAACTGACCCGAGGGGAAGAAAAAAGCTGGCCTTTGTGGGGACAGCAGAAGAGCTCCTGACCTCTCCTCCACCCCCATGTCAGCATCTCCAGCAGGGCTGCCTGTCCATCCAGAGCAGGGTCAGTCACTGTCCCTGTTGGACACAGGCTCCGTCTCCTGGTACTACCCCTCCCTTCTCCTCGCTCTTCTCCCACGTGAACCCTGGAGCAGAGCCGTAGGCCCTTAGAGGGCATCGGGATGGTTCAGCCCCTGAATATGGAGCCACTGTGAATCCTGCCTCTCTCAGCTTGCTCTGCAGCATTGTGGAGGGCACCAACAATGGCTCTGTCACAGACACTTAACTCCCAGGACCTGCACCACCCAGACAGCATCCATGGTCCGATGGCAGACCAGCCCCCCTGGGAGCTGCTGAGCCTGAAGCTAGAGGTCTTCCCCTGCATAAGCTTGGACACCCCCATGAAAATGGATATATTCAGAGGTTGGGACTGGCTCTCAGACAGTGATGCATGGGTGGAAACCCATCTCACCCCTGAGAGCTGAAGACCCTCAGTGGACCCTCCGGCGGACCCCTGACCCACAGCATGGAGCAGGAGGTAAGTGGGGACCGCAGCAGGTAGCCAGGAGCAGTGGTGGGAGGCGGCTGAGTGGAGCTGAGAAGGGTCACACCCCCGCTCCCTGGCTCCTACTTAGCCCAACCCCCCAGGCGGTCTTGCAAATAGAGCACACAAACAGGCACAACCTAATTGAGGGAAAATTTAAACTGGAAGTAAGGGAAAACTTTTTTTCCGTAAGGGTAACTAGAATCTGGAGCACGCTCCCAGCAGTGGTGGTGCAGTCGCCATCCTTGCAGGTGTTCGAGAGGAGGCTGGACAGGCACCTTGTTGAGCTTGTTTAAGCCCAATAACCTCGTGCCCATGGGAGGGGACCGGACTTGATGATCTTGCAGGTCCCTTTGAGTCCTTTGATTCTATGATTTTATGGAAACTGTCTGCTTTGACTGGTGAGACGAGGAGGGTGAAATGTTGGAGGACATGGCCCAACATGGAAGAGAAGAGTGACCAGGGAAGGACTGCTGTCCCTGACCAGGAAGGATGTGGTGGAGTGAGCAATGCCCCTGAAATGCCAGAGGAGAAGTGATGGAAGTGGGATGCCAGAAGGCCAGGACCTTCCCAGGAAGAGGAGCACTGCAGGACCCAGGAAGCATCGAAGGTGATGGGTGCACTGGCCCATGGATACGTTCTGCCTGTGATAGGTGTAAGGATGCACCACGCCAGCTGGAGGTGGGGCGGGGAATGGGGGGCAATGGCCTAGAGTTTACCACGCACCAGTTGTGTGTAAGTGCCAAAGACAGCTCTTGCGTGGCTGGGCATTCCCCATTTGGGATTGCACAGTGAGGCTGGATCTGCCCACGGCCCTTTTGTGTGTGCAAGGCTTCCCCCAGCCATTGTTACTGACATGCTATAAGGATGGTAGCAGTACAAGACAGAGCATTTTCGGGAGCCACATGGCCAAAACGCTGGTGTGGAGTGCAGCACAGGCCCTCTCTAACCAGGGGTGACACTGACCTGCTGCATAGCTCCCTTTGCCCCCAGAGGAGCCTGTCACAGAGTTGGACAGGTCTGAAGTGCTAGGCTAATGGAAAAGGGAGCTCTGGCTCTGCAGCCAAGATTTGTCACATGTGGGGTCAGGTGCTTGGAGTCCCCAGCTTGGAGTACCAAGTGGAAAGCATGGAGCCATCCCATGCTTCTGGTGTCATGCTGGTCATCAGGGGCACTTTCACATGTGCTCCGTGGCTGGGGGGGTGGGCGGCACTTTACTTAGAGTGGCTCTGAGAGCTGCTTTAGTTAAAGTGCCTCAGTGTCTCATGTGTCACCGTGCCCATGCATCACAATGGCAGCAGGGATGCTTGAACTATATCTCGTCGAACAAATGTTAGTTTAAGCACCCCTGCCACCGTTTAGAAGTGCAGGGACACTGATACATGAGACACAGGAGGGTGCTGGAGTGCGAATAATCAAATCTGCTCCAATGCGCTGTAATTACAGAGCATTCTCCGTGCTCGTGTACAGGCAACCCAGGAGGCCAAAGAGGATTTTTTCATCTCCTTTGGCTTTAGGCAGGGTTAAAGTTGACACGGTTTTCCTACATTTTTAGGACTCCAACCTTATCCCCTTGTGCTTCTGAGCAGCTGTTTCTTTTTTCTGTCTGTGTGTGTGAGGTGTTGCACTGACCTACTTTGTGTCTGTGTACTTTGTGGGTTTTATGTGTGACTGTATCTTTGTGTGAGGTCTCAGACTCATATCCTGCAGACAAGACAAGAGCATGCTGAATACCAGAGAAGTCAACTACGTCCTTCCCCATGAGCATACCCCAACCTACCTAGGAGTCTCATTAGACCCTTACCCAAACAGACACATTCAGGAGGTCAGGAGCAAAGTCTGTGCACAGGTAGCTGCCTTAACATACTTAGCCAGCACAACATAGGATGCCAACTTCAAAGTGCCCAAATCACCACACTTACAATAGTATACACCTCTGCAAAATACTGTGTTCCTGTATGGTCCAGAATCTATCATGTTAAAAAGCGCAACACTACTTGACGGTATGCTGAGACTCATAACTGATCACACAACCTGCACGCACAGATGTACTCCCCCGTATTCTCATGCATTGGACCAAGCAATTTTAAAAGACAGTCAGACCCTAACATCACTATTGGCAACAGAGGCAAGATATTATGAAAATCATTTGCTCCGTCAACTAAGTGAAAACCCAAAGAGATGGAGGCTTAAGAGGCTCAAAAATTATAAACCATTCCTATGTGAAGCCCCAAATCTCCTGGAGGGGAGTGGGGATACTGAACCAAACCTACGGGCAGCAATGCAGTGGGCCGACTACTGGGAAAAGTCACACCTATGCATACAGTGTTTTATCCCAACACCAAATGAGTTCCCCATCAGGTACTACCTTGAAAGAGAAGTGTGGGTGAAGCTGAACAGACTGAGATCTGGATACTGACACTTCAAAACCACACTTCACAAGATGAGCATCTTTGGCAGCCCACTGTGTGAATGCGGTGACCAACATATATAACATGCTGTATATCACATATGCTAAAAATGAAGTGCAACAAGGCCCTCGCACTCCTCCTTCCCAACATATATATGTACATAACTCCATTCACTTGCAATAGGCAGAACTGAAAACTGTTGTAAAGTATGAGTCCACACTTACTGCACTGCAGGACAGGTGCTGTCAAAAGACCCCCTTAGACACCCACATCTCCTCTAAGGGCAAGGAAGGGTCGATGGGAGGAGATAAAATTCCTTGTGAAGGAGTAGAAGTAGTCAGGCAGAGAAATAGGAGAGTGAAGATGAAAGAAAAAAACACCTTTCCTGTGTGGCCCCATAGCACAATGGTAGTGCATCTGACTCCAGATCAGAAGGTTGTGTGTTCAAGTCATACTGGGGTCAGGTTTTTGCTTTTGGGATGCCATGACACCCATCTCCCCCGCAGTGGTTTCTATGGTCGGCTGGCAGTGAAGGAGCAAGCAAAGGTGAGAGAAGGGCATTTTGCTTAAGAAGTGGTGGTAAAAAATATGAAGCACCAAAGGTCAGGGTTTATGGGAAGTTACTTGGTGCACTGGCAAACAGAAGGCTGCTTTCGTTTGTCCTGGAAGGATGAAGGGGGGCACTTCCGCTTCCCTGCACTGAGCTGGTCTGGTGGCGATGTTAGTTGGTCAGCTGGGAAAGGAGCGTATTACAATGGCATACACCAGGCTGCTTTGGCTTATCCTGGAAGAGTGGGCAGGGACATTCAGGGTCCGGGTCCTGAGACAGCCGGGTGGAACAGATGGCCACCGCATGGCTTTCAGCCCACATTGTGCCTGCCTGTGGTGGAGGATGAGTCCCTCTAGGGTGGTTTGCCTAAGTACTGATGCCCCTGGCTGCTGCGCAGACGAGAGGGAGCTCTGTGTTTGCTATGGAGCTGTCCTTCAGGAAGAGAGTATTTTCTTGGTTTTCTCCGGGCGAGTTTGTGCACAGGCTCTGAAATGGAGAGGAGGGAAGCGGAGCAGCAGCTGTGTGCGCCCAACCCAGCTCGGTCAAGAGTGGAAGGACAGTGGCACTGAGGTGCAGAAGCCCGGGGCTGTGCAGAGACACACCAGTGCATGTTGGCAGGACTCAGCAGGACAGGGATGGGCGTGCTGTGGGCCAGTGCCACCTGGCAACGGGGGCAGCAAGGCACCCTCAACAGGATCTCATAGCACCCCACAGTTGAGAAACTCTGACCTAGACATGCTCTCCCTTCCCCAACTCCTTTAGCTCCTCTGCCCTCCACATGGTCAGGGCCCTGTCGGTCCTTGAGAGTCTTTCCCAGGAGGCTCCTCTCATCAGTAGAGCACCACCAGTGCAGGAGCAGGACGTTTCACATGTTCAGCTGCTGTTGGAGTCCAAGAAATATTTGGGGCAAACCAAGCAGAGGTTAGCCAAGAGCTTTTCTGGGTGCTTGACATGCTGGTGCGAGAGAGAGCAATGAAGTGAAGTTACAGCAGAGACTGCTCGGTCTTTCCCCCCATCAGAAGCAAAGCCTGTGGTTGAGGGCAGCACGATTCTTGCCCTTGTATCCAAATGGACGCCAAGCCCCTCCAAGGCCAGAGTGATAGATCTTGTCTCCAGATTTTACACCTGGGCGTGGGCTTTTCTTCATCATCACTTCCTTCTTCTGCCTCTTTTCTTCCTTCTCTTTTCCGTGGGCTGGCTTCCCACTGCCTAGTCCTTTGCTGCGATGGCTGAGCAGTTAAGCTGATGGATTTGATATCTGATGGGGTTTCCTCTTGCAGGTTTGAATCATGCTCGCTGCCCTAGTTCGTGTCTGGGTCCTGACTCCATGCAATGAAGCGTGTTTTTAGCTAGACAAAGTTTCAAAAAGCCCAGAATAGAAGAAACGATTCTATTTCCGTTTTCACAGCCTCTTTTCTACCTTGTGTCCTATCACTGCACTGTCTCCCTTTGGCCTTTTTCACCCCTGCTTTCTTCCCCCTCCCTTCCCTGCTTTACCTTTAGTCTTTCTCGTTTCTACCTATTTCCATTCTCACTGACACCCTGCCACACTTCTAGCTTCTCGTTCCTTGGAGTCTCAGACCAGCAGAGATTCCCGATGCCTGAAGAAGGGTGACTGGGTGCCCCAAACCTTGCTAAGAACTTTTCCCAACTATTCAGTTGGTCTAATAAAAGATCTCACACGTATTCAACGAACCTTGCCTGCACAATGGAAGAAATAACTTCTCAGAGGGTTGGGAGCTGTAGTGCTTTTGGACTCACCTTGCACAGCACAGTGAGATTTTTTTTCCCTGCACAGGCCACGGGGAACCCAGGGGAGGTGGGGAGGCAGCGAGGAGGTGCAGGTGTAGGAAGGTTGGATGGGGCTGCACAGTGTAAACCCATTACTGCAGTCTAGCAGTGTTGCCAACATTTTTACCTGATGTCAGTGAATTTAGTGATAGTTTGCAATCCTGAGGAGGGCTGAGAACATCCCTACCCCACAGCTGGACAACATTCAGTGCAGAGAAAGGTCCAGGTCAATAGGAGGGTGAGAGCAGACTAGAGCTGTCCCAGGACAGGCTGCAGCAGCTGGACAGTGAGCAGGAGGTGGTGGAGAGTCAGAGAAGGAGGGAGTGCAGGTGAGCTGCAGTAGGAAGGGGGATGTAGCTCAGTGGTAGAGCGCGTGCTTTGCATGTATGAGGTCCTTGGGTTCAATCCCCAGCATCTCCAATTTTCCTGTTGGCAGAGGCTGGACAGAAGGTCCTTCCAAACTCTGTCCCACTGATGCAACCCACTGTGGGAAACAGTGTGAATGGAAACAGGCTGTGACAGGCCATGACCTTCCTTCAAGCTTAGACACCAATCCCCACAGGGCTCCTGTGACTTCTGCTCCTCTCTTCAGTCAGTCTCAGATGTCCTTTCTCTCTCTGTCCCAAGCTCTGCTGCTTCAGGGAGCTGCCCCTGCTCCATCCCCACTCCAGTCCCCGGTTGTCTGAACTGACTGAACTCTCCTCCAAAGGAAAGCAGCTGCCTAGTGACTACAATGCAGTGGACAGCACGGTGGATGGGTTAGGACTTTCATGCCTTTTCATTGAGGTACATTTTTTGCTGCCTCCTCTCCTCTGGAAAGAGCTGGTGGGAATTGACTGCTAGACCGCCCAACTTTCATCTTCATCTGGACATGGGGAGAGGGGTCCCTGAGGGCACAGGGGTTGAATCAACACAGACACGGCTTCATCCCCAGTGCAGTTAGGACTGACAGCAATGGGGAGGGGGTGGGGGCAAAGATGCATAAGGTGGACAGACACCTGGGCCAAGCATCCCAATTGTGCCCCATGACCTCAGCTTCTTCTTGTGCCCAGGTTTGAATCATGCTCGCTGCCCTAGTTCGTGTCTGGGTCCTGACTCCATGCAATGAAGCGTGTTTTTAGCTAGACAAAGTTTCAAAAAGCCCAGAATAGAAGAAACGATTCTATTTCCATTTTCACAGCCTCTTTTCTACCTTGTATCCTATCACTGCACTGTCTCCCTTTGGCCTTTTTCAACCCCTGTGCCCTCAGGGACCCCTCTCCCCATGTCCAGATGAAGATGAAAGTTGGGCGGTCTAGCAGTCAATTCCCACCAGCTCTTTCCAGAGGAGAGGAGGCAGCAAAAAATGTACCTCAATGAAAAGGCATGAAAGTCCTAACCCATCCACCGTGCTGTCCACTGCATTGTAGTCACTAGGCAGCTGCTTTCCTTTGGAGGAGAGTTCAGTCAGTTCAGACAACCGGGGACTGGAGTGGGGATGGAGCAGGGGCAGCTCCCTGAAGCAGCAGAGCTTGGGACAGAGAGAGAAAGGACATCTGAGACTGACTGAAGAGAGGAGCAGAAGTCACAGGAGCCCTGTGGGGATTGGTGTCTAAGCTTGAAGGAAGGTCATGGCCTGTCACAGCCTGTTTCCATTCACACTGTTTCCCACAGTGGGTTGCATCAGTGGGACAGAGTTTGGAAGGACCTTCTGTCCAGCCTCTGCCAACAGGAAAATTGGAGATGCTGGGGATTGAACCCAAGGACCTCATACATGCAAAGCACGCGCTCTACCACTGAGCTACATCCCCCTTCCTACTGCAGCTCACCTGCACTCCCTCCTTCTCTGACTCTCCACCACCTCCTGCTCACTGTCCAGCTGCTGCAGCCTGTCCTGGGACAGCTCTAGTCTGCTCTCACCCTCCTATTGACCTGGACCTTTCTCTGCACTGAATGTTGTCCAGCTGTGGGGTAGGGATGTTCTCAGCCCTCCTCAGGATTGCAAACTATCACTAAATTCACTGACATCAGGTAAAAATGTTGGCAACACTGCTAGACTGCAGTAATGGGTTTACACTGTGCAGCCCCATCCAACCTTCCTACACCTGCACCTCCTCGCTGCCTCCCCACCTCCCCTGGGTTCCCCGTGGCCTGTGCAGGGAAAAAAAATCTCACTGTGCTGTGCAAGGTGAGTCCAAAAGCACTACAGCTCCCAACCCTCTGAGAAGTTATTTCTTCCATTGTGCAGGCAAGGTTCGTTGAATACGTGTGAGATCTTTTATTAGACCAACTGAATAGTTGGGAAAAGTTCTTAGCAAGGTTTGGGGCACCCAGTCACCCTTCTTCAGGCATCGGGAATCTCTGCTGGTCTGAGACTCCAAGGAACGAGAAGCTAGAAGTGTGGCAGGGTGTCAGTGAGAATGGAAATAGGTAGAAACGAGAAAGACTAAAGGTAAAGCAGGGAAGGGAGGGGGAAGAAAGCAGGGGTGAAAAAGGCCAAAGGGAGACAGTGCAGTGATAGGACACAAGGTAGAAAAGAGGCTGTGAAAACGGAAATAGAATCGTTTCTTCTATTCTGGGCTTTTTGAAACTTTGTCTAGCTAAAAACACGCTTCATTGCATGGAGTCAGGACCCAGACACGAACTAGGGCAGCGAGCATGATTCAAACCTGCAAGAGGAAACCCCATCAGATATCAAATCCATCAGCTTAACTGCTCAGCCATCGCAGCAAAGGACTAGGCAGTGGGAAGCCAGCCCACGGAAAAGAGAAGGAAGAAAAGAGGCAGAAGAAGGAAGTGATGATGAAGAAAAGCCCACGCCCAGGTGTAAAATCTGGAGACAAGATCTATCACTCTGGCCTTGGAGGGGCTTGGCGTCCATTTGGATACAAGGGCAAGAATCGTGCTGCCCTCAACCACAGGCTTTGCTTCTGATGGGGGGAAAGACCGAGCAGTCTCTGCTGTAACTTCACTTCATTGCTCTCTCTCGCACCAGCATGTCAAGCACCCAGAAAAGCTCTTGGCTAACCTCTGCTTGGTTTGCCCCAAATATTTCTTGGACTCCAACAGCAGCTGAACATGTGAAACGTCCTGCTCCTGCACTGGTGGTGCTCTACTGATGAGAGGAGCCTCCTGGGAAAGACTCTCAAGGACCGACAGGGCCCTGACCATGTGGAGGGCAGAGGAGCTAAAGGAGTTGGGGAAGGGAGAGCATGTCTAGGTCAGAGTTTCTCAACTGTGGGGTGCTATGAGATCCTGTTGAGGGTGCCTTGCTGCCCCCGTTGCCAGGTGGCACTGGCCCACAGCACGCCCATCCCTGTCCTGCTGAGTCCTGCCAACATGCACTGGTGTGTCTCTGCACAGCCCCGGGCTTCTGCACCTCAGTGCCACTGTCCTTCCACTCTTGACCGAGCTGGGTTGGGCGCACACAGCTGCTGCTCCGCTTCCCTCCTCTCCATTTCAGAGCCTGTGCACAAACTCGCCCGGAGAAAACCAAGAAAATACTCTCTTCCTGAAGGACAGCTCCATAGCAAACACAGAGCTCCCTCTCGTCTGCGCAGCAGCCAGGGGCATCAGTACTTAGGCAAACCACCCTAGAGGGACTCATCCTCCACCACAGGCAGGCACAATGTGGGCTGAAAGCCATGCGGTGGCCATCTGTTCCACCCGGCTGTCTCAGGACCCGGACCCTGAATGTCCCTGCCCACTCTTCCAGGATAAGCCAAAGCAGCCTGGTGTATGCCATTGTAATACGCTCCTTTCCCAGCTGACCAACTAACATCGCCACCAGACCAGCTCAGTGCAGGGAAGCGGAAGTGCCCCCCTTCATCCTTCCAGGACAAACGAAAGCAGCCTTCTGTTTGCCAGTGCACCAAGTAACTTCCCATAAACCCTGACCTTTGGTGCTTCATATTTTTTACCACCACTTCTTAAGCAAAATGCCCTTCTCTCACCTTTGCTTGCTCCTTCACTGCCAGCCGACCATAGAAACCACTGCGGGGGAGATGGGTGTCATGGCATCCCAAAAGCAAAAACCTGACCCCAGTATGACTTGAACACACAACCTTCTGATCTGGAGTCAGATGCACTACCATTGTGCTATGGGGCCACACAGGAAAGGTGTTTTTTTCTTTCATCTTCACTCTCCTATTTCTCTGCCTGACTACTTCTACTCCTTCACAAGGAATTTTATCTCCTCCCATCGACCCTTCCTTGCCCTTAGAGGAGATGTGGGTGTCTAAGGGGGTCTTTTGACAGCACCTGTCCTGCAGTGCAGTAAGTGTGGACTCATACTTTACAACAGTTTTCAGTTCTGCCTATTGCAAGTGAATGGAGTTATGTACATATATATGTTGGGAAGGAGGAGTGCGAGGGCCTTGTTGCACTTCATTTTTAGCATATGTGATATACAGCATGTTATATATGTTGGTCACCGCATTCACACAGTGGGCTGCCAAAGATGCTCATCTTGTGAAGTGTGGTTTTGAAGTGTCAGTATCCAGATCTCAGTCTGTTCAGCTTCACCCACACTTCTCTTTCAAGGTAGTACCTGATGGGGAACTCATTTGGTGTTGGGATAAAACACTGTATGCATAGGTGTGACTTTTCCCAGTAGTCGGCCCACTGCATTGCTGCCCGTAGGTTTGGTTCAGTATCCCCACTCCCCTCCAGGAGATTTGGGGCTTCACATAGGAATGGTTTATAATTTTTGAGCCTCTTAAGCCTCCATCTCTTTGGGTTTTCACTTAGTTGACGGAGCAAATGATTTTCATAATATCTTGCCTCTGTTGCCAATAGTGATGTTAGGGTCTGACTGTCTTTTAAAATTGCTTGGTCCAATGCATGAGAATACGGGGGAGTACATCTGTGCGTGCAGGTTGTGTGATCAGTTATGAGTCTCAGCATACCGTCAAGTAGTGTTGCGCTTTTTAACATGATAGATTCTGGACCATACAGGAACACAGTATTTTGCAGAGGTGTATACTATTGTAAGTGTGGTGATTTGGGCACTTTGAAGTTGGCATCCTATGTTGTGCTGGCTAAGTATGTTAAGGCAGCTACCTGTGCACAGACTTTGCTCCTGACCTCCTGAATGTGTCTGTTTGGGTAAGGGTCTAATGAGACTCCTAGGTAGGTTGGGGTATGCTCATGGGGAAGGACGTAGTTGACTTCTCTGGTATTCAGCATGCTCTTGTCTTGTCTGCAGGATATGAGTCTGAGACCTCACACAAAGATACAGTCACACATAAAACCCACAAAGTACACAGACACAAAGTAGGTCAGTGCAACACCTCACACACACAGACAGAAAAAAGAAACAGCCGCTCAGAAGCACAAGGGGATAAGGTCGGAGTCCTAAAAATGTAGGAAAACCGTGTCAACTTTAACCCTGCCTAAAGCAGACACTAGTAACCAAAGGAGATCAAAAAATCCTCCTTGGCCTCCTGGGTTGCCTGTACACGAGCATGGAGGCTGCTCTGTAATTACAGCGCATTGGAGCAGATTTGATTAATCGCACTTCAGCACCCTTCCGTGTCTCATGTATCAGTGTCCCTGCACTTCTAAACGGTGGCAGGGGTGCTTAAACTAACATTTGTTTGACGAGCTATACTTCAAGCATCCCTGCTGCCATTTTGATGCATGGGCACGGTGACACATGCGACACTGAGGCACTTTAACTAAAGCAGCTCTCAGAGCCACTCTAAGTAAAGTGCCGCCCACCCCTGCCACCCACGGAGCACATGTGAAAGTGCCCTTGATGACCGGCATGACAGCAGAAGCATGGGATGGCTCCATGCTTTCCACTTGGTACTCCAAGCTGGGGACCCCAAGCACCTGACCCCACTTGACACATCCTGGCTGCAGAGCCAGAGCTCCCTTTTCCATTAGCCTAGCACTTCAGACCTGTCCAACTTTCTAGGAAGTTCCCACCTTCCTACGCCTCCTCCCTCCTCGCTGCCTCCCACCTCCCCAGGGTTCCCCGTGGCCTGTGCAGTGAAACAAATCTTGCTGTGCAAGGGGAGTGCAAGAGCACCACAGCTCCCAACAGGTATTAAGCAGAGGACAGGAGAGCCAATGCTCTCTTTCATTGATAGACACACACACACACACACACACATACATGCATGCATACCCACTCACACCACACACTGCAGAAGTAAGTTTTTTGAATTTGGGATTAAAAACTCAATTCTTTTCAGTAATGACTTTTTTCTTTTCAGTTTACTAGCTTGGACTTTGCTTTCCGCTTCAGGTAGACTGCTATACTCTTCCCTTTCTCAGGAGCCTGAGGTTTTGTTTTATGGCAGGGGTGGGCAATTGTTTCAGCTGGAGGGTCGCTTCACGAGTTTTGGTGAGCCTTCTTGGGCCACATGGGTAGCCCCGCCCCTTAACAGTTGCCCCACCCCCTGGTTGCCCTCTAGGGACCAGAAATCCCTCCCCTAACCCCTGATCTTTGTCGCTGGGAGTGTCTCTTCTTGCCCCCAGAAGTGCTCCTTTTACTGGGGGTGGCCTTGGGGCCGGAAATTACACCCTGTGACATGGGCCATGTCATAAGATCCACCCATCCAAAACCAAACCTTGCCCTACTCACATCTGTCCCAGAATCCCTTGCCCATTGCATGATCCCAGACATCAGAAGTTCTACCCCTTGACTGGGAAACACTGCCCCTGCACAGGGCCCACCCTCCCAGTGCATGGCCTGCTCCCGGGGCCCCAAGAGCTCTGCCCTATAGGCCATGAGGCACAGGCACAATTTATCAGGTAGGAAGGGGTTGTGACCCTCTAACATCCTGCCCCATCACCCTCAACCAATCGGTGCGGATTCAGGGGCATCAGACCTCCCCGAGAACAGAACCAAACCAATTGAGTCAAGGACTGCAGACACAAAATCTTTCAAAACAAAACATTTTAACCAAGTATAGATCAAGTATTGTGTACGAAAAAATTAAATATCTACTATAACAGATTTTAATTTTATTTAAAAAAATAATTTGAGTAGCATATGTAAAGGTGATTAACAAAGACAAAGGAACTCAAGGTGAAGAATGAAGCCTCTGATGTGCGTTAACCAGAAAATCAAAGTCAGGCGTCATCTCTGTTGTTGCAATGCGGAGCACTGCTGCAAGGTGGTCCCCACTCATCGAAGATCTAAGATTCGATTTGTTGACTTTCATTACAGAACGTGTCTGCTCGCACACGTATGTCGATCCAAACAGCACAAGCATCTTCCGGGCATGAGTCTTGATCTTTGGAAACTTCTGTTCATTGAGAGAGGCATAAAAGCTAGGAAGTGGCACTGCTTGGAATTGCTCTGCAAGCAACGCATCATACTGCAGATCAATAAGCTCAAGTTGGAGGTCACATGGAGCACTGTCAACATTAAATGTGAAAGGTGAGGAGACCAAAGACAAGTCTTTTTCTATCATTTGAAAATCCTCAACTCGGCAAGAAAATTCAGCATGCAAGTCTACTAGTAATGACACGTATTTTTTTAGGTTTTGATCAGAAACAGTAACCTGCTGCAATGTAGGAAAATGGCTGAAATCTTTGTTTCCTATCTGACGGGAGAAAAGGAGTAACTTCATCATAAATGACTTGATGTTGGAATGCAATTCATGAGCAAAAAGCCCCTTCTCTTGCAGTCGTGAATTCAGATCATTCATGTAGCCCGTGACATCAATGGCAAATGCAAAATCAGAGAGCCATTCTGCATCATTCAGCTGTGGGAAATCCAAATCTTCTTTCATGTTCAAAAATAAACCAATCTCGGCTCTCAGTTCCCACACTCTTTTCAAAATGTTACCCAAACTAAGCCAACTTACACTGGTATCATGCAGAACATCTGTGTGCTCAGATTCAGACCCCTCAAGCAGAGTTGCAAATTGCCTGTGGTTTAATCCTCTTGCTCGAATGTAGCTGACCACTTTTGTAACTGTGTCCACAACAGTGCTTAGTTTTAGAACACTTTTACAGAGGACCTCTTGATGAATAATACAATGTAATAAAATAATTTTCTGTTCTGGATCGGTTTCTTTGACTTGGTCTTGAATTATTTTGAGCAATCCAACGTCTTTGCCTGCCAGGTTTGGGCTTCCATAGGTGGTCACACTCACCAATTTTTTCCAATCCGTTCCCAGTTTTGACACGCATTGATCTACTGCCTCCAATAAATCTTTTCCAGTTGTTGTGTCTTTCATTGACTGTATCAATGCCAATTCTTCTGTGAGCTCAAAATTCTCAGTGATTCCTCGAATGAAAATCAACAACTGGTCTGTGCCTTTGACATCACAACTGTCATCGAGTGCCAGTGCAAAATATGAGAAATCATTTACCTTACTTTTCAACTGCTGGTGCAGATTCTCAGAGATATCTTCAACACGTCTCACAATAGTCCGCCTTGACAACCTAACGTTTTCAAACTGCTCCTTCTTGTCTGGGCACAAAATCGCAGCAGACTTAAGCATACATTCCTTTACAAATTCTCCTTCAGAGAATGGTTTGCTCTTCTTGGCAATGATGTGTGCCATCTCATAACTCGTTCTCATAATTCCATCCCGTACTTCCAATGCTTTTGGGGAAAAACTTTGCTCTTTCTGCATTGCAGCAACCATCTCCTCTGCTTTCTTTGTTTTTTCTTGGGCAGACAGTTTATCATATTTGGATGCATGCTTGGTTTCAAAATGCCGATTCAAATTGTATTCTTTAAACACAGCCAGACTTTCTTTGCAAATTAAGCAAAAAGCTTTTTTGCCCATTTCGGTAAAAAAATATTTAGAGGTCCATTTTTTGTTGAATACTCGGCGTTCAGTGTCTACCTTCCTCTTCTTTGATGTGCTCATAGCCAAATCATTTTTCTGTGGAGGGGTGATATTAGGGATATAAATATCATTTAAAAATATCCATTTACATTTTTCTAAGTTTGCCACTTAACCATAACATCTCAGGGCATTGCCCTTGCTCTGGCCTCTGCCCTTACCAGTCACATAGATGTCCTTGTTATAACAGCCATGCCCAGGTGATTGAGGGACCTTGGCCAGGTAACCATGTAGGACCTGCAATCCAGCACATAGCAACAGGCCTGGAAGTCACAGGCAACTTGCCACCAAGGGTAGGTGGGCCAGTAACTGCAGTAGGAGTACTGGGCCTCCTGTGAGGACACAGCATGGCTGTTGCTTATGTACCTACCAGGGCCCAGCCCACCCCAGTTTGCCCATGGCTCCAATGACAAACAGTTCCTGACTGCAAGGCCAGGACCTGCACAGCACAGCAAGGAGTTAACCCTGCCGGTCAGGCCCTGGCTGCAGCAAGTGGTTGCCAGCTGCAAGGCTGGACCTTCACATGGAGCAAGCAGCACCTGGTTCCCAGCTACAAAGTTGGGATCTCATGGCCAGGCCCATCTCCTCCCAGGAGCACAGGGGTCTCAGCTGCAAGGCAAGGGCCGGGACCTGCACAGCGCAGCAGAAGCCAGCCCAGCCTTCCCTTCACCTCACCAGTGCCACATACCAGGCCTGTCCCGCATGGCAGGATCCAGCCCAGCCCATCCTGCCACACGTGGCGGGAAAAGCTGGCCAAACCCCTTGTTCCCCTCACCTGCACTGGCCTAGCCAGGCCCGTCCTGCATGGCAGCAAAAGCTGGCTAAGCCCCTGTTCCCCTCACCTGCACTGGCTGGGCCCGTCTCACATGGCACGACTCAGCTCAGCCCAGCCCAGCCCACCCCATGTGGTGGCAAAAGCCAGCTGAGACTAGCCCAGCCTAGCCCGTCCCGCCCCGCACAGCAAGGCAGAAGCCAGCGCAGCCCCAGGTTCTCCTCACCGGCACCAGCTCAGCTCATTCAGTGCTGCAGGACCTGGCACAGCACAGGAGAAGCCAGCCCAGCCCCCTCTTCCCCTCACCGGTGCCAGCCTGTCCCATTCCACACAGCATGGCATGGTGCAGTAGAAGCCAGCCAAGCTGCCACTTCCCCTCACCTGCGCCAGCCCAGCCAAGACTGTCCCGCGTGGCCAGCCCAGCCTGTCCTGTTCTGGGAGTGCAACAGAAGCTGGCACAACCTCTGCTTCCCTTCACCTGTGATGCAGGAGCTGACCGATCCTGTCCAGTCCTGCGCAGCAATGCAGAAGCCAGCCCAGGCACCTGTTCCTCTCGCTGGTGCCACACGATCTGGCCCAGCCCATCCTGCCCCCCTCAAGCTGCAGACCTAGCCTGAGCTAGGGGCCCAGCAAGGCCAGCTGGCTCAGGTTGGGGTCAGGGTTTGTTGCTTCACAACCAGAGCCCAAGCAAACAGCCAGATGCTCCTGCAGCCGCTGGAGGCTTTCACACAGGCTGCTGCCATTACCTGCATTTTGGAGGGGCTCCGCAAGCCAGATGAAAGTGCCTAGTGGGCCGCGGACTGTATTTTGCCTACCCTGCTTTACATGGTGGTACTGACATTTCCCCCCTGTCCCCATGTAGGTGCTTGTCCGGGCCTGAGGGGCACACAAAGCTATTCCCTCATTTGGTGAAGCAGTGGGGGAGCTCTCCAGAATGGATCGGGGGGTAAGCAACTAGGGTTGAGAAGCAGGTGAAGCTTTTCCCACACCTGGTCCATACATGGGGCTTCTTCCCATTGTGCCCTATCTTGTGAAGAGCCAGGAGTGATGAGTTAAAAGTTTTCTTGACATTGGGGCAGGAGTGGGCTCTTGCCCGGTGCTTGGCAGTGAGCTCCTGATTCCCTCTGAGGACCTCCCCACTGCCTTGGCTTGGATGCCTCTTTCCACTGGGTCTTTAGGTCTCTCATCTACACATACTCTTCCCTGAACCCACGGCTCTTTCTGGGTGTTGCCCCTTCTCCACTCTCACACCCAATTGGAGATGGTACCTGGTTCACTGCTACATTCTTCATCTGCTTTCGGGGTCTCCCCTGATTCTTGGGCCATTGCTCCTTCTCAGGTTTCAGGGAGTCCATCTCACCCAAACTCCCTGGGGAAGTCCATGGTGGCTCCAGGTTTGCAGGCCCTTCCATAGGAGTCTCCTCCTCAGCTCTGTTCATGAGCCAGACACCTCCTGCATAGGGAAGAGAAACTCCAGATTAGTCCCTGCCCTGCTGGCAAAGGGCAAACATCATTATTCCTTCTGCTGGGATGGGCCTGAGTAGAACCTGGACCTTTTGGCCCTTGTGTTCCCTCAAGAAATCAAGGTCTTCCTTTCAAAACCCAAAGTGCTGGGGATCAGGGAAAGGCAGGGCTAATGTTCCCAAATTGGGGGGGTTCAGAGTCTGACTCTCAGGGTTTCTGGCCCAGCTGTCAGCCCCATCACCTCAGGCCCTGCTGAGACAAGCACATGTGGGTAGGGGTGCACCAATAAAGATTTTTTGGGACGATAGCGATGGCCAATTGTTAATGAGCCATATCAGCCAATACCGATCTGATCGCCCACCTTGGAGAGCAGCATGCACACAGCATTCATCAGCAATGTTATCGGCCACATCAGTCAAAAAAAACACCAATTGTTGATCATATCAATTTTCCTTTTACAAGCACTGATACAATACGCACTGTTGTATCAGTGCACCTCTACATGTGGGACATGTGCATTAGGATGTGTGTATGAAGCCTGCCTGTCTTCATGCTCCAAAGGGCAGAGGAGGGAGGTGGGACTTAAGAGCTCTGGCTCTGTTCTGCAAGCAGCAGGGCTGTGCCGCCTGCATGCCTCCACGGCAAGGTCTGGTGCAGGGAATGAGCCCAATTTAAGGATACGATATTTCCAGTTTCAAAGAAAAGGACGCCTTCGGTGGGGAGCGAAGGAAGGAGTATATGATAATGGGGGGGTTAGCAGTGATATGTATGCCCCCTGTCCCCCCCAGCCCTGCCAGGGGCCCCTCACTCCCAACCCGCAGCCCCTGCTCACCGCAGCCTGGCCGGTGCCCCTCACTCCTGACCTGCAGCTCCTGCCTCCCAGCGCTGCCGGTGCCCCTCACTTCTGGGTGCCTGCACTTCCGACCTGCAGCCCCCCGCTCCCTCCCAGCCCTGCTGCACAAGTAGCTGGCTTCTGCCTGCTGCACAAGGAAGGGCCCACCTGGATAGCATGTGATCCCCTGACAGCCAATCAACTTCCCCACTGCCCCCCCCCCCCCCCCCAAGCAAAAGCAAAAGCAAAAACCTGGATATTTGCTTGCATTTTAAAAACCGGGCCTGGATGGAGGACAAGGGGCTGAACAAGAAGACATGGCCGGGAAAACCTGGACATATGGTAACCCTACCAAGCCCCAGGTGCCCTACATGTCTGAGTTATATATACCAGGACAAAGGCCTTGGCATGACCCTGAACCTGGACTCTGTGCTGAGTCTTAGGCTTTGTGACACCCAGGGCCCAAGAGAGGAAACAGAAAGGGGGCAATTCTGGTGCAAAACATGGGAGATTTCCTTCCCTCCACAACATGAAAGCTTCTGAATACTGCCTGCGCCATGGAGCCATTTCATGCAGCCTGAGATCCCGATGAAACACTTCCTGGGTTCCAGGTCAACCTGACCAGGAGAAGCCACAGGGAGCCCCGGCTTCTCTCTTGTCTACCAGGAATGGTTAAACAGAGCTTCTGTATATCTTCTCGGTTTCCATGGGGGACTACAAATCCTATCATGCCCAGGGACAGGGTGTTAGAGAGGTATGGCTTCTGGCAGAGAGCCACCTTTGTTTCTCTCCCAAAAACTCTGCTCTGTGACAATTTGATTAGGATGGGCCCAACAGAGAGACACATCCTTACCCTATCTCTTGGGTAACCTGAGCTGGATACATTCCTGAGGGAGGGGAGAAACCTGCTCCCTCTGCCTAAGTGACTAGTATCATATACCTGGGTGAGGGGCTTCCTTCCTGGTGTGCTACAGTCTGCCCGGCAACTAGTGATGTATTTCAAATTGGTTGGCTGACAGCCAACAGGTGCTGGCCTCCATTGGACCAGGTGAATGAGGTCACAAGGGCTATATAAGTTAAGGACTGCCAGGACAAGGGGGGGGGGGGGGGGGCAGCAGCCATGAGGGAGACTCAGGAACAAAGAAGAGCTGCATCATCTGAAACTGGCTCTATGTCTCAAAATTCATGCTCAAGGAACTGCCTGCCTCCAGAGGGAATCTCCAACTGCCTCTGGATGATACTGGTGAGTAAGCTACCTGAGATCCAGCTAGATATATAGTTTGCAGTAACTCAGATGTGAGATCAAAGGGTACCCCAGCCACAGGAGTTTGCTCGATGGGATTTCTCTGATATTGCTCTACCCTGCACCCTATTCTAACCCTACCCTCTGTAACCAATAAAGGTCTCCTTTGTGACTGGTGTGGGAGACTTAATGAGGGGTGAGTTTAATTATGCCTAGGAGGCCCCTTGGGTCTGCAGACTAAGGGAGACTATCCTTTTTGGCCCCGACTTGAAAGTGCCCCAAGTTCTTGTATTGGGTCAAGTACCCATAGGACTATTGTGTTTCCCTGAGGACACAGGACCCAGACAGTCCCTTCTTGGGGTGGTGGCAGCACACGTTACCCCCAGACTCTGGGGTGAGGCTCAAAACGGTGTCTGCCAGGGCTTAGGCACCCCTGGAGGGACACGTGGAATCTGGAAGGTGGACGGGCATAGTGAGGTGGGAGGCTCAACACAGGAGCTCCCCCTACCGGCCCGCCACATGGCTACCTTGACCTGGGGAATGAACTCTTACATTACTGAGTGAAGACAGAAACTTAAGATTGTGGCTTCCCAGGGAAACCAGATATGGGCTGAAAAATCAAGACAGCAAACCTCATTGTCCTCTAACATCTGTCATTAGAGGGAGAAGAAGGGAACAGTTGCTTGTCTCCATATCGCTGAATTTCAGAGTGGGAACAACACCTGCTTGAACACATTACAGCATAATGTACTGTGTTTGAGGTGA
This sequence comes from Alligator mississippiensis, assembly GCF_030867095.1. Classification (NCBI taxonomy): domain Eukaryota; kingdom Metazoa; phylum Chordata; order Crocodylia; family Alligatoridae; genus Alligator; species Alligator mississippiensis. The sequence goes on from NC_081838.1 coordinate 12,328,319, forward strand.
GCACCCTGCAATGGCAGCACAGGACATGTCACCAGTTTCCAGTTCCCCCTGGCACTCTGGGCATGGAGCATTACTGAGACCAGAGCCAGGTGGAGCGGACAGCCACAACTCACCTGGCAACAGGTCCTCTGACCTTGAGATTTCCCCATCATCCTCATCATCACAGACACAGAGCTCCACCGGTCCTCACTGGATGTGGCAGACTAAGTCAGGTGCAGGACCTCGATATCCTGTTTGGGACAGTGGTTAAAGAGTGTTTGTGACTGGGTACTGGATGCAGAATAACCAACTGGGATTTGGGGAAGGATCCAATGAACTCAAGGTTTCTACTAGACAAGAGAGGATGGGCATTTAGGGTGAAAGAGAAGGCACTGCAGGGAGAAGCCTTCAATGCATGATGGTCCTTGTCACCCAGTTAGTGGAGGGATGATCATAGGAAACAAAGCACCAACCACTCCCTGGTATAGAAAGGGTATCAAAGTGACAAGTGTCACCAGGGATAGGCATGGAGATGCAGTGATCCACGATGTACTAGGGAGCAGAAAGATCAAACTCTTACTGTTTTCAAGGTACCAAAACAAAGAGACATTGGACATACTTACAGATGGATAACATGTATCTCATCAGTGGAACTCCAGTTAAAGGAATGGAAATGACCTTATTCTCAGTGAAGGTTTAAAGTGAGGACCCATGGCAGTGAAAAGCATCCATGACAGGTAGCTGACAATGAAACTGTTTTCTGGGTGAGAGGATAAAATCAGCATAACCAAGGCACAAGAAAAGATGATTTTATAATAACTGTAGTTGCAACTGAATCAAGCATCCCATCCAATGGGAACATCATCCCAGGAATGAAGATGAGTCCGCAAGTTGCCAAATAGTGCAGGGTTTAAAACAAAGTTCCTGGGAGTCATAGAAATGACAAAAGAAGGCAAAAAAGACCCACATTTCATAGCATGTGAAAGCCTGCAAGGTACAAATGGTCTATGTGGTCTTTGTTGAGCTACAGAAAATATTTGAGAAATTCCTTAAGGAAATCCTCTGGGGGCAGTGGAGGGGAAAGAAAGCATCAGAAAAGTAAACTGACTTAGTAGAAGTTTAAGTACCTCAACCCTGAGCACAAGCAAGAACAAGCCACTGTATTAGAGATCCTCTGGAAACAAAAACTGGCTTTCACAAGGCCCTGCACCTAGCCCACTTCTATTCACAGTGATGGATGTCTGATCTGCAGAGGGATTTTAGGAGGAGAACAAGAAAACTTTTGAGAATGTCAGAGCAAGCTTGAGAGCACAGGTCTGAATGCAAATACAGCAAAGCCAGAGTCTCGGTCTATGGAGATGAAGACGTTAGGAAGAACTGTGGACAGAAGCTTCCAGTGACCCCTAGGTAGAGGTGTCTGGGTTCCAGCACATGCACATATGTCACTAGAGGAAGAGTTGAGGAAATGCATCATCCACATGTTGTAGCAGCAGAGGCTGATAAGACTTCCATTAACTTGTGCTGGGTCATAAACAAAGGAGGAGAAATAGCATTTAGATAGTACTGAACTGAGCACGCTAGGACCGTTCAATGGGGTTGGACAAGAGACACTAGTGAGGGAGAAAATTAGAAATATTCCCCCAAGGAAGAGCTGTTAGTGAATTTATGCACAACGACTTGGATATGATATGAATGTGCTGAGAAGGCAAAGGAAGATCATGTTGTCAAGAAACAGCTGGATATGGAGGCATCAGCAGTTGCAAGAATGGGGAAGACACAGGTGAATGTGGCTGAATCAAGTGAAGGAGGATCTATCAATATGATATGTGAGAGAGGTCTGATCACTGACAGGGCAGTGGGGAGGAAATGGATTTAAACCACCAGCCAAAGGTGCATGAGGATGTGAATGCTAAAACACAGGAAGAAACCTATACCCAGGAAGAAGACAATAAACTTCAGAGTTCACATAGCTCCAGGGAGCTATGAACCAGAGCTTTACCCAGGGAAACAAGTGCTTGGAAATTCCTCAGCATCTGGTTCTGGTAAAGCACCGTGTTTTCATCTTTCAGCAGCTCCCACTCCTTCCGTGTGAAATACACAGCCATGTCCTCAAACACCTCCCAGAGCTGCAGTCACAAGTGTTACACCATCAGTGTCTCCTGTTCCAGCTGCTTCCAGCCCCCACAGCCCCGTCTTCAACTCATTACAGGCTTAGCCATGACAGGTAAGGGTGCAATATTCCCCAGTCTTCAGCTGACATGCGATGTGGATGCAGCTGTGGACATAGGAGTTCATGTGTCAGCCTTAGCCCAGCTCATCACATTCTACTTGCTCAGTCCTTTGAGGAAGCCTAGGCAGTACTTTTACAGGCAGGGAGCCCCGGCTCCATGCACTCTGGCAAGGCCTGGCTGTGCCAACACCTCCCTGACTATCTGCACTTAGGAGGGAGCTCCTGCTAATGCCAGCCTGGTATGTTTGCAGCTTCCATCACCACAGGCTTGCCACTCTTCAGGTCTCTGCTCCCCAAATTCTTTACAATGCCCCTGGCTCCTCCTGCGCTCTGTCCCAGCTGTACTCCCACCCCAAATGAACCTGGTGCCCCATTCACCTCCAACCTCTACTTTGGAGGCCTGCTCTGCCCCCTCTGCACTTGGCCTGATTCAGGTGTTAAGGACCCCCTTTCCTCCAGTCTCCCTGGGGAAGTCCTCTGCAGCACCAGGTTAACAGGCTCTTGTCCAGGAGGCTTCTGCTCAGCTGTGCTCAGGGTCCCAGCACCTGTGGGGCACAGAAGAGAATGCACAGGTTAGCACTGGTGCTGCAGGCACAGGGAAAGCCCTGCTAGTCTCCTGTACTGGTCTGGGATTGAGGCAGATGGAGGCTTCAATGTGACAGAGAGCAAAGAGAAGGAAGATTCAAAGTCCCACAGCTCTTCCTAATAGACCTCCATGGGCATGAGGCTGGAGATGAGCCCTAATAACTGTCTGAGCATGAAGTGGTGATCCCAGCACCACCTCAGAGCCTGCAGGGACTTTACTCCCAGGGAAACAAGTTTGTGGGATGTTAGGGCTGTTTCAGCATCTATATTTTAAGGACGGGGAGAGGAAATGCAAGGTCAGTCTTCTCCAAGGCATGTGAAATGCTTCCAGGGGCAGTGAGAGAACAAGAAGAGCTGATCTATTGGAGCACTGACCACATCAAAATGTTCAGTCAGAGAGATTTCTCCACTGAGGGACCATGCCTCCTGCTGCCGGGAAGGGAAGAACCACCGCTCCTTACCTGCTCCGGGGGAAGTGCCTCGTCTGGGGCACCAGCCTAACGAGCTTCTATCTGCTTATGACTCCCAGGTCTTCTCTGTTTCAGGGGAACCTGCAGCAGGACAGAGGCCTGGGTTAGCTGTACCTGAACCAGCCAGAGGCCACTGGGGAGTCTCATTTCCCAGCATCTGCACCAGCCCCTTACTGGGCACAGAGGGATCTTCTGGGCATAAGAAAGGGGCCAGTGAACATTGACTGTAGGAACGTGAATTAAATCATTGATTGTTACCATGGCAGCAGGACAAAACCCAAGGAAGATACAGCCTCTCTCTGCTGGGTGCTGCACACATGCAGTGAGAAAGATCAGGGACCCCCAGCCTGGGAGCTGCTCACCCGGAGACACCAGAGCTCTGTCCCAGCCCAGATTACAAATATTGCAACCCCGTCACAAGCAGAGGCAGACATTCAAGCCTCTCCCCCTGCATGCAAGACAGCCAGTCAAGCACCCAGACCCACGCACACATGTCCATCCTGCACCTCACCTGACTCCTGGTGGGGCAGAAGCCTGTGCACATGATGGGCCTTGGGCTGCTCCAGCCAGGAATCACCCAGTTCCTGCAGTGCCCCACTGAGCTGCACCTTATCTGAGGGCACCTCCTTGATGGTCACACTCATTGCAACCTGGGGAATGAAACGAATATATCACTAGGGAGCTGGTATCTGGGAGACACTAGGCTGGGAGGGAACAGCCTCAGGGTCATCCTCATTTCCCCTCCTGGCTGACACAGGCTGTAGGGACCAGACTGGCTCCAGAAATGCCCCAACCACTGCTTCCTACCCCACCAGCCGCACACCTGCCCCTGGCCTCCGCCAGCCCCTGCAGGTACCCACGTGGCGTTCGGCCTCGGCTGGCTCTTCCCAGCCCATGGCATCACCCAGCCGCCCCACACACTTGTGGAGCCGAGCCCCCTGCCCCACATCTCACGGGGCCCAGGTTCCCCCCCCACCCCATGGTCTCTCAAGTGCAGCCCCAGGGCACGTCTCCCTTGGACCAGCTCCCCTGGGATGGCGATGCCTCCTGCAGCCGGGGCTGGAGCTGCAAACAGGCCTGTGGGATATACCCGGAGGAGGATGTGGGGCAGTGCCCGCTGTTCTTCTGGCATGGTTTAGCACCTGCTGACGTGTTGGGACTTAAAGCCCACTTTATGGAACTGGGAGACTCCTTCCTAGCTTGCTCCTGAAGCCATATGGCTGAGGGCAAGCGAAACTTGGGGGCATCCAAACCCCAAGCCTCTGGGCTTGGGCCTGCATGTAGGATGCCTGCCAAAAGACTTTGGAAATATCTGAAGCCCCTGGTGGGGGTGGAGGATGTTTGCCGGGTGTAGGACCACTTATGGTTCTGGACTGACTTGTGGATGTGGACTTGATTTGGCTGATTTGGCTTGGGACACGAAAAAATTATTAAAAAAAAAAAACCAACCTGGAAAGTACCAGCCTCGCAGGACGGGCACGTCTGCCGAGCTCTTAGGGCAAATGAAAAAGCAAACAGGGAAGGCAGTGAGGTCATGGAGGAGGTAGAGTCTGCAGGGCTGGGGCTGGAGCAAGCCCCAGGGGCTGCAGATGGGGCTCGGGTCTGATGCAGGGAAGGACTTGGGAGCTGCTCCCTACTGGGCCAGGTGTGAGGGATCT